>NW_020837952.1:58098866-58224697 GCF_003676395.1 Aethalodelphis obliquidens | reverse complement strand
GCGGCGGCCGCGGGGCGCACGGCCCGGAGCGCGCGGCCCGCGCCCCCGCGCGCCCTGCCCGCGCCCGCGCCCTGCGCTCCGGAGCCCGGCCCCGCTGCCCGGGCTCTCCTGCGGGACCGATGCCGGCCCTCCGGCCGCCAGGGTAAGCGGGCAGCGCGGACGCGGCGGGGTGAGGCAGGAGGGTGGGTGGGCGCTCGCCCGGGGGACCGGGTGCCCGCCCAGCACCAGCGTCTGGCACGTGGGGGCGTCTCAAGTTCCCTCTGGAGGCCGGGCAGGTGGCGAGAAGGCGGGGGAGTGATGCTCTAAGGCTGGCACTTACTGCGTGCCTACTGTGTGCCGGGTGTGACCGGCTCGTCTGAGGTAGGGTTTTTTTTGTCCCCATTGTACAGATGAGAAAGCAGAGGCTAGGAGAGGGCAAATAGCTTGCTCAGGGTCCCCAGCTAGGAAGTGGCCAAGCCAGGATTTGACCCCCGCCCCCCACCCCACCCCCCCGGCTGTTTGACGCCAAAGCTGGAGCTCTCCCCACTAGGGCACGCACAGCCACAGAGTGCGGGTATGAATATTTCATTGTAGAAGAGAAGGAAAAAAATCAGCCATTGTCCCACCACCATAATGCATCCACTGTAAGCGTTGAGGTTCTTTATTTCAGCCTTGTTCTTTTTTCCCCCTTTCTTTAAGAATGTGTGCTTTGGGGTCATTTAGACCCTGGTTCCATCTTGACTCTAGCACCTGAAAGCTGAGAGGCTTTGAGCAGATCCCTTAGCTCTCTGGGCCTGGGTCTCCAGCCTAGGAAAATGGAAGACACTCCCAGGGTTGCTGAGGGGATTAGATGAGACCTGGTGGGTTGCCTTGGGTGGGGGTGGGGTGGGGAGGGGCCAGGGCGTGAAAGAAAGGGGAGTCCCTTCAGCAGGGACTCATGGAGCACCTATTAAGTGCAGAACCAGCACTGGGCTCTGGCACTGGGGGAGGTGGGGGCAGCCTGGCCCATATATGCTTCTTGTAGGAGGGCTCTGTCCAGCACTTGGGACTGACTGCCTGGCTTCACCGTCTTCCTTTGCCAGGCCTCTGCTTCCTCCTGGAGTGTCTGGGAGGGGGGATTAGTCCCCTGGCTTCACCTTTGCCAAGGAAATGAATTGCATCGGGCGGAGTCCAGCGCTGCTCAGAATTTTGCCCCCCAGGGCCAACATTTGGGTCCTGGCTTCTCCCAAGCCCAGGCCTGGGTTTTTGCTCCTTCTGGCACCTTCCAGACTCATACGTTTAGCATCAGGCCCAATTCCTTATCCTCCTACCCCAGACCAATGACATCGCCTCCATCCGCACCCAAAGTGGAGACCCCCAGGCCTGTGACCTCCCGGACACTTTTACCTGTCCATCCATCTCATCAACCACAGGGTTCCATTGGTTCCACCCCACAAGCATCTCTCCCTCCTTTTACCCTCTGACCGGGACATTCCCACCTCTCTTCCCCAGCCTCCACCATTGCTCTGGGACACCATAGCCGAAGCTGTCTTTCTAAAAGCAGCTCTGAGCTTCTGAACTCCTCAGCTGTCCACAGACCTAAACTAGGCCAAACTCCTGAGCTGTCTCTTGAGGCTGGGCTTCTCTGTGGTCTGCCCTGCCCCCCTCTGCAGCCTCACTCCTGTGAGCCGGATGTCCTTTGGTTGCAGAGCCCCTGAGCACTGGGTCACCCGTGAGACTGAGATGGCCTCATCCCCAAACAGCCCCTCCTCCGTGTCTCCTGGCCTGTTGAACTCTCACTCATCCTCAGGGCCTAGCTGTGTCCTCTCCTCCCCGTGGTCCTCCCAGACCCCGACCTCTCTCGGGTGGGTGCCGTCAGTGCTCCTTCTCCTGGGCACCCCCAGCTCTTGGTGAGTCCCTCCATATGGCTCTCGGCACGGTTCAGCCGGGGGCAACATGCTTCCACGTCGGCCTCTCCCACCAGCCTGGAAGCTCTGGCCAGCTCAGTGATCTCTGAGGAATGAACGCCCGGGGGTCTGTCAGAAGCAGATGAACTGTAGCTCCTTAGAGGGGCTTTCATAACCCCATGGGAATATGTGAGGAGTGGGAAATCCCAAGCCTCCTGCGTCCTTGGGGTCTCCTGCTGGTGAGCAGGGTTCCCTGGCTTGAAGCGCTGAGGACCAGATTTGCTCCCGGGTACCTGCAGGCCTTGTCCCTCAGCCATTACGTTCAGGGGCCAAGGTCCCACCTGGATTTGTTGGGGCAGTGATGGTGGACACTCAAGTGGAGGGGCCTCCCTACCCTGTCCCTGGGGCCCCTAGCCCCCTCTGCCCCATCAAGCCCACCCCCACCGTCCTCCTGGGGAACAGGGAGAGTTATGTCAGGCCCTCTGGCCAAGTGCCAGGTCTCCCCATGGAACTATAAATTGACCTGTCGGGAGAGGGAAGAGATTAATGTCGGCCATCTTCATTAGCGTGTCCCCCGGGGGTGACGGCGTCTGCCCTGAGCTGGCTGATTGGAGAGGGTGTGAGTGAGTGAGGGGATTGGGGGCTTTGCACTCCCCGCAGAAAGGCAAGGTGCAGGGGCCAGGGCCTGCCAGAGAGCCGTGGCCTCCTCCTACTGTTAGAAGGGCCGTCCCTCTGGCCTCTGCTCCTGGCAGCAGGCGTGCGCTTTGATGGAGGACCTGTGTGCTAATTGGGAGCAGAGATGCGCGCCCTGCAGCTCCGCGGGGCTCCCAGGCTGACACCACCAGCTCAGCAGCATCCGTGGGGCCTTCATTAGAGGCCTTTCCCCTGACCAGAAAGGAGCCCGCTGGGGGGGGCGGGGGGACCTTCCCGCCTCCCCCCCTCCCCCTCCCCTTCTCCTCCTTTACTGTGTTGGTGATGGGCAAAGAGGCGGCTTTGGAGTGTGGAATGGATGATGAGAATGGGAAGATCAGAGGGATTTGAGACCTGTGCAACCGAATGAACACGTGACCTTGGGTTAGGCCCTCTACGGCTCTGCACCCGAGTGTCCTCATCCCTGGGGTGGGCACGGCCGTGTCCCCTGGGGTGGGTGGGGTCAGACGAGGGAGCATGTGTGGATTTGCCTTTAGAAACGAGGACGAGTCAGAGCCTGCGGCTGAGGCACAGACTGAAGTCCAGGTTTCTGGGTCCTAACCCTTGTGCTCCCGCCTCCCGTGAGGCCCTGGGCTCTCCGAACCTCATTTCCCTTGTCTGGCAATGGTTGAGGGCCAGGGCTGGTCTCGTGAGGCGGGAGTCCTTTTGTGCGGACAGAAACAGCCTCCTCACTGGGTGGGGGCTGCTGGGGGAAGTGACTGCAGTGGCAGGTCAGGAGGCAGGGGCTTGTTCCGTCATTCATTCACTTACTCGTTCATTCATTCATTCAGGACACGCCTCCTGCATTGCCGTCTTGTACTCACAGGGGGGTTGAGAAGTGGCTTCACCCTCCGGAGGCCTCCCTGGGGAAACAAACCCAGGAGCAGATGAGCTGCTAGAACCCCTAGAAAGGAGTCTCCCCAAGCCTGGGGATATCTGGAAGGCTCCAAGGGGACACCTGTGAGGTAGAGATGGTGCAGTCTTTCCCTGCAGGCCTCGTCTGCACTAGACCCTGATAGGGGGCATCCAGCTAGGCACCAAGTTCCTGGTCTCCTGAGTACCCCAACCAGGCTGTTGACCAGCGTGGGAGCAGGGGGTGCTTTGCTCAGTGTACAGGGACCGAGAGCCTCTCTTCACACCCACTCCTGTCGCCCAGCCTTTCCTGTGCATCTAGGGGTTGGGGGGGGGGTGGGCCCGACTTGGTTCCTCGTATCACTGGCCTCCAGTCTGTATCTGGGACTGGGTTCCGTGAGCAGCTGGCTGGGTAAGTGCCTGCTTGAGGCTGGGGGTAGGCAGCAGTTGGGTCAGGGCTACCCCATGGAATTGTTGAATGGTTCGGTCTGTGTCACTTACCAGCTGGGGGTCACTGTGTAAAGCATTTGACTTCACTTCTCCAAGCCTCAGTTTCCTCATCTGTACAGTGGGGATAGCACTTTGCTGTGTGCTGGGCGCACGCCTGGCTCAGAGTGGAGCGCACTGAGTGCGGTTGTGTGGTCATTTCTGCCTTAGGCAACTGCCCCAGCTTCTGTTTGCTCCCCAGAGAACCCTGATTAAGTGGAGTGTGGGCTTCTCTGCGGCCCCAAATCTCTCTGTCAACTGCCCAGGGGGTACCAAGTACCCACTGTGTACCGTGGAATGTTTGAACAAGATGCAGATGGTTTTGGAGCCAAAACCCCCAGCTCTGAGTCTTTGCTCTGTAGCCAACCAGCTGTGAGGACTTGGGCACATCACTTAACCTCTCTGTGCCTGCGTTTTCTCACCTGGAGCTGAAATGAGATGTAAACTGAAAACCACAGGGCAGATTGCATTGCTAAATAAGCGCCCACCTAGTGCGGAGGATGGAGCGCTGGACCGAGAGCCTGAGCCCGGGGTGGTGCTCTGGCCTCTTGGCCTTGCATTGTGACTTTGGGCAAGACTCTTGGACACATCTGTTAAGGGGAGCTGTGGCATCTGCCTGCGTCATAGAGCTCTTCTGAGAATGAAAAGCCGTGTGGGGTCTGGGCAAAGGGGCTGCTCACAGGAGGGCTAAAAGGGCTGGATGCTTTCTTGGAATGACCCTGTTTCCCCAGAGGTGGATGACCTCCTGGGGCCCTCATTTCCTGTCTGGAAAATGGGAGCAGGCACCCTGCTCACCGTGGTCCTTAGATCTCTGTGATGCTGTGTTTAATCAGAATTTTAGCCATTCTGTTTGTAATGGATCTGCATGGGCTCCAGCCCGATGTCATATGAGATGTGTTGAAATATACTGTCATCCGACTTCAGTATATTAAGATTGCCCTTTGAAAGTCGCATGTTGAGAGGCAAATGATGAAGAGGTGCCTATTGTTGCCGCCTCGCCGTGCCCAGCCCGTCCCGCCTGGCAGACTCAGTCGCGGGAGCTGGCAACATGGCTGTCTGCCTCCGCCTTCCCAAGCAGGCAGGAATCACTAACGCGTTAGCAGTTTCATTAAGCCTCTCTCCAGCCTCCCCGCCTCCCTCCCGGGCCTCCTCGGTAATTATTTTCCCAGCCCTTCCACTCGCAGCCCCTTAGCGAGCTCTTCGGGATTGGCCGAGTGGCCGCCGCAGGCTGGGCTGCTGGGCCTGGGCTCCGCAGGGCACCCCCGCCACCCCCGCTGTGGGCACCCCCCTTCAGACCTTCTGCATTGCCATTTAAAGCTTTGTGTCCCCCTGAGGCCTCCGTGAAAATGCAGATCTGCCTGCCAGGGGTGACGGTTAACCCATTATTACACACCCAGCACGTGTAGACTCCTCTGTGCAGCAGACCTCCGTCCACTCAGGCAAAAAGTTTCTCAGGCTGCCCTCTGGGGCTGTCACTGAGTAGGCAGCAGGGAACCAGCTGTGAGGGAGATAGGATTCCTTGTCCTGCGAAGCTGTGAGCATCCAGGGCCCTGGCTGGGTAGACAGAACCCACAGCACAGGGATGCATGGAGACTGAGGGGGAGGTGTGTCCAGAGTGGGACCGGGACCTGAGAGGCTCGTCTTCACGGCACCCACAGGTCCTGGGACCCACAGCCTTCCATCGCCCAGGGTGAGCCCAACACCCCATCCTCCTGGTCACGATGATTGGTTGAGAAATGAGCATATGGCCCATCTGAGCCTATCAGAGGCTTTCCTGGAACTTTGACTTAGAGCCTGTGGGGGAGATTGATTTGGCTACGGTTGCTGAACCCAGAGGGTGTGCATGTGGGACCTCTGGCTGCCCTCTTGCATGACCATATCTAGTGTGGGGACTCTCCAATAAGGTCATCACATGGAGGGAAGGAAAGCTGAGATGAAAGTATATATTACTTCATTTGGGCCTCTGGATTCAGCTATGCCTGAAACCACCCCTGGAGTTTTCAGTTACATAAATAGACGTGTCCCCTTTTTGGCTCAAGCTCTCTTGAGTTGATTTCTTTCTCTTACAACCAAAAGAATCCTGATGGATGGGAAAAAACAGGCAGGATTTTACAAAAGAGGTGACATTTTGAGTTGGGTCTTGAAGGATGAGTAGGAGTTTGTGCAGCAGAGAAGAGCACTTAGGCCGAGGGAACAGCAGGGGTCAAAGGCTTGGAGATGTGAAAGTGCAGGATGTGGGGGACGCTAAGTACTGCCTGTGGCACCAGGGCTTGTAAGCACAAAGGACAGGAAAGGAGGTGAGGGATGGAAGCTGATGCGAGGCAGTGAATGAGGAGGGGTGTGGACTGAAGGTGCTGAGGACTGTGGAGGAGACATCAGGAGCAGGAGGCATGGGCTTGGGCAGGTCAGAGAAGGTGCTGTGGAGAGGATAAGTAGGACTTTGCTGGCAGAGAAGGGTCAGGGAGGGCATCCTGGCACAGTGTGAGTCTGGGAATCAGAGTGAGAGGAGGAACCCCAGAGTCAAGGCTAGAGAATTAGGCAAAGGCCAGATCACGGCGGCCTTGGACACGAGGCTGCAGCATCCAGAGGGTCCCGGGATCCCCTGATGTGGTTAGGTCCAGCTGTACCATGGAGACTGACAGCTGATGGACTAATATGTTGAACAGAGGTATGGAGTACCTGCTCTATGCCAGGCTCTGAGGACACAGCAAGTGACCATTCAGACACAGCCACAGAGTCAAGCACCTCCCAGGCTGATGGGGAGACAGACAATGAGCCAGGAAGTAGGTACATGAGAATGTGAAAGAGTGAAGTGATGGTGACTGGAGTGTGGGTACCATTGGCCAGGGTGCTCTGGGGGAGGCCTCTCTAAGAAGAGACATTTGAGCTGAGACCTGAAGGACGAGGAGGGCCAGTCATGGGAAGATCAGGGGGAAGAGCATCCCAGGCAGAGGCAGGTGCAAAGGCCCTGTGGCGGGTCTGAGTTTGGCCTTTCAAGGGGCAGAAAGGAAGGGGCTTGGGCTTTATTCTCCCTGTGATTGGGAATCTTTAGAGGGTCTCAGGAGCAGGGCTGGAGGCAGAGACAGAGGAAGGAGGGAGATGGCAGCGGGGCTGGAGGTGAGAGAGTCCATGTGGTTTGAGGATGTGGGAGAGAGGAGGCCAGGAGAAGGCACCAGTTTCTGGACTGAATACCTGGGGGCAGGGGTGGAGATTTGCGGAGATGAGATGCCTGGAACAGGACTGAGTTGGGGAACATCTAGGTGAAGGGGTCCAGGGGCAGCTAGAGCTGGTGGTGGTTAAAGATGAAGTTGTCCGAGGGGAGGGGAGGTGGGCGCCAAGGCCTGGCCTGGGCCTGGAGAGAGGGAGGGCGTCTGGAGTGGCTTTTCGCACGTGACCACCCCGCCGTGCCAGGGTGTGCTGGTATGGGATGTGAGAGCTGTCTGCTGGCCTGAACACAGCCAGTTCTTGCTGCCACCACTGCCACCACCACCTGCCCGCCTCCCGTAGGTCCTGGCTGCAACACATGAGTGACGTAGCCTGCTGTCCATAGCTGTGCCACCCTCTGCAGTGAGAAGCTCACCCAAGCTGCTCTGTCTCTTAGTGCCAACTCGTTTGCTCTGCTGGAGGAGGCCATGGTAATGGGGCCACAGGCTGCAGCCTGCACGGGTGGTCGACGGCTCCCTGACCCAGAGGCGGGCACCCAGGACTGTGCTCCTGGTGCCTGTGGGCTGGGGTGTCAGGCTGGCCTAGGCAGGGCTGGTACGTGATCTGGGTGGTGGGAGACCCCTGCCCCAGAGCTGGAGCCCTGCAAAGAGCCCCCTGGCACCCTCTCCGGGACCCTGATGGCCTCCCCGTCTCACACGCTGTTCCTCTCACGCTCAGTGAGTGCGCCTGGAGATCCCCAGAGCCCAGGTCTTTCTTGCCGTCAGGCTCTTGCCTTTGCTATGCCTTCTGCCCGAAACACTTCCCCATTCCCTCCTCCCCCAACTCAGATCGGGGGTAACATGCCCCTGCTGTGTTCTCACAACCCCTGGGCTTTTCCCTCTGCAACATTTATTCAGCAAATTGATTCACTTAATAAGGATATTGAGGCCCTACTATGCACAGGATACTGCGTTGAGGGGTGAGGTGTGGGGAGTGATGCACTTGTGAACAAAACAGACCAGGTCCCCACCCTCACAATATGGCAGGAAAGAGAGTCACCTAGTAAACAAGCTAAAACATGTCTGGTGCCAGATTGTGGGCAGAGCTATGTAGGAGAGCTGAGGGATGCTGGGGAGGCTGTGTGGGGGGCGGGGGAGGGCACTAATGGAGGCAGAGTGGTCAGGGAGGCTTTTATCCGAGACCTCAGGGAAGAGAAGTGGCCAGCCATGGGAGGTGTAGGGGGAGAGCATTCCAGGCGGGGCTCTCTGCTTTTCTGTGTCTCCCTTACTCCACATGCTTCATGGGAGCCAGCGCAGAGCCGTGGTCTTCACTGGGGCTAAGCTGATTTCCGTAGGGTTCCCGGGGTCAGGGGTGGTGTGTGGTGGGTCTGGGAGCGTGCAGCTGGGTTGTGCACCCAGCCAGGGCCTGAGTGTGAGCACGGGCATGGACTCCTGTGAGATAATGCCTGTGAAGGGCTTGACAGACAGACAGGAATGAGGAGCCTGCAAGCCCGGGATTAGATGCTTGCTCCCCTTAGAGGCTGTGAGACCAGCCTTAGGCAGTCACTGAATTTGAGCCTCCGCATCCTCATCTGTAGAATGGGCATGACAATGCCGCCTCCTTCATGAGGCTGTGGATTAAATTAGATAATATTTAGTGCAGCACTTGGCACAGGACAGGTACTGGGTGTATTGCCCTTACCACTGTGCTTATTCTTGGCATTTGCCGAGTGAGTAACAGACAGAGCTGTTGTTAATTTGGAATCTGTGTTGCAGCAGCTTTGCTCAGCATTCTACCTCCAGCTCCTAGAACAGTGCCTGTGACACACAGTGGGTTCTTTGTTGGTGTTTGTTGACTGACTGCCTGACTGAATGAAATAGCCATGAGTGAGCAGCCCCCAGGTGGCGGGAAAGACAGGGCACAAACTACACTGGCTTCCCCTTCTGGGAGCTTGGGCTGTGCCTGGTAGGCTGCCCACTGGGATCCTGGGCACCCGGATAGTCCTGGAACACCACACCTCTCCAAGCCTCAGTTTCCTCCTCTGAGAAATGGAGCTGAAGGTGATCCTGAACCCTATGACCCATCCTCGGTTGTTGGCGGACTCATGAGAAAATGATACTAAAAGGGCCCTGAGGATAGCTGAGCCCGCAGGAAAGTTGGCAATGACACCATCTGATTTCCCAAGGCTGCCCAAGGTCTCTGGGGGGCCAGTGAGACGTTCAAACTCCAGACAGGGAGCCAGGCCTCTCCCTACCTCCAGAGGCCCCTCTGGTGTCAAGGGTGATGTTACATTGAATCAGCCTTGTTCAGGGCCTCACAGAGCCCATTCCACAGGAGTCTGTCCTAAGCTCCAGCTCCAGGCAGGGGCCCGCCCCTCAGCCTGGGTTCCCACTGCCCCCGTGCCCATTGTCCTGAATCCTAGTGGGCCCTGGAGGGGCCACCATGGTGGGCTGGCGTTCCTGCTGGAGGGGAGGCCCTGGGCTGGGCCTGGCACGTTGAAAGTAGGTGCCCAGGAAGAGCCTACTCTGTGCCTGTAAGGGTGGGTAACTGGAGGCCTGGGCTTGGCCTCAGTCCTGCTGTGTGTGGCCTTGGGTACTAGGTTGCTGGTTCAGTACCTACTGTGTGCAGAGCTGGCAGAGACGCCTGAGAACCATGGGTGCCACCCTCTGAA
Source organism: Aethalodelphis obliquidens (assembly GCF_003676395.1). NCBI lineage: Eukaryota > Metazoa > Chordata > Mammalia > Artiodactyla > Delphinidae > Aethalodelphis > Aethalodelphis obliquidens. The sequence continues at coordinate 58,214,989 of NW_020837952.1, read as the reverse complement.
TTATTCTTAGGCTTGTGGCTGGGAGGAGGGGGACTCAAAGGTGCCTGGGTATGAGGGTTTTTACTCCTTTTTCTCTGTTGCCCCTGAGCCAGATGGAGATACTGGCCCCTTGCAGATGGGGAAACTGAGGCCCTCAGAGGGCCAAGGTGTAGGGGAAGCCTGATGTGTCTCTGCTTGGGCGTGCCCTGCGTTCTCGGTGCACTGGCTGTCGGCTTGCCAGGCTTGCGCACAGCCGAGGTACACACCATCCTCTTCAACCCTCTGTGCAGCGAGGCAGGTCCTGTCACTGTCCCTGTGTCACAGAGGCAGAAACAGACTGAGAGAGGCAGAGCGGCAGAGCCAGGATTTGTTCTTATTTACTTTGTTTTTGGAGGTATAACTTAATACAGGAAAGTGCACCAGTCTAGGTGTACAGAGGGATAGATTTTCACATACACGTGTAGCCTTGTAACCCCCATCCAGGTCCAGACCTAGAAGTTTCCCAGCACCCCAGGAGGCTCCTTCGCACCCCTTCCAGTCATGGTTCACCTGCCACCGACAGTCGCCCACCTGGCGTTAACCGTAGAGGCTGGCTTTGTCCGTCTCTGCTCTTCACATAGACATAATCGCACGGTGTGCCCCCCTCTGGTGTCTGCCTCTTTGGTTCAGCGTGACGTCTGGGCGAGTTGTCCGTGCTGTTGATCTAGCAGAAGTTGGCAGAACTGGGATTTGAACCCTCCCAGTGACTCTGCCCACGGCACCGAGGGAACACTCCTGCTCACAGCCCTCCGGTGGCTCGCATCACCCTTGGAAGAAAGACCCAAATCCTCCCCCAGGCCTTGCTCGTGTCAGCTCCTGCCCCTGTCACTGCTCCCCAGGCTCATAGACGGGTGGGCCTTTCGTCCTCAAAAACCCTAAGCTCCTTCCTATCTCAGGGCCTTTTCACATGCTGTTCCTTCCTCCTGTCCACCCTCAGCTTCCTTCCAGTGGCCACCTGGAGCGTCACCTCCTCCAGCTTGCCTGCCTGGACTTCCCCTGACCAGGCTGGGCCCTCCTGCTGGATGTCACGAGGCTAGTTCAGCTTTTTCTTCGCTGCCCATGTCGTTTGTAATTAATTGTCTGTTAAGCACCTGCTTCCCCCACTAGACAGTAAACTCCAGGAGGCAGGGATGGTGTCTGTTGGGTTCACGGCTGCGTCCCTGGCGCCATTCATTGATTCATTCACCTATCCTTCTCATCATCTGTTCATTCAGCAGGTACGGAGTGCCTGCCATGCTGCAGCCTCTTAGCTAGTATTTGTTGAATGAGTGAATGGGTGGATGAATGAATGAATGAATATCCATCTGCCTCCAAAGCCCATACTCTTTCCACTACACTCCATCATCTCTGTTACTGCCTCTGTGGGGCTCAGTTTCCCCTGTTGTCAGGTGAAGCCCTGACAGCCACGTCCTGATTTTGAGGCTGTAGGGCAGATGGGCTGGCTTTGGTTGGCAGATGCCCAGGGGCAGCCCAGCTGAGCAGGGAGGTGATTGCAGGCTAGAGGACAGATTCTGCCCCAGACAGCAATGCCTGCTCAAGTGCTGGCCCCAGCGCTTGGCGGGGTGCCTTCCACACCTGTGTCACCAGAGCCTGTGATGGCCCTCCTGGGGCTCAGGGCTCAAGGCTCAGGGCCATCAAGGGGCTTTTCAAGTCCATGTGGCCAACCCACCCTCTGAGCTCCAGGCTTGGCCTGCTAGGCCTGGAAGGGAAGGAAAAAGTAGGGTTGGCTGGGCATGGGAGGCAGTGGGAACAAGAGTGATGGGGGCCTGGGTCTGAGCGTGGCTGCACCCCCTTATAGCTGGGTGGCTTCCAGCTATATGAGCTCAGTTTCCCCAGCTGTAAGAAATGGGAGTGACCGTCACAGTTGTCCCACCCTGATGGGGCCTCTGAGGTTCGCAAGATCTTGGGGAGCATAGGGTAGGTCTCTGTGAGGCTGGCCTTCTCCAGGGCCCGCCGGACCGGGCCTCGGCTGGGAGCCGTGTGGGAGGTGTGCAGCGCGAGGTGGCGCAGTGGCTGAGCGGCTTGTCAGCCAGGCGGGCGGGTGTCCTGGGGCCGGCTTTGATTAGTTCAGGTTGACAGTCGCGCTCCGCGGCGCTGCCAGGAGGGGAGCCCGTGATTACCCTAATGAAGCTTGAACGCAGTTTGTCATCCAAACAGCTGGTTCGGAGCTGCGCTGCTGCCGGCTGCCCAACTCAGCCGTGCAAACGCAAGCCCAGCGCCACGCGAGCCCCGAGTGGCCCTGCCACCGAGGTGACCAGGAGAGGAGGCAGTGGCCCTGGGCGGGCTGTGGAGCAGTCCCAGGGCGGGTGGGATGGGCCACCCAGGGGTGGGGGACTGTCAGAGCCTTGGACAGTTGATTTTTGGAGCAGGGCAGCTTCTCAGGACACTTAGAGGGCAGCCCCCTGACTCTAGACCTCAGTTTCCCCATCTGTGAAGTGGGTGTTCCTTGCAGCTTTAAGTATCGAGAGTTCAGACTGATGAGTCACGTCCTCTGGGAATTCTTCTCAGACCCTGCAGGCTCAGTCAGAGGCCTTGACAGGTACCCACAGCCCTCAAGACAGGCCCCATGGGACTTCCCTGGTGGCTCAGTGGATAAGACTCCACGCTCGCAATGCAGGGGGCCCGGGTTCGATCCCTGGTCAGGGAGCTAGATACCACATGCATGCCGCAACTAAGAGTTCACATGCTGCAACTAAGGAGCCCACCTGCTGCTACTAAAACCTGGTGCAACCAAAATAAATAAATAAATATTTTTAAAAATGTCCCCATCACCCCTATGGCCCTGTGTTGTCACTGAAGATCTGGACGGTTGTGCTTGTGTCTCATTCATTCATTCAACAAATATTTATGAGAACACACATCCGTGGGCAAGCCAATCACCATCCTGCCTTCATGGAGTTTGCATTCTAGTGGGAGAGACTCATGGGACCTGGACCTCATCTGGGGAGCCAGGGAGGCCTTCCCGGAGGAGGTGGCAACTGAGCCCAGAACAACCAGAGGAGAGAGCGACACAGGGAAGAGTGTTCCAGGCAGAGGAATAGCATGTGCAAAGGCCCTGAGGTAGAAGGGAGAGAGTGTGGTGCTGGGGAGGAATGTGAGTCGTCTGGAAACATGCTGAGGGTGTCAGTGCTTCCCAGGGGAAAGGACTTAGTTCATGCCCTGTGCTGGGCAAGTTCACCTTTCATTTAATCTTTCTGACAGCCCTGGAAGGAAGGATCATGGTCCTATGCTGCATATGGGGTAACTGAGGCCCACAGCATGGGAGTGTGGTACCCTGCAGGCCTCTGTAGACTCAGGTCTACTTGGGGCCCCCCGAGAGGCCCCGGACCAGGATTTGTCAGCTCAGTGTGGGTTAGAGTCCACATGGGCACTCAGATGAGGAGGGGGCTGAGCTGGGGCTTGGGACCCTGTTCAGGGTTAAGCCTTGCACAGCAGAGGAGGGCAGGGAGATGGACCAGCAGGCAGCCTGGGGCCTCAACTGAACGGTGAGTGGGTCTCCTGCCACTCTGGGCCAGGCCCTGTATGCACCTAGTGTCTCCTGAGCCCACACTTTCTCTACCACCCATGGAGCTCTTCCAAGCAGCTTGAGGCCACCCTTTGCTGAGGGCTTGGCTTGGACCTTGGATCAGGGAAGGCTGGGGGAATGGTGTGAGTGGGGGAGGGTACCGGCCTCCCCATGGCCGGCCCTCGGCTGCTTCCCAGTTTTCTCTGCTGGCATCTACAGCCAGGCCTTATCTCTACCCTCCTGTATCCCTGCAGTAGTCTCCTGGGTGGCTTTCCAGCACGTGTCTGCTGTGCCCATCCTGTCCCCACTTTCTGTCCTGACACTGTCTGCCCCCCATACTGTCCATGGCTCCCTGCTGCCACAGCATGAAGCCCACGTTCTGGCCCAGCATTTATGGCCTCCCAGCCCCCTCCCCCGTTCCTCTCCTTACTTAGCCCCCTTGCTCTCCTTGTTCTGCTCTCCTTGTTCAGCCTCTTCCTCCTGGAGAGGGGAGTGTGGGGCCCTGGGTCCTGCGAGGCCATCTGTCCTGTGTGTGCCACTCTCGGAGCAGGTGTGTGCCAGGCTTGACAGGCCCTCACCTCCACTGCAGGGCAGACGTGAGCAACCCTCGGCAGCCTGAGAGCTGGGATGAAGGACGGGTTTATGGCCTCACTGCAGGGAGGGAGGAATTCCCACCACTCTGCTCCCTCCTTATCACTGCTGCGTGGTGTGACTGCTGCCATTGCTGCTGCCTGTCTGGGGAGGTGGTGGCTCTGGAAGAGAACTAGTTTATGAGATTCACCTGCCTCTCGCCTCTGGAAGACCCCACCAGCTTTCTGCACTGGCTCAGAGAGAGATGGAGGGAGGTGAGGCTGCCAAAGGGGGGATGTGGAGTGAGCCCAGGGTGGGGGGTGGCTGGTGGGATGCAGGTGTGGACGGAGCGGACCCCAGCTTTCCCTGGGCTGGAGGTCAAGTGCTACAGGCGTCTCAGGCCTCACGAACGGTGGGCAGGGAGGCGTGGGCTGGCAAAGAGCACCAGAAAACTAGTGATTCCTTGTCCCCGAGCCTGTGCTCGTGTTCTGTCTCCCACCTGCTCTGCCCTTCCCTGGCTGAGGCCCGTGTCAGGTGCTTCCTCCGGGTTCTCGAACAGGGCACAGCAAATGAATTCAGCGAGAATGAACAGTGATGCTCCCAGAGGTGTGTCAGGCCCTTGCCATGTGCTGGGCCCACGTTAAGCGTTTCACATATATCATACCCTTGACCCCAGCCCACAGCCAGGTAAGGGAGTAGGGTCCCTCTCCCCATTTTACACATGAGGAAACAGGCCCAGAGAGGTTAAGTGACTTGCCCAGGGTCACACAGCCAGGGGGTAAGCTGGGTTTCATCCTGGGCAGTCTGAAGCTAAGGACTGGGCTTGTAACCAAAAGACCGGGGGTGAGTAAGGGGGCTGGACAGGTGATCAGGCTCAGGGTGGGTTGTAGCACGGGAGCTGTGCTTGAGAACGGGCCTGAGCCCTGTGGGTTGAGTGCTCCTGGGGTCTTGGGACCGAGTTGCCTCCACACACACCCTTGGTGAGGGCCGGACTGCAGGGCATCAGGCACCTGGATCCTGAAGGCACCTGTTCTGTCTCAGAAGCCCTCCACGTCACCCCTCAGGGAGGCCAGGGCTTCAGGATACCTTGGTAATTTGCTGTTTATCAGCAAATTACCAGGTTCTGGAGAGATGGGCTCTGCAGGCGGGTTCTTCAGCCTGGCTGGAGGGAACAGGTGGGCAGAGCAGGCAGAGAGGTGTGGAGATGTGGTCTTACTGCGGAGAGAGCAGCTCACAGCCTCTCCAGGCCAGGCCAGGGAGGGTGGGTGGAGAGGATGCATTAGTTCATCCTCTAATCTAAGAGAAGATAGAGCATGACCCAACAACAGTAATGGCAGGTTAGATGCTCTCAGCTACAAAGAGAACACTGCAGCAGAGACAAGGGCTGCAAGGACTGAGGGAGATCAGGGAGGCTTCCTGGAGCAGGGGGCCCAGAGCTATGATGGGAGAGATAGGAATTAAATGGGTAGAAGCAGGGGCCAGTGTGTCAAGCTGAGGGAAATCCTGTGCAAAGGCCCTGTGGTAGGCAGTGCCATATATCCAAGGACGTGAAAGGCATGTGTGGCAGGAACAAGAAGATCTAGGGGCAGGGATGTGGTGCCTTATGGAGCAGGACCCCCAGGGGGTTGGTTTAGGCTGAGGAGTGATCAAATCAGATGTCACACATGCACCTTTAGATTCTGTGGATCCAGGGAATCTTCATAGCTCCAAGCCTGGAAATCTCAGGGTTCGTGGCCCAGCTCCGCCATTTCCTCAGTGTGTTTTCATTTTGTTTTGGTTTTTTTAAAATAAATTTATTTTATTTTTATTTTTATTTGGCTGTGTTGGGTCTTTGTTGCTGCGCGCGGACTTTCTCTGGCTGCAGCGAGCGGGGGCTACTCTTCGTTGTAGTGCGTGGGCTTCTCACTGCAGTGGCTTCTCTTGTTGCGGAGCACGGGCTCTAGGCGCGCTGGCTTCAGTAGTTGTGGCGTGCGGGCTCAGTAGTTGTGGCGCACGGGCTTAGTTGCTCTGCGGCATGTGGGATCTTCTCCAACCAGGGCTCGAACCCATGTCCCTTGCATCGGCAGGTGGAATCTTAACCACTGCGTGACCAGGGAAGCCCTGTGTGTTTTCTTGGGTAAGGAGAGTACCTCTGTTTCCCCATCTATAACATGGGCTCACTGCCCCCATCAAAGCCTAGATGTGAGGACTCCGTATGGGAAGGTGTGTGAAATGCCCGTGTGAGGTGCCCTCACCCCAGCCTTGAAGGTACCACCCAGGAAATGAGCGAGCCCTCCTCCCTCCCCCATTTCCCAGGATTCCCACTCACCCTCTGAAGGTTGGTGGGGAGGCCTGTGCCCCCCGCCTTTGGCTTCCGTGTCATTGGCAGGTTGGGAAAGGATGAGTTCATGGCCAAGGTCAGAGGTTCCCTCCCTCGGGATGGGTCTTCGGAGGGCCGTGGCAGGTGCCCACCACTCCCCACTTCTGTTCCTTCGGCACAAGGCGTCTCTGTACCTGGAGATGTCAGGAGAGGTTGCGTCCAGCAGTGTTCTCATTCGCTGTGCCCCCAGCTTCCCTGCGGCCCCACCGCAGCAGTGCCGACCCTGGAGGCAGATGTGGGGTGAACCCTGGCTTGGCTCTGTGACCGCTCTGTCCCTCCGCCCCTCCCCGCTAAGTTGAGATAGTGCCACTTGCCTCATGCAGCTGTCATGAGGGTTTGAGTCCCTTGGGGACATGCCTGGCATACAGTAGTCATTTAATACACATTAATTTCTTTCCCCTTCCTGATATGAGGCCACGGGGATTCGTTTCAGGCAGTGGAGAAAGGTGTGCACTTTCCTCACCAGAAAAGACGCTTGGTAAGTGCTCGTTAAAGGACGGACTGAATGGCTGAGTGGCCACTAGTAGAACAGGGCCGGCTGTGCCCGGAGCTGCAGTTCTGGGGTCCCCTGGCTGTGTGATGTTGGGCAAGTCACGTGCTTTCTCTGGGCTCCTCTGAGGAAGGTGAGCAAGGTTGACAAGGTCTGGTAAAGCCACCGGAGAGGGTGAATGTGGTAGTTCTCTGCCAACTTAAAAGCTTGGTCCCGACCACAGTGGTGGTCTCACAGATGAGGAAACTGGGGCCCACAGGGGTGAAGTGCTGGCCTGGGGCAGCCCAGCTGAGGATGCTGCCTGCTCCATGAGGCCCTGAATCCACTGCTCCTTCACCGCACTGTGCTGGGGGTGCTCTCGGTGATGTCCCCTCTCCTCACCCAGAACCTGGCATTGGCCAGCAGGGCATCAGCACACATCCCAACTGAGAGCGGTGCGTTTGATGTGCGTCGCGAGGTCTGTCCCAAGTGAGGCTGCAGAATAACCTGTGGCAAAGGTGCCGTGTTTCACGTCTGCTGGGAATTGGCTGCGTGGCCTTGGGCCCTGGTGAGGTGGGAGGGGATGTTGTCACGGTTTGGCTTCACCAGAAGCAGACTCCAGGGTATCCGCGCGGGAGGCTTACCGGGGAGCGCTCTTGCAACAGTGCTTGTTGGGGGCATGGGATGCATTTGGGCTGCGATGCAGTCACAACAGAGACCTCAGGACCCCATGCACACTCCAGAGCCGGGGTGGTCCTGCAGGGCTGCATTGACTGATCACTGGTGCAGCTGTCCCCAGGGAGAGGGCATGCCTCGTTGTGGGGGCCTCCCTTCTAATGAGGGACATGGCTGTGAGTCCCTGGCAACCAACATCCCTGGCAACCAACATCCCTGGCAGCTGGGGAAGCCCTCACATTGGCGCTAAAGGGAGTCTGGGTGGTGCACTACGACAGGCGTCCTGTGGCATCACCAACCAGGCACCAAGCGGCCTAATCTCCTCGAGGATGGCAGTAACAGCCCCTGGCCTTTCTGTGCCTCTGACCCCAGGAACCCTGCGAGGTAGGACTCCTGATCGCCACTTTCAACCTGAGAGACCGAAGCCTACAGAGGTGCACAGTTCCCCCCAGGCAGTAAGTGGCAGAATTCGGGCTCTGAACATGGCACCCTGCACCCCACGGCCTCCACTTCCCAGCACACCACACGCCGTCAGACTCCGGCCTGGGCTCCTGCCGTCCCTTCTGCCAGGAGTGCCCTCTTCTCTCTCTGTTCAAGGCTGTCTCGGCTCCGCCACAGCTTCTCCTCGAAGCCCTGGCAGGTGAACGTTCTCGGTCCTTCTAGCTTTGAGGCCCTTTCCTTTGGTGCAAGCCCTCGCTGAGGTCACTCGTGCCCAGCTTTGACCCTGGTCTGGAGTCTGAGCTCCCTGAGGGCAAGACCGTGGTGTCCTGCCCACCCAAGACTCCTGGCGCAATGCCCAGGCCCGTGGCGCTGCACAAACACCAGCAGAGCTGCATGAAATCTTGAGGCCCCCTTTGGCACCCCCCAGCCCAGCCAGCGTGACTTGCTGCCACTAATGGTCAAGCTAGTGCCAGCCCCTGTCTCGTCTCTTGGTGGTGCCCAGGGAGGGGAGGCAGGGTTTGCTGGGTAGGAAACAGTGGTGTTGCTGGGACAGGCAGGCAGCCTGGCCCCAGGGGCCCCGTTTGGTGAGGTGAGAGAGAGGAGTTTGACGAGAGGCCAGTAGGCAGGAGGGGACACCTTGGGGGCCTTTTTCCCTCCCAAGGCCAGCCCGGGAGTGGCTGCTGCTCTCCTGGGCTCCTGGGGGAAGAACATCCCGTTGCCTGGTCGTGTCCCCGGAACAGCCAGGGGAACCCAGTGATGGGGGATACTGTCCCTGGTACCTTCTGGTGGCTTTGTTGAGGTGTCCTTGTGCCCGGTGGGAAGAAGAAGCAGAACTCTGGTCAGGGAGGGCCAGCTGAGAGGCCTGAAAGCTGGGAGAAGTGCCTGGAACAGGGCCTGCCAGTGTGAGATCTGATTCGTGTTTGCTTGACATTGTTCATTCATTCATTCACTCATTCATTCAGCAGTTGTTCCTGCGCCCAGCCCTGTGCAGAGCGTGGGGCAAAGGACCAGGCTGGGATTCTTCTGGTCTCACCTCGTCCACAGACATGCTGGTGACCTTGAACCAGCCTTTTGGCCTCTCTAGACCTTGGTGTCCTCACCTGAAAAATGGGGACGATAGTACTCTCTGGGTGGCCGGGAGACCACACAAGCCAATGGCTGTGAAAGGACATTAGCAAACCATACAATTCAGAACAAATGGTGATTATTTTCTCAATTGTAGATTATTTTCTGTTATCACTAATGTCTCCCAGCTTCCATTTTTCTCAGCTCCTTATCAGGCCTAGTGAAATTAATTAATGTTTACTTGTTATTGTTGCTGTCTAATTTGTCCTCCTCCCTCCTATGTCCTCATTTCCCTTGGTCCCTGCCCCTTCATATAATAATAATAATAACAGTACCTCCCGCAGCGTCTGCTCTGGAGCACATTGACTCAGTCCTCACGCCAGCCTCCTGAAGTTGGTACAGTTCTCATCCCCATTTTACAGATGAGGAAACCGAGGCTCAGAGCTGGATTTAAACCCAGACCCTGGCTCCAGGGTCTGTGCTCTGAACCATGGTGCCCGCTGTTTTTCAGCTTCGCCCGTGTTCCTGCCTCAATGAAGAAAACGTGGCTGCCCTTGGCCGGTCGGCTGGAGCAGGAGACCTGGTGCTGGTCTCGCGCCCTGCTCACCTCACCTGCCTCTCTCCTGTTTCTCCGTCCTGTCGGGCTTGTCCCTGCCTTTGGTCTTTGTGCTCGCAGGATCCCCTGCCTGGAAGGCTCTCACTCCCGATCTGTGCATGGTTCAGCTCAGCTGTCACCTCCTCAGGTCACCCCTGACTGACCAAGCGTCCTCAGAACCCAGCGGCTCTTGTCTGAGTGGCCCGCTGTGTGCTGGCCCCCTCCTCTCCTGGCTGTGGAAGGGGCTGCCACCCCAGCCTTCCATGACGCTCCCGTACTTGGGTCCTGGAACTCAAATGTCCTTGGTTGGGTTGTCCAGTGGGGGCCTCAGCCTCTGAACTAGAGGCCAGAGAAAACTGAGCTGGATGAGTGATCCGAACCTGGACTCATTCACCTGCATTCACTCATTCGTTCACCCATTCATTCATTCACTCCACACTAACATATTAGGAATCTTTCTGCTGCCCCACATGCTCTGTGCTGAATGAATGCTTCTCCAGTGAAGGAATGAATGTCCGTCCTTACCTCTCCCCAGCCTTTCCTGTCTCTTCCACTGGAAGTCCCTCCCCGCGTCCTCCCCAGGGAGACCCTGGACCCTCCCTGCTGACGTTTGATGTCGTGATCACGCACACGGCTTGCTGAAGCTCTGATGTCTTCCAGCGCCCCTCTTCCTCCCTCTGTGTGAAGGCTGCTGGGACGCCCGAGCCAGATCTGCAGCAGCCTCTGGTGTTGGGACTCACTTCCCCCAGGGTCATCTCGTTTATCTTCCGAGTGTTCACAGCTGCCCCTCAGTGCCCAGAATGTGGCCCGACACACACTTAGCCCTCAATCAGTCTTTTTTTTTTTTTTTTTTTTTGAAGTAGAGTTGATTTACAATGCTGTGCCAATCTCTGCTGTACAGCAAAGTGACTCAGTTACACACATAGAGACATTCTTTTTTTTATATACATTTCCTTTACGGTTTAATCCCAGGATATTGTATATAGTTCCCTGTGCTATCCAGTAGGACCTTGTTGTTTAATCCATCCTATATATAATAGTTTACATCTGCTAATCCCGAACTCCTGGTCCATCCCTCTCCCTACCCCTCTTCCCCCTTGGCAACCACAAGTCTCTTCTCTATGTCTGTGAGTCTGTTTCTGTTTTGTAGATAGGTTCATTTGTGCCATATTTTAGATTCCACATGTAAGTGATATCATATGGTATTTGTCTTTCTGTTTCTGACCTACTTCACCTAGTATGATAATCTCTAGTTGCATCCACGTTGCTGCAAATGGCATTATTTCATTCTTTTTCTATGGCTGAGTAGTATTCCACTGTATGTACGTACCACATCTTCTTTATGCATTCATCTGTCGATGGACATTTAGGTTGTTTCCATGTCTTGGCTATTGTGAATAGTGCTGCTGTGAACATAGGGGCACATGTATCTTTTTGAATTATAGTTGTGTCCAGGTATATGCCCAGGAGTGGGATTGCTGGATCATATGGTAATTCTATTTTTAGTTTTCTGAGGAACCTCCACAGTTTTCCATAGTGGCTGCACTGAATCAGTCTTCACTAAGTGGATGAATGAATTCTTTACTCCATTTCCCTCACTTCGGTGCCGCTGTCTGTGTTTTGCAATTCCTCAGATTCTTTTTGAATTGGAAAGGAAAACGATAAGATAGCAATAATAATTGCTTATATTACCGAGCACTTGCTACATGCTGGCCATTGTTCTGAATATTTTATGTGTGTGAATTCATCCAGTTGTCCCAGTCCTGTGAGGCAGGTATTAGTGCCCCCATTTACATGAGGTAGCAGGTACACAGAGCCAGCCACTTGCCACGGTCACAGGCTCCGAAGTAGGGGGCTGGGATGTAAACCCAGCAGGGCCCCAGAGCCTGTTTTCTTGAGTCAGTCATTACAGGCAGGGATCTGTTTTGCTGAAGAGGGCGCAGGAGGCCTGGGAAGCTGCCCTGGGGCACTTGCCTCTGCAGACAGAGAGGACGAGAGTGTCAGGCTGCATGTGGGTCCTGAATCCTGACTTAGAGTGAGCTGGTCTTAGAAGCCGGGGCGGGGGATGCGGGTGCATCAGAGATGGGGGAGATGGGGAGCCCAGCTCATAGGACCGTGGCATCTTCCTTTCAGCCCCTGCTGGTGCCTCCCTTGATCCCCAAAGGGGCCGTGTCCAGTGAGCCACGTGGCCTGAGTTGCATGTCCCCGGTGCCCGGTGCTCCCTTGTGCCCTGAAGAACCATCTCTCTGAAGCCTGTGTCCGTCACCTTCAGGTCAGGGCACAGCAGCCCCTGGGTCTGCCTCTGAACGAGAAGGCCTTAAATCCATTCCCAGCCCTCACTCCTGAATTGCTTGTGCGGTTTTTACAGTTGCTTGGGGAACTGTAAGTCTGCGTTGCCTGACTCCTGTGTATTTAAATTCTCAGCCATAATGTTATATTAACTGATTTTTTGCAGTTTCCTGGGAGGCCGTGTGTACATTACTGGGGCGGTGGGGGAGTGGGAACGGCCATGCACGTGGACAAACGCAGCCGTGAGTGTGCCTAGTCCTGGGGGCTGAGCGGGGGCAAGGGGACGGGCGCCTCTGTGAGCGCCCACAAGAGGCGTTCTCTGCCAGCCAGGTGCTCACAGTTGAGTCCACCCTGAAGCTGCGGGTGCCGCCGTGTGGCTGGTGAACTCAGGATCCCGGTTAGGGATCGCTCCGGAGCTCGGGTGAGGATGTGGGTCACGTGTTCATCATTCTTTATGTCCAAGTGTGTCCATCCCCTCATCCATCCCCAGACACATGCTGAGCAGCTGTTGTGCGCCCGGCCTGGAGACACAGCACGCACAGAGCTGACCGTCCTGTCTTCCCGAGATGGTGTTCTGGGCAATGGATATTGACCTGACAGACGATGGTGCCGGGGACTGGGACGGCCTTGAGAGGGAAGGAGAGCTGGGTAGGGGGATGGGAGTAGGGCCTGAGGTGGGGGGAGGTCAGTTGGGAGCCTGGGGAGAAAGGCAGAGACGCGAAGGAGGTCGGGAACCAGCCGAGTGGCTCTAAGGTGGTCGTGGTAGCAGTAGCTGATTGTGCCTGACCAAGGCCCTGCTCTGCACGTGTTAACTCATCCAACCTGCACAACAAGGCCATGGGGGTCATCGTGCCCATTTTGCAGATGGTGCCCAAGGTCAACAACTGCTAAGTGGCAAGGCTGGCATCAGGCATAGGCTTTCTGGCTCCATCATCCGTGTTCTCACTGCTCTGTTCCACAGCTCTCTGGGGAAAAAAAGGCCTTTCAAATGTGTGGAATAGTACATGCAAAGGCCCAGGGGCCAGAACGTGGTTGGTGAATTTGAGGAACAGTCAGAAGGCTAGTGTGGCTGGAACAGAGTGACTGGGGGTGAGAGTGGAAGAAGGAAGGGTGGAGAAGTTGAGGGGCTTGATCTTGAGGAACTGGGGGCTCACTGTGCTCCCTTTTTTGACTCTTGAATCAAGGCAGCAGTGGGGCAGAGCAGGGATGGTAAGCAGAAGAGGGCAGAGCTGTGCGGTAGGGCAGGATCTAGGGGTTCCTGTGGGGCAGGACGAGCAGCAGGGAAATTCCTGGAAGGAGCAGGGCTGGGAAAGCCCAGGGGCTGGGGTGGGAGGCAGAGGGAGGCTTCCTGGGAAAGACCCATTTGGGGGATCCCCGTTGCTCAGCCGCAGGGACTTCCCTGGTGGTTAAGACTTTGCCTTCCAATGCAGGGGGTGCGGGTTCCATCCCTGGTTGGGGAGCTAAGATCCCACATGCCTCATGGCCAAAGAACGAAAACATAAAACAGAAGCAATATTGTAACAAATTCAATAAAGACGTAAAAAAGACGTAAAAAAGAAAAAAAAATGGGACTTCTCAGCAGGCTCCCTTGCCTGCCCACGGGGAAACATAGGCCTCTGCCTGGTGTGAGAAAGGGCCCTCAGAGCTCAGCCCTGATGCTTTATTTCATTGTCCACTCCCTGCCTCAGTTTCTTCATCCAGAAAATGGGAATCCTGATACTCGTGAGAATTAGATATAATGGTTGTAACGTTCTGGTACTGCTTATTGACCACCTGCTGTCTCATTCGGTTCTCTGGGCTCAAATAATGACCCCATTTTTTGTGTGTGTGAGTCTGTTTCTTTTTTGTTATATTCACTAGTTTGTTTATCTTTTAGATTCCACATATAAGTGATATCACACAGTATTTGTCTTTCTCTGACTTATTTCACTAAGCATAATACCCTCCAAGCTCATCCATGTTGTTGCAAATGGCAAAATTTCATTCTTTTTTTATGGCTGAGTAGTATTCCATTGTGTATATATACCATGTCTTCTTTATCCACTCATCTGTCGGTGGACACTTAGGTTGCATCCTTATCTTGGCATTGGGAATAATGCTGCTGTGAGCAATTGGGGTGCATGAAGTTTCCCCATTTTATGGGGAGGAAACTGAAGGTCAGAAAGGGAGTGGCTTGCTCAGAGCCCCTCTGGGTCCTAATGTGGCCAGGCCCAAAGGGCTATGGAGTGTGGAGGAGAGAGAAAGACCTGGAATTAGGGCCCTGTGTCTCCCTCCACACACGTACAGTGAGGCCCCCATGGCTTTCCATGTCTGCCCAGGCAGGAGCGGTCTGGGGTAACTCGAGCTTGGAGCACTGCAGGTGGGCGCAGCCCTCAGGTCTCCCTGCCTGTGGGACACAAGGGCAGGACCATAGGAGCACCTGTGATGGTCTTCATTCATGCTGTCCTTGCTGCCTGGAATGCACTCCCCCCCGCCCCCCAGCCAAGTCCTCACTCTTTTAAGTCTTAGCTCAGGCCAGCACCTCCTCCAGGAAACCTTCTCTGACTTTGTCCCCAAAGGTCACACACCACCTTGGTGCCCCCATAGCCCTGTGCTCATGTCACTCAGCGTAGACCTTGTTGGTGCTAGGATCTGTCCTCCTCCGCCCAGCCTGGGGCGTCCCTGCTTGTGGGGCTGTGTCCCAGCCCTCCCGCACCCCCAGTGTCCCTCACAGGGCATGGCATGGAGCTGATGTCAGTGAATGCCTGTAGAACAGAGCTGGCTGGACCTCAGGCCAGGGGAATGGAAGGGCCCTAAACCCTGTTGGGCAAGTGTCACCCCGGCCGACTTCGTGGCACCAGGCCCCAGCTGGCTTGGCAATGGATCGGGGGTATCCTGCACACCCAGGCCTGGAGGTGGCCAGTGCCCCTTTCTTGGGATAGCTTCTGAACAGCAGGCCCTGGCAACACCCGAGATAGCAGTGCACTCCCAAGCCCTGGGGTCTAACAGAGTGAAGCTGGTCACCTGCAGCCTGATGGTTCAGCCTGGAGTCATTCCTCACTGGAGGCCCCTGATGAAAGCTTGGCCAAGCAGTGCTGGGGTCGCTGGGTAGAGGCCCCATCCTGCCCCCTTCACCAGGGCTGAGCCCGCTCTCTGGAATCATCCCTAAATGCCAGCCTCTGTTTTTCCTCTTAATGAGGAAAGCATTTCTCTCCTCTCTGCCATCCCCGCTTCTTCCAGAGTGGATTTACCGTTCTGCTGTGCCGCATGGCCCCCTCCTCCTTCCCTTTCCTCTCCCCTCACAGGCCAAGGAAAGTGGAGGGTGTTATTGTATATTTTAGCCGATTGTTCCCTGTACGCCCCAGTCTCTTTGGGGTGGGGCTGGGGGGATGGGGGAGTAAGTAAATTATATATTGAACTCCTAACTGGAGCTGAGGCCTTGTGGTTTCCATGGCAACCAGGCTGGAAATAGCTCTGCGTGACATCAGCACGGTACAGGTATAGCCGGATCCAGCCGTTCCCCAAACAAGCTGGCAAGGGGAGCAAGGGATGTGCAGCTAATTAGCATATGCAAATAAGGCCCGGTGAGCAGGGTGGGGCCTGGGCTGCCCCAGCAGGGCCTGTGGCCATGGCCTGGGCCTCTGGCAGGTAAGCGGGCTGGGGCTGGTGGTGGGGTCAAGGCCCAAGCCCCCCCCCCCCGGCACATCCCTGTGCGGGGCCGGTAGGGGCCTTCAGTGTGGGGCCCAGGCTGCCCGGGCCTGCCTGCCCCGTGGGGCTCTGGGAGCATGGCCAACGGGGCTGCCAGGGGATGGGCGGGCGCGCATGGCGTGGAGCCGGGATGGTTCCCTGCCCGGGCGCTAGTGGAATCTGGCTCCTCTTGGCTTATGGGTGTCTTTGAAGCCAGACACTTAATTGGGCCCCGCTGGCTTGCTGCCGTTTTTCTCTTCAGGTCTGTGAGGGAGGGGTCACCCCGTGCCCACCTTGGCTCGCCCCTCCCCCTCCAGGCCGTGGGAAAGGCCCGCAGACTCCCACCCAGGGGCTCCACTGCTGTATCCAACACGCCCTTTCCTGCCTAGACCCAACAGTGAGGAGAGAGCAGAGCCTTTCATTTGTGGCTTCACGCTACCCACTGGTCTCTTGGCCTCTCTGAGCCTCAGTTTCCACCTCAGTGAAATGGGGGTATTGTTTCCCTGCCCACCTACCTCACAGGGTGGTGAGGGGCTAATGAGGTGACACTGGGGAAGGGCCTGGGTGAGCTTGATGGGCCGGACACATTTGGAGGAGGAGGAGATTTTCTGTCATCTCAGTTTAAATTGAAGCTCGGTCACCCGGCACTGCCCCCTCCCCCCAACACACACACACGCACACATGCACGCACATTCTGGTGAGACTTGAGAATTTACAGTAAATTTCTGGGCGAGGTGAAATACTGCCACCTTCGTTGTGGTGATTTCCACACGAGGGCTCTTGGCCGAACTGCCAGCGTTTGAGCTGGGTGTGCTCTGTGGCTGAATGAGATAATTCATTCATTTCAGCAAACGCTGAGGGTGTGCCAGTGAGGGAGGGGTGGGTCAGGTCGGGCCAGGCATGAGGAGCGCTCTGTGGGCTCAGGAGACAGACAGATGGTCTCGCCGGTGCTCCCTGAGACTGGGGGCATCTGGGAAGATTGTTGAGGGGTGAGACCTTTGATGCCTTAAGGGTGAGTCAGAGTCCCCTTGGCAGTGAAGGTGGGGGGGGGCGGGGGACATTCCAGGGAGAGAAGCGGGTGGGAAAGGACACCCAGCATTTGGGGGAGGGGCGACACTTGGCTGTGACTGGGAGAGTGATGGAGATGCCACTAGCAAGTTCAGGTGCCAGCCCCAGAGGGGCTGGAAGCCAAGGAGTTGGGACGCGGTCCTGGAGGCAGTGGGAGCCATCAATGGCACTTGAGCAGGGGACCGCATGTGATCAGATCCTGGTTTCAGAAAGAAAAGATGGGCTGAAGAGGGCTGAGTGTGAGGCGGAAATAGTCATGGATGGTTCCAGTCCCTCTGGGAGCCCCTGTAAGCCAAGAGTTGCTGTTTCCATGGGCAAAGGACCGGGAAAGATGATCTGTCTTCGGGCCTCAGTTTCCTCATCTGACCATTGGGGGCAATGCGTACTAGGCTCTGGAGCCCGTGTTAGCCCAGCAGATGTGAGCATTTGTTCTCCTGGGCCCCGGGATCAGTGGGGAATAGTGGAAGGGAAAGGCCACTGCCCCAGATATTCTGGAAGGAGGGGACAGCAGAGATGGGCAGGGTTGCTGACTTCGTGCTGGGACCGAGGTTTTCACGGGTTGTGTTCGGGCCGTGGCACAGGTGCGGCTTTGTGTATTTGGCGGGAGGGAATTCTGCCTGGGCCGCCCCTGAGGCTGCTGGCAGCCAGTGAAGAGGATTCCCGGGCAAGGGGGACCCTGTGCTCATCACCTCTCCCTGCTGTTTCAGAGCCCCTGCTAGGTGTCAGGGTTGGACAGGGCCCTGGGCACCTGTGATGGCCAGATGTGGGGCTCACCAGTGGAGCTGGAGGTGTACAGATGAATAATGACCCCACCCAGGGGATCAATGCTGGGGTGGGCTCAGCACCGAGGGCCAGAGGAGGCTGGCACCCAGCCCTGGGGTCAAGGGAGGCTTCCTGGAAAAGGGGACGTTTGGGCGTCTTGAGGGAAGAGTTGCCCAGACAGGAAGAGACGCCATTCCAGGCAGAGGGCACAGCCGCAGCAAAGGCACCGATCGGGGAGCAGGTGTGGTTTGGCTGGACCAGGGCACAGGTGGGGAGCCTCTGATTGCCTCACCCTTCCAGGCTCCTCTGATCCTCCTGGCACCAACAGGTTAATCTGTGGGTCAGTCTGTGTTTACTGAGTGGCTGCAGTGTCCCCCGGCTGGGAGATGGCCCTGGGGGTGGGTGAAATGCAGGCCCCATGAGTCCAGAGGTCTGAGCTGAGGTGAGACTCGCCACACTCGTGCACTTCTGGGTGTCACATTTTCACAGGGTCAGCATTTGGGAGCCTCCTCGGGGCACCTCGTCACCACCCTGACCCTAGAAACATGCATGTCACTTTGCAGCCTCTGTCCTATTTCTACTCCATGACCTTTCTGGTCTAGCATGCGAATGTGGCCTGGTCACTCCCATCCCAGAACCTGCCCCGGTCCCCTGCTACTCGGATAAATGATAAAGTCTGAGCCCCTCTCTTTATGCGATCTCTTGTCTTCATATTTTTGCTTGCATGGTTCCCTCTGCCTGGACACCGTTACTGTCTCCTCTGTCTGGACACCTCTGGTATGAGCTGCAGACTTTGTGTCGGGAGGGCTGGGAGGTGGGTTCTGGCCCAGGGTAGACTGTGATGGGGGTCTCCTTCTGTTGTTTCCTGCCATGCAGTCTCTCCCTCCCTCACTGGGTCCGTGCGTGGATGGGCAGGCACCGGGTGGCCAGACCCCCATGCCCTTTGCTCTCCTTGTCAATTGGCAAATCTCTTCTCTAGATGCTGGTGTGCTATCCTCTGAAGCTTTTTAGAATTATCATTTATTTGCTCATTAATTCAACAAGCATTCTCTGGGTGCTTGCACTGTGCCAGGCTCTGCACTGGGCTTGGATGTACAGAGTGAATTAAAAGGGGTACGGGCAGGAGCCCGCACTCTCATCGCGGGGAGGCAGGGCTCCCTGGGTGCGAGCCTCCCGGGTGTGGGCCCTGCCGGCTCCTCTTCTCGCCTGAGAACTGCGGGCTCCCCGGCCCTGGGAAACAGCTGGGCCAGGTGCAGGCGCCTGTCTGGCTGCCTGCCTGGCCGCCCCCCCCCCCCCCCCCGGAGGCATCACTGCCTGGGATTTGAGTTCCTCCTAGGCCTTGCGTCGGGCCACGGAGAAATCATTTTCTGACAACGGTCATCAATTTTGCTGAGAGCCCATCGGCGCTCCAGCAGCCTGTCCCCGGCAACGGCAGCTGGTCTGTGTCAAGCCCCTCTGTGTCCTGATGACAGAAACAATTCACATTAGGCGTCTGCCCCAGAGCACGCAGGCAGAGGGATGGGTTCCGGCCAGTTTCAGATACGTACCACGTCACCTCCAAGTCTGTCTTTACGCCCTTGGATTAATGGACAGGTCTCCCCCTATGTTGGGGTGGCCCTCGGTGGAACCAGCCCCAGCAGGAGCCTGGGGCCCTTCAGGAGTAGAACATCCCTGCTTCCCTGTATCCACCTCGCTGCAGACACTGTTCTAGGTGCAAAGGGTACAGCTTTGCACACAACAGACAGAGCCCCTGCTTTTGCCTGGGAGAGTGACATTTTAGCTGAGAGGTAAAGGTCAGGAAGGAGATTGCCATGTGTAGGTCTCGGGGACGAGCATTTCAGGAAGAGGGAACAGCATGTGGAAAGGCCCTGGGGTGAGACTAAGCTTGCTGTGTTTACAGAACAGAATTCTGTTTAGGCTGCTGTGAATCTCAGGTGCCCAGGAATTATCCAGGGTTAGAGCCAGGGTCCTAACAGTGCCCTGGAGGTGTCCCAAGGAGGCAAGAAGAATTCTGGCGGATGATCAAGAAGACCCCTGGAGGGGATGGTGTTGGGCGTAAGCCATGAAGGGCAGCAGGATTTGGCCGGGTGGGGTTAGATATGAGGAGGGGCCTTGCGGGAGGCAGGAGCATGACTGAGGCCCAGACGGTGAGGAGGAGGATGCCTGCTGGGCAGGGCTCTGTTTGCAGCTGTGGGCTCCTCTCTGACCTGGGGAGATGATGCCATATTGGACTGGGTGATTGTGGGCCACCTCGGGCTCTCAGAAGCCTTGGTAAGCGCACCTGGTCAGCCGCATACCATCGGCCCCAGGGGCTCGGCAGCAGTGGGGTTGGAGTCGGGCCACGCACCAGGAAGCCCACCCACATCCCAGCAGCCACCTCTAGTCATTGCAGACCTACCAAGTGCCAGGCACCAAAGATGCTCTGGACCCCACCCACAGGGGGGCATTATCACCTGCGCTCCCAGGTGGGGAAGCTGAGGCCCAGAGAAGTTAAGAGGCTTGTCCAGGGGCCATATGTGGTGGTGGTGTGAGCCAGGCAGGGGAGCCAGGAAGTTTGCAGGAACCTGGTTTTCCTGAACATTCCTGGACAGGGACTGATGACCCACACCTGACACCTGTCCCCAAATCCAGCTGTCCTCCGGGCACCTTTCGCCTGAGCTATGTGGACATGTGCTCAGAGGCCTGGGCGTTGGGATGTGGGGCAGGGGTATGGGGAGGTTGGAGGCCAGGAGCTAGGCACCCCATGCCCTCACGTTCTGCTCAGACATGGGGAGGGGAAGGAGATGCTCCGTGAGCTTCCGGCGATCTGTGGCCTCCTGGCTTTTCATGGCCGGGGTGACCGTTTACATCTTTCACACGAGGAGCCCGAGGCTCAGAGCAGGGATGGGAGGAGTGGGGCTTCACAGCAATGGTGGCTGAGCCAGGGCAGCCATGGGCGGTCTGTCCCCATGGTGTACAGTGGGGGATGGTAATGAGGATGGTGGTGGCCGTGAACGTGGGCTGTCATCTTGGGCTTCGGTCTTGACACTTGTTTTGCCAGGGCAAGGAGAGAGGATTCCAGAATTGAAGGTCCCTCAACCCCGGGTCCCCTGCGCCCACCTTCACGGCTCCCTTCATGGATTCTTCTAAGGCCTGGGGCCCCACTTGGCCTGGCTTTGTCAGACCCCCATTTATAAGGTCAAATCCAGCCAAGGGATTCGCCTCTTCTGCGCCCATTAGGATCCCATTCCCAGCAAGTTTGGCCAGAGCGGGTGGGGCCGTGGCTGAGTGTGCTGTCCTGGTGCCAGACAGGCAGCCTACTGACCAGCAGGAAACAGCCAGTGGTGGAGTCCTTGATCCTTTAAGCCCCAGTCACCTGCTTCTTCATTCATTCTTGATGGGCACCTCCTAGATATCTGAGATTCTCCATTTTCTCTACGGCCCCTGTGCCTGGTATATTGCCAGCCATACAGTGCATACCCTGTAAATTACTGCCCATCTCTACAAGGTGATTTCAAAATCCTAGGAAGGTCTTTCCCCAACCTTCAGTGTCTTCCTTCCTTGTCTGTGCCAGTTGGCAGAAATTTTACCGTTAATGAGTCATCCCTTGGGCATAACTATTGCCCTGTCCAAGTTCCTCTTCTAAAATGCAAAGCCTCAGTACCCACTTCAGGGAGGAGACCCTTTTTGAGTCCCAGTTTCTGGGTAACCCACGTGCCTAGGAGGCTAACACCGTCTTGACTGTACAGGGCTGCGGCTCAGGGGGTTACAAGAGAAACGGGGAAAAGAGGCAGAGTCAGGAGGACAGGTGGCAGGTTCTGTGCACCTGCACTGTGCCTGGGATTACATCTCCTTGCTCTTACCTGATACCACAGCCCTGGGCTGAAGGTGTTTTTGTTCCTGTTTTGCAGGGGAGGAGGCTGAGGCCCCCCGCAGGTTCCTCAGCTGGACTTGGGTCCATGTGGCTCCCCTCCACGCCCTTTACTGCGCCTCCCTCCTGCCCAAGACATTG
Source organism: Aethalodelphis obliquidens (assembly GCF_003676395.1). Taxonomy (NCBI): domain Eukaryota; kingdom Metazoa; phylum Chordata; class Mammalia; order Artiodactyla; family Delphinidae; genus Aethalodelphis; species Aethalodelphis obliquidens. The sequence goes on along the minus strand of NW_020837952.1, from coordinate 58,193,516 downwards.
TGGGGCACTGGCAGGGCACCACGGGCAGCTCCTCTGGGCTCGCAGCTGCCGAAGGAGGGCCCGATCCTCCTGGCCTCGTAGTGAAAGGCAGTCACTCCAGAATCTGGTTTGAGCCTTGCAGCCACCCTCTGAGGCAGAAACATTCCCATTTGTCTGATGAGGAAACAGGCACGCAGAGGCCCGGGACCTCAGGCATGGCCCTCCAGCGACGGGGTGTGAGAGCCAGAGCACCCATTCGTACACAGCACCACCCGCTGCCTCCCCCCGCCCCCTGCATCGGGGGGTGAGGGGCTCAGGGCTGGTGTTGGTGCCAGGAGATGAAGCATTCAGACAGACCCCTTCGGTCTCCCTGACCACAGGCCCAGTTGCTGTCCCTGCGGGGCCTCCGGCGTGGCGCCAACTACAGGTCGGGGAGCCGGCCTGCTGGTTCTGGAGCGGCAGCACAGCCCGACCACCTTCCCCGCTGCTCCCCGTCTTCTCGCCCTCCGTGTCCACCGTCCTGAGGGGAGCGGACGCTGCTCTGGCCGGCCCTTGGTCAGCTGTGCAGCTCCTAACTGGTCCACCCTCCAGGCTGTATTTCCTCAAGTACTGATGAGCCACTGTCACCCAAGACACAGCCGGAGCTGAGCTAAACTCCAGCTAAACTCCAGACGGAGCGGGTCTCCACCCCATCAATCTGCCCGTGGCCACTCTGCTGGGGAGGAGAGGGTGGGCCTGTGGGCTGGGCGGTGGGAGGTTCCGGGCTCCCAGTGTGGGAGTGTCTCAAACCACAAATCTACCTGTTGGGGCTGACTCATTGCTCCCTGTCCAGGAATTTGCAGGGTAACCAGGACCTGGCAATCTCCCATTCTCAGGCTCCCAGCCTGGCTACCCATTGCCTGAGGGATAAAATCCAAACTGCTCACCTCAGCCCCCAGGCCCTGCCCCTCCGGACCCCATTGCCACCCGGTGCCGCATTGTCATGTTCCAGCCATGCAGGCACCGCTTCCTCCCGCAGGCCACACTCCTTCCCACCCCAGGACCTTGCCCATGCTGTTCAGTCTGCCTAGGATGTTGTCTTCACGCTCTGTCTGCTAACGCCCTGTTGTTAAGGTCTGGCTGAAACACCACTTCCTCAGAGCTCCCACCTACACCAGGCTGGATTCCTGTTATTGTCAGCGGTCTCATAGCACCACTTACCTCTCCAGCTGAACCCTCCAGACAGCTGGAATCAATGAATTATTTATGAGAATCCCTGTTACTGTCTTGTCTTCCTCCACTGGAACATCAGCTCTGTGGCCCCAGGACCACATTCGTCTTGTTTTCCGAAGTATCCCCAGTACCTGGCACGTAGTAAGCCCTCAGCAAATGTTTCGTGAATGAATATCAGGTGACTGCCATAGCCCTACTTAAAAAATTTGTTTCCTACGGCCGCTAGGATAAAGTCCACACTGCTCAGTGTGGCATTTGAGGCCTGTGGGCTCCAACTGAAGCAGTTCTCTCTGCCTGGAGATTTCTCCTTGTCTGTGCCCTTCTTGGAAAACTCCTATGCATCCTTCAGAACCTCAGTAGGTACTGTTTTTTCTGTGAAGCCTTCCTGGCTGCTCCAGGCAGAGTTGTTCTGCCCTTTGATCCAGCAGCAGCTGGGCACAGGTCCTGTGCAGGGCACTGGGGAGACAGGGTTGGGAGGGATGGAGATTAGGATCAGTGAGGAGTTAGCTCTATGGACTGCAGCCTCAGAGCATCCTGATGGTGATAAAAGCCAGCCACTATTCCAAGCAATCGTCTTATGCTTTTCTTATTTCATCTTCACCACCACACTGTGAGGTGCCAGTATTACCCCATTTTACAGATGAGGACAGCAAGGCTCAGAGAGGTGACGGAACTTGCAGCTAATTCATGAAAAGTTGGACTTGAACTCAAAGCTGCATTCCTTGTCACTTGCTGCTCTGCTTCCGCTGAGGGGAATGTGAAGGGCTGTAAGAATGTAGAGGAGGCCCCTCCTCCCTTGTCTGTGGGCCAGGGGTGGGGTCACACAGAAGGTTTCACAGAGGAAAAACTGTCTGTGGTGAGAGTAGAAGGAAGAGCACATGTTCTTCCAGGCAAAGAGGGTACTGCGGGCAAAGGTGTAGAGGGATGGGTAGGGTTAGGGTTGTACCGGAGGTGTAGGGGTGGGAACTCCTGAACGTGGGGAGGCCCGGGAGCCTGGGGGCTGCTGGGAGCAGGGAGAAGGGGAATGATAAGGAAGGAGGCTAGGGAAGTGGGCAGGCCAGAGCAGGGAGGACCAGGACACGGGTGCTTGCAGAGGGCCTGGGTGATGGATCGGAGCTCCTGGCACGTGGTCTGTTGCTGTGGTCCTGGCATGTGGCCACTGTGGGCTCTGGTTTCTGGCAGCTTCCAGGCTCACAGTCCTTTGTTTCTGCTTGTCCGGCCTCTACCCTGTTCCCTCCAGGCTGACAGGGCAGGTGGGGGCCCCTGGGGATTGTTTGCTGTCTATACATCCTTGAGAGAGAACAGGAGAAGGAGCCAGTGACTGTCACGCAGCATGTGCTGGGTCCCACTTTACCTGTTTTCTCATTTACGTAATGGTCATGTGCTACCTGCTCCCCCCAGTCCAGTCTTGGGCCACCTCTCTGAGGTCCACGGTCCATGCTTCTGACATGGCCTCCCACGCCAGTGGTCTGGGCCACCTGGCCTCTCCCAGTGTGTCCTGTCACTCCTCTACCCAGGCTGCAGGCACCAGTGTCCACCCTGGGTACAAGTGGGCAGCCCCAGCCCATTTCATCCTCACCTCTGCCCAGCAAGGCAGGTGTTATCGTCCCCATTTTCACAGAGCTGGAAACTGAGGCTCAGAGAGGTTAAGTAACAGTGTGTGATCACCCAGCCAGTGAGGTGGAGCCAGGATTTGGACCCAGGTCTGACTGACTTCACGGTCCTGCTTCTTCCCGAGTGGCCCTGCCCAGGGGAGCCCTCCCCCAGCCCCACCTCATCTCTGCTCACCCAAATCCAACCATCCTTCAAGGCCTTGCTTGGAAGGACCAGACTCAGTTCTGGCCTGTGGCCGGGGTTCAGTGTTCTTCCCTCCATTCTCTCCTTCATTCCTTCCTGGATGCTATGTGCCCGCCCTCCACTTCAGGCACCCTCTGGGCACTGGGGGTCCTATATAGAGGTCAAAGCCCAGACTCTGTGGTTAGATTTCATGGCTTCGTTTTGGGACCTCTAATAAATCACCCCTCTGAACATCAGTTTCTTCATCTGTGAAATGGGGGTGACATTAGTGCTCACCCCCTAGGTTGTTGGTAGGATTGAGTCTCTGTGTGTAAAGTGCTGAGAACAGTACCTGGCACAGAGCAGGCCCTCTGTCCATGTTGCTATCTCCAATCCCAGTTTTCATGGGCCCCCTCCTCCAGGAAGCATCCCTATATCCTCCAGGTTGGTGAGCACCTCCCTCCTTTGAGCTCTGGCTCACTCGCTTCCTGTCCCAGTTGAGATGAGATCTGAGGGTCAGGTGGGTCCCCTGCTTGACTGTAGGCACCTTGGGGGCTGGGGCTGCCTGCACCATAGCCCCCTCACCCCACCCCAGCTACCAGACCAGGGTTCTGCACATAATAGACACTTAATACATGTTTATGGAATTGAATTAACGATAAAACGAGATAATGGCCTGGAAGGAGCCTGAGTTGTTAGGAGGGAATACACAGCATAAAAACCAGGCATATTTTTTTAAGCAGATTAATCTGGTCTTAACTCATTCTAATAGCCTGCACCCCTATTGGCCAAGGCCATTATAATAATATACGGCCAGGGCCATGGAGCTGGGAGATAGTGCCTCAAAGTTTGCCTTCTGAAGGATATCACAGCAGGCTGCCTCCTGGCTCTCAGAGCTGGAGCCCAGGGAGGCTGAGTGACTTGCCTGGAGTCACACGGTTGGAGAGGGGAGGATGAGAGGAGACTCAGCCTCAGAGAGGTCGTGGGGCTTACCCTAAGATGCACAGCCAAAGAGGATGAGCTGGCAGAGGAGGCCTGGTCTTCCTCTGGGGTGGTTGCATTCTGTTGTGTTTGATGCTTGGTGCCAGGAGTGGAGCTCCCAGGTTCTTATCTCAGGGGGCTCTTCACCCGTGTGAACCATCATCCTCACAGTTAGGAAGTCAAGTTTAGTGCCTCCAAATGCATAAACCCTAGAGGAGGGGAGATGAAGCTCGTATCAGTCATTCACACCTTAGTCTGAATTCATATGCTGATGAGGGCTGAGATCTGAGGGAGATCTGTGGGCTGTTGGAAGGGAGAAATGGTCTGGCTCCTGTCAGATTAGGTGGGGCAGTGGGACCTAGACCAGTGGCTCTGAAGTCATCCTTCTGAGTTGTCCACTGCCCTAGCCCTGGATACAGAAAGCAGGCCAGGATCAGGGAACTTGGCTTGATTATGGAAGGAGAAGGTTGGGATGGTGACCAGGCAGGGAGGGAGGACGGCCGTGATTTGACAATTCCGTGCCACTCGTCCGATGCAAGTCGTGGCTACTGCAGTGGGTGTCCTGTCCAACTGTCCTCCCTCAGCTCATCTCAGGAGCTGCCCTCTGCTGTCAGCAGAGTCCCACTGTTGCCACCAAATGGCTTGGGTTGGCACCCAGCCCTGGCTCTCCCTCATCCTCAGCCTCAGACAAGTGTTGGTCTCTGAGCCTCCGTTTCCTGGTCTGTGAAATGGCCACAGTGGCTTCATCCCAGTGGCATTACGGACTCAGTAGGTAGAGACACCCAGCACAGCCCCAGGCATGGGTGAAGCCCCATCAGCGCCATTTCCCTAATTCTCCCACTGGCCTATGAAGAACCCAGCACCCGGGGGTGGAGAGGGGGGTGTACTTTTAATCCATGGGGCTCCATGGGTCACAACGGAGGCCCACCGACTGCCTGTTGATAAAGGGGGCAAGGAAGTTTCTCTCAGCTGGAGGTTTCCTCAGTTGGGAGGTTCCCAGGGGGTGCTGTATAAGCTTGGGGTCCCCTAGCAATCCACCCCCCATTGCTTCCCACCTGCCTTCTAGCAGGCAGACAAGGTCCTCAGCTGCTGGCCCAGCCGGGCAGGGCGGCTGCTGCTTTAATCAGCCATTGCGCCACTTTCCTTGGAAGGAGAAATTGCAGGTGGCAACTCGTAATTTCCCAGGCTTCTCCCTTTCATTAATTTCTCCCTGCAAAATGGAGGCTTTCCGCTGAGCCGGGGAATTGGCGGCCGTGCGCAGCATCTCCTGGCCAGCCGAGCTCTCTGCTCGAGGTGGGTGGGGGTGGCTGTAGGGACCGCAGCAGCCACTGTGTTCACGTTGTTCGCTCTGCCGCCTCGCAGAGGCCAGAGGTTGGTCCCCTGTTCAGATTGTCTTGCTGAGCCCCACTAGGTCTGGAAAATCGCTTGGTTCGCCCTGCACTTGCTGCTCCATCGCCAGTGGGGAAGGGGGGTGGAGGCCGGGATCTGAGGGATCTGAGTGGACCATGAGGGGGCAGAGGCCCCTGAGCCCCCAGGGGCACCCCTGCCTCTGCGTTTGATTTCTGATGGGATGAGTGTGGGGCAGCCAGTGCCTCGAGCATCCCTCCTGAGAGGCTCTTCCTGCCTTCCAGCATTTGAGCGCCTCTGAGGTCCAGGCCCCATGTGGGGTGGACGTGGGGAGGCAGATGAAGGGCAGACATCACCTGGTCCTCAGAGAGCTCCGGCCATGGGGAGGCAGATGACATGCCAGCGATGACACCTGGCCAAGGGTCATTGTCAGACCAAAGGGATGAAGACCAGAGAATGGGGAGGCCAGGGTCTGGAAGGATGGATGGGAGGGGCGCGGGGACAGGACAGAGATTCCCCAGCTCTGGAACAACATGTGCCGAGGAACTGGGCTTCGTCCATCCTTTCATCCCACAGATGTCAGTTAAACAGCTGCTGGGGAAATAATGACATGGACTTGAGGGCAAGCCAGGTGTCCATCCCGGGCAAGGAGTTTGGTCTCTCCTGGGAGCTGGAGGAGGCTTGGCCTCCTGGAGCTGGAGGATGGCCAGTGTGGAGAGTGTCCGGGAGGGGGACATAGGAAGACCAGGGAGAATGCTGTGGGTTGAGGGGGTGGGGTGCCCCAGGTAGATGACAGTGCCGTTTCTTTCTTTCTTTTTTTTTTTTTTAATAAATCTATTCATTTGTTTATTTATTTTTGGCTGTGTTGGGTCTTTGTTGCTGCGCGCGGGCTTTCTCTAGTTGCAGCGAGCGGTGGCTACTCTTCGTTGCGGTGCGTGGACTTCTCATTGTGGTGGCTTCTCTTGTTGTGGAGCACGGGCTCTAGGCGCGTGGGCTCAGTAGTTGTGGCTTGCGGGCTCTAGAGCGCAGGCTCCGTAGTTGTGGCGCACGGGCTTAGTTGCTCCACAGCATGTGGGATCTTCCCGGACCAGGGCTCAAACCCGTGTCCCCTGCATTGGCAGGCGGATTCTTAACCACTGCACCACCAGGGAAGTCCTGACAGTGCCATTTCTTGAGAAGGAGGCAGGGAGATACAGGGGAGGGAGGAGGGGTGTGGTCCTCATCAGGGGGAAGGGGTCAGCCACTACCTAGTATGAATTAGGGAATTGGCCCAGCTCATTAACTAAAACTCACCCACAGCCTTAGGGCCCAGGAGACAGCGCTGGAGGAGCAGGGCTGATATTTGCTCTGGTTGTGTTTTAGGACCCAGAGGGTGTGCAGTAAAGGTCCTGCTCTCTCTCCCTCCATACTGGGCGACCAGGGAAAGGGTTTATTGTGTGCCCAGAGCTCCCCAGGGGCTGTGCATCATCTGTAGGTCTCTGGGCCTCTCTGAACTTATTTCCTTGGTTTGGAAAGGGCACAAGCCATGGAGACAAACCCTAGGGCATGGGACCTCTGGTAGAAGCTATACAGGTTAGCTGGAGACTCCGGGGACTCAGCCTGGAAGAGGGTCCAGTGCCTGCCCGCACTGTATAGGACATGGTGTCAGCTTCTCTGGGGAGACTGACACCTGGTTCACATTCCACCAAGACCACCCTGAAGCGAGGGTGTTCCGCAGTGGAAATCTTGTGCCTTGCTATGGAAGAATGGACACTGGGCAGCCCCAACGTGCAGCTGCTTGCCACCCTGGGCAAGTCACCCAAGTCCTGTGCCTCAGTTTCCCCAGCTGTGAGATGCTTCTGCCCATCTCACAGTCTTGCTATGACACTGAAATGTTCATCCAAGTGCCTACCTGGCATAGGCCTGGGCCGCAGCCAGCCTGAGCTGTGATGTGCTGATTACAGTAGATACGGGTTGATCTGTAGCTGTCCCTCGCCCCCAGCGCTTGCAGTGGGGCCAGGGGAGATCTCAGAGGGCATCATGGACATAAAGGCAACCAGCTTTGTGAGCCAAGGGGGCGGTGAGAAGGGAGGGCTCGGGGGAGCACTGTGGGTGGTGCTGGCCAGGTAGGCACCCAGGACCCAGGGTGAGATGTGACCCTCCCCCCCCCCCACAAAGTCCAGGGCTCTCTCCCCGCCAAGCTCCTGAGCCAGCCACCCCAGCACCCACCTGGAAGCCTGCTGCCACCTGCCCCTGCCCAGCCTCCCCAGGTTCTGGAGGCATCCCTGCGTTGGACTCTACCTGCCTCTCCCCCAGCCTGTGTTCTGGTTACGGAATTCCTGGGCGGGAATCTAGCACAGCTTTGATCTTTTCCGAGGGAGGGAGGAATGGGCAGCTGAGGCCAGCGGGAGCTGACTGTATATTTTCTTCCGTAATGGGGTATTAAGTAGACAATCCAGATGGGGATCTTGGGCAGGAGGGGGTGGCTGCAGCCTGCTTTTTATCAGCCTGAAATATGGCCCCATCTCTGCCAAACCTCAAAGGACGCTACCTTGGGGCTGACCGGGAACCAGCTTTGATGTTCTAGCGGCAGGGGGACCGGGCAGATCTTCCTGGGCACAGAGGGGGCTGGGGCCTTGGTCCCCGTTGGGCTGGAATGTGGCCCCTGAGGGAGAGGGGCCCCCTCTTCACATTCTTCTCCCTTCCTTCCCTCCCCCTCTGCTTCCCCTTTGTCCTTTCCCCCTCCCCCCTCCCCCCTTTTCCCTTCTCCTGCCTCTCCCTCCCCCTCTGCTTTCCCTCACGCCCTCCTCCCCCTCCTCTTCCTCCTCCTTTGGCCTGAGCCAGTTCGGAGCTGTGCACACCTCCCATCCACAGGCCAACCCCCTGGCATCCGTGAGGGTCCCCTCAGTGACTTTGTGGAAATGGCACAGGCCTCGGAGACCAGCCAGGGTGCGAGTCCCGCTTCCTCCCTCACCAGGAGGCTGATAAGGGGAGAAGGTGGTTAAAGGCGTAGACTGGGGCCACACAGCCTGGGATTGAATCCCAGTGCCCTTGCTTGTCAGGCAAGTAAGTTACCTAAATTCTCTGTGCATCCAGGTCCCCGTCTGGAAAATGGGGACACAGTAATAGCTGCCTAAGGGGTTCTGGTGAAAGTGACGTGAGTCAAAATGCAAGGTGCTCGGGTCTCTGCTGTGTGTTGGCTGTAAGTCACTGCTTCTCTGTGACTGAGGGGAGTGGCTGGACCTCTCTGGGCCTCAGTTTCCTCCTCTGTACAATGGTATGAATAACATACTCCCCACCCACTCCCTCATGGGATGGGGTGGTGAGGAGAAAAAGGATCATGTGTTACAGGACTTAGCACATGGGGGTTTCCATGAATAATTCACCCCAGTGTTTAGGAACCTCCTACTGTGTGCAGGGCTGGAGGCTGCGGTTAAGCCAGGTGGGGCCTCAGCGCTGGAGCAGGAGGGCTTCTACCCAGTGAAGAAGTCATTCCGGAGCTGCCAGGCAGGAGGGGGCTGTGTGCTCCGTAGGCTGAGGATGGTGGAGAGGTGCCCTGGGAGAGGCTGTCTGGGCCAGGACCACCAGCAGTGCCAATTTCTTTCCTTTTCCCTTTTCTTCCTTTCCTTCTTCACGCTCCCACCCCCAGCGTGAGACATCCAGGAATCCCACTAATGAAGGATCAGGGTACAGAGGGTGGGCACCTGGCTCTGCCTCTCATTGGCTGGTGACCTTGGTAAAGCATCCTCTCCTTGCCTTGTTTTCTTCATCTGTAAAAGGGGGGTCGTTGGTGGCTGGCAGGTGGGGTGGGAGCTCTTTGAGTATAGAGATTGGTCTCCTGAGCTCCGCCTTCCCCGGGGCTGGGCACATGTCAGCGCCCACTCCCAGCCGTCCGTGGATTGTCCAGGATTGAGGAGAAAGCCGCCCACCCTCTGGATGCTCTCTTAGGCTTTGTCCCAGGGCAGCCCCTCTGCTGGGGCCCTTCTGCCCTGTCCTTGTCCCTTCCGGAGACCCTGACTGTGGTCTCTGCCAGCCGCAGTGCCTGTCCTAAATCTGGTGTGGGAGCCCCGCCTCAGTTTCCCCATTTGGAGAACAGGGCTCATAACACCTTGTAGTGTTGTTATTGGTGGCATCAAGGCTCCTGCTCAGCGAGGGCTACCCGCCAACTCCCCCCAGGCACTGACCCCTTCCCCACTGTCCCCTTAGCTGCCCCTGGATGTCGGCTCCGGGGTCAGGGGCCAGTGCCATGCTAGGTCTATTGTAGGGGTTCTCTCGAGCCCCCCAGTAGCTCCTCTCCTGGGGCTCAGGTTGAGGGACCCGCAGAGGTCATCCAGCTGTCTGGGCCCGGACTTTGAGCCCGTCAGTCTGAGTCCTGCTCACACCAGCCCGTGTGGCTGCCCAGCCAAAAGGCTCTGTGCACTAGAAAGTTTTCTTAACTGGAAATGAAGTCTGTCCGCAGGAACAGCTGCCCATCTGCTCGGGTTCTACAGATAGAAACCCCGTGATGGCCTTCAGGGGGCCAAGGCATGCGGCCAGGTCCCCTCACCCTGCAAGCATCAGTTGTCCTGCTCCCTCCCGCACCCCCACCCCCCATTGCCCTTGGGATAAAGTCAGGAAGCTGTGTCACCTCAGCCTGCTAAGCCACGTCTACTACTGACACTTGGAAAAGCCTTGCTTCGTCTCATCTCTGGGTCTGTGCACCTGCCGCTCCCTCGGCCCTCTCCTCGCAGGTGGGCTCCTATGCCAGGTGGGCTCCGAGTCGCCTGCCCGCCCAGTCCAGGCCTCACCACAGCCCTCTCACCCTGCAGTGGTGTCTGTGGTGTTCACACGGCTTCCCCCACCACCTGAGGGCCGGCACCGTTTGACTGCCTCTCCTCCGTCTGCCTGGGGCCTGGCGCAGAGTCAGTGTGCAGTGAATACTTGTGGAAGGAACAAGTGGAGGAACGAAGGACTTCCGTGGCAGCGAGGATCTAAGCTAACCTCCCTGCTGCTGAGACACCTCCAGGGGCTCCCAGTGTCCTCAAGAGAGATCTCCTGAGCTCCTGCGTGTGGTTTCTGAGGCTCCCACATCCACCTCCCACCCAGCCTTACCTCTAGACGCCAGCAGCCCTTTACACTCAGCCCCCCATCACCTTCTGCCTGGAGTTCTTAGTCGCCTGCCCTGGACCTTCCTTTGGAGAGACCCCCCCCACCCCAGTCGCCACTCCACAGAGGTAGCTGCTGCCTCCTTGGAAGCCCAGCCTCTCCGTCCCAACCATAGTCCCCCGTCCTGGCCTTATTTGTGGGGTGGGAGTGGACAGCAGAATGAATAACTGAGTGAATTAATAACAATGCAGCTGAGCCTGGGGCCTTAGGGAGTGAAGGAGTTGGCCGATGGGTCAGGACGGAATGTGAGAAGTGGGCAGGGAGAGCAGGCCGAGTGGAGGCCAAGGGGCAGGTCTGGGGGAGATGAGTGGTGGGCGCATTGGGCCCCGGCTGGACGCGGACGGGGTGTGGGGTTCTGACACCATCCCCTGCCCAAGGCTTTCCCTATCTGCCACAGCCCTGCGCGCCCCTCGGGCTCCGGGACCCTCGCCTGTCTGCCTGACCTGGAGGCTCCAGCCTGACCTCGACAAGCCCCTTCTTCTCTCTGGGCCTCAGGTGTCCTCACCTGGGATACAAGTGGTTTGGAGCCCAGCAGACTGGGGTCATGAACCCCGGTCAGCACTTGCCCTATTTGGCCCACGTGGTGTTCGTTTTTTCTTTCTCTTTCTTTCTCTCTCTCTCTCCAATATTAAAAAGAGGAAGCCTTCACCTAAAAAATCCGGATTTCCGGCTTCTCTGGATAACTGGGCTGGCCCTGCCACCGGCCTCCCACCAGCGGGCTCGGCGTCGCTGGGTGGCCCTGGCCCTCGGCCACCTGCCCAGCGGCTGACCAGAGGCCCCTTCTGCCCCGACAGCCTCCTTGGAGGGAAAGGTTTCAAAACCTGCTTTGAGACAAAGCTCTCGGACTGCACCCCCCACCCCCCAATATTCCAGGCAATCTGCCTCCTTTTAAAATTCCTTCAGCAGCCCCAGGCCCAGCGGCTTCTCCCAGCGAAGGAACGAGAGGAACGAGGCCGAGCACGTGACTGAGCTCTGCGGCTGGGAAGGCTTTGATGTTGCGGGATTTCAGACGCCCCTCCCCCCTCCCCCTCCCCCCTCCCCGGCCCTCCCCTCCTCCTCCTGGCCCCTTCCCCTCCTTCCCCTCCTTTCTCTCCTCCCCTCCCCCTTCACTTTTCCCTCCTACCCCTTTCTCTCCTCTCCCCTACCCCCTCCTCCCCTACTTCCTCCCCGCCTTTCTCTACTCCCCTTCCTCCCTTCCTCTCCCTCCTCCCCATTCCCCTCCACTTCCTCTCCTCTACGTTCTCTCTTCCCCACTCCTCCCCCTCCAGGTGCCTGCTAATTGCTTTCCTTTCCTGACACTACAGACCTGGCCAGTCACCCCAGAGGTTGAAGTTTTGGGGAGGGGGCTGCCTTGCCAGGGAGAGGTGCAGCGGGGTTGGAGAGTTGCTGGCTGGGGAAAGGGAGAAGAACCGCTGACCAATGAGGGTAGTGTCCACTGTGGAGGAGTGACCCCCCCCTCGTCCTGTGCCCCAGTCCTACCTGTCCCTGAGTGACCCACCACTGCCAGCATCTTTTATTCACGAGGTCTTGAGGCCAAGACTGCCCAGTTCAGGGCTGCAGCCTTTTTGTCCTGGCGGGAAACTGGGGCCTGGGGCATTGGAGGCCCGCTGTCAGGACGGAGGGGAGAGGGGAGAGAGTGGACTGGCAGGGAGTGATTTGGGCGGGGGGAAATAAGCAATATAGGAGTGCGCAGTGCAGAGAGCAGACGGGGTGCAGGTGGGAGGCGGGTGTGAGAGGCAATCAGGGAAGGCTGTGAACGCCCAGAGGGGGCTGGAGGGAGGGGAGGGGCAGAGCTGGGAAGGAGCCCTCCGTCCCCTCCTGCCTGCCCTCTCCTGCCCAGTGGATGCTCTCTGGGATCCCCAGTTGGTTGCCATCTGCCCACCACCCTTCCTGTCTCCCCAAGCCTTCTAAAGGCTGACTCCCCAGGGCCCATATCCAGATTTGTCTGGTGGCCTCATAGAGCCCCCTCCATTTTTCTCCCCTTCCCCAGAGGGCAGGGGTGGCTGCGATTCCCCCCCACCCCAACCCGGGTTATTCACTGCCCAGTGCACTGGGCCGCGGTCACAGGCTGAGGACGCAGGAGCGGGCGCCTCCTCTAGGCCGACTGGCAACTGGGATGAAGTCCAGGGTGCTGGGCTAGCTGCTTCCAGACTGGCCTGAGGAGGGTGACCTGTGCTGGGGGGAGGGACATCCACCAGCCGGCCCCCAGGCTTTGGCCTGTCCCTGCTCCACTTTCTGTGGTTAAATTTGTCCTCCTGGCAGGCGTGTCCGTTAAAGGCAAGTGCAGAGACGAAGCAATTAGGGCAAAAACTGTAATTGTGCCAGCAGGCCGGTAGGCCTACTGTGTGCCCAGTGCGCCCCAGGGGCAGTGAGGGGGTCGTGTGTCCTGCTTCACCACGGCACAGTTGAGGAGTCCAGGCTCAGAGAGGTGCCAAGACTTGCACAGTCACACAGCCGAGCCGGAGACCAGACCCTCGTCTGCCATCCCCACCCCCACCCCGGATCAGGGTGCCTTCTGCTGCCCGGGTGTCTGGCAGGAGGGCACAGAGCAGGCTTCTGTGATGCCACTGGGACTTTGGGCATTTCTCACCAGCTCTCCCATTGTGGAGTCACCAGGAGTGCTCCTGGCATCTGCCGGGTTTCCCTCCTCGAAGCCTCAGTCAGTGACACTGGGGCTGGCTCCTGCCTCTGGGTGCCCACTGGGTGCCCCCGGCCACAGTCAGCTTGTCAGGCTGACTGCCCGTGTGCCGATCCTTACCTACCCTCTCTCCAGAGGACCTCTGCCCACCCAGAGGGTCATCCTTCGCAGTCCTTCCTCTGCTCCCCTCAGCCTCTCGGAGGAGTTGCTCTGGGAGCTGAGCAGTGGCTCTGAGCGGAAGGGCGTGACCCTCCCTGGGTTAGGGTATCTGGTGATAGGTGTGCCAGGTTTGCACCCTGATTAGCTGTGTGGCCTAGGGTAAGGCACTGTCCCTCTCTGGGCATGTGGGAAACGGGGACGATGGCAATATCGTCTTTCCCATGGGCTTGTTTTGAATTGAACGAGAAGAGAGATGGTAAAAAAAAAAAAAAAAAGCCCCCAGCACTTTGTACAGATGTGAGCAGCTGGGCTGAGTGGTTGCCTTTGCACCCTCAGTGCCCAGCCCTGAACCTGGCACACACTCACCACTGACTGCTCTGTGCCCTTTCTATGAGACCTTGAACCAGGAATGGTGGGCCCTACTTGATGGTCCCCAGCTGCTGGGGGGACAGAGGATCTGGGCCGAGAGACCAGAGAGATCACACAAGACGTGTCTGCACATGTTTGTCTAAATCCGTTAGCCTGTTATCCTCTGGCCACTTTTTCCCGAGTTTACCCTCTTGGGGTGGGGAGAGGCTGATCCTCAGGGCCCTGGCTTGGTGGACTTCCACTGTTGGCCCTGGGAACTGCCCCTCCCCAGCGTCCATTCCCTCTAGCCAGCCGTGGCCGTGGAGGGTGCCCTGGAGGCTGGGAGGGGGAGGTGGAGGCAGGTTGTCAGAGACTCGGATGAGATGGGTTTCCTCATCCCGGGGCTCACTCCTCCTCGTTTTGCTGCTCGATGGACATGACCATCCCCCAGGCTGTACTTAGGGAACACATCCTCTGCCCAGTCCTGATTTTCTGTCTTCAGCCCCTGGTCAGCTGTACAGAGTGGTCCCCTCTCTGATGGTGCCCATTTCACAGATGGGTGGCTTCCTTGCCAAAGGTCACCCAGCTGGACAGTCCAGTGTGGGCACCTAGGCCTGCCTGAGCCAGTGGAGTGGAGGGGTTGGGGCATGGGTTCTGGAGCCTGAGTTCAAATTCCGAGTACACCCCCAGCTTGCTGTGTGGTTCTGGGTGAGTTGCTGCACCTCTCTGAGTTCAGTTGCCACGTCGGCGGAGGGGATAATAATAGCATCTCCCTTTGGGAGGAGTCAGTGCAGTCACACATAAAACACCTGGCACAGAGTAAGTGCTTGCTAAATGTCAGCTGTAGTTGTTGCTGTTTTTATTATTATTTGACTTGAAAATTCCCTCTGCTCCACGTGCTACTTCCACAATAGTGAAAAGCTGAGCTGAGTAAATGCAAACGAGTCCTCTTGGGTCCCCACCCGGCGACATTACGTCCCGAGCCCTGCTTGGGGCTGGCAGCCACAGGGCCCCCTTGTAGCTGTAGCAGTGAGAAGCTTGGCCCTGTCCCGGTAGCCTGGCCAGGGCCCCGTTCAGGGGCGGGGGTCTCGGCCCTGCCTGGCCTGCCTCCTGGCTGACAGCTCGGGTACTGTGAGCTGGCTGCCAGCCAAGCTGCCTCCTCTCCCGGCTGGCTGGCGGCCCGGGCCTGATGCCAGGGGGCCGGCTGGTGGGCAGCAGCTCGAACGCCGCAGGGCTGTGATCCCAGCCAGGAGGCTCCAGGCAGGGCTGGGTGTTGGGGCCTCCAGCCACCGCACACAGCCCTTGGGAGCCAGGCACAGCTGCGGCGGCTCTCAGCACCGCCCCCGAAGTTGGTGCCTCCGAAGAGCTGAGAAGAGCCGATTCACAGAAGCAGCAGCGAAAAGAGCACAGCCGGGCAATGGGTTCACAGAACAGTGGCAAGCCTCTCTGGCAACCTCCGTTTCCTCATCTAGAAAAAGGAGCCAGTTGCACCTCCATGGCCTGTCTCACAGGGTCAGTCAGCTAACAAGCACTCACTGACGCGCACACGTCTAGGGCTTGTGCCGGGGCCAAAGGATGCAGCATCCAGTTAGCTGAGGCCTGGCGGGGAGAGGATGGGCTGATGGTGATGGTGACGATGGTTCTAGGCAACACCACGCACTCACCAGGCACTTACCTCAACAAATAAAGGACTTACCCCTTTTATAGATGAGGGAACAGATTCAGAGATGTTCATACAGCTAATAAGTGACCGAAGTGGGATTTGAACCCCAGCAAGAGGGCTTCAGAGTCACCCTCTCAAGGATGCCTAGGGTCTGAGTGTGGAGGGAGGCCTGTACCGTGTGGGGAGCTGGTCACTCTGCCTGGGTCACGGGAAGGCTGCCCAGAGGAGGGGATAGACGTGGGGCTGGGGCCGGAGGCTGCACACCATTTCTTTCGGCAGGTGCTCAGGGCCTTTGACAGAGAGGGACGAGGTAGGGAGTTCAAGGAAGGTTTATGCGAGACGGGGACCTTTGGGCTGTGACCTGAATGACATGAGGCAGTTGTGTAAAAATGTAAGGGGGGACCGTCCCAGGGAGAGGGAACAGTGAGGTGGGAACAGGCTCGGCAAGTCGGAAGGCGTAGAAGGAAGGCCCCTGGCTTGGGAGTGTGGAGTGGGCAGGAGCCGCAGAGGGCGGGGCAGGGCGGGCTTTGGGGTTGTGCTGGGACAGAGGCAGCCATGCAAGTCCCTTCAGGTGTTATTATCCGAGAGGGAGTGCTCAGGCCAGGGGTGGGAGGCTTGGCTTGGGTACTAGGCTGTGCCACACCCTCGCCTTTCCCTCTCTTCATCGTCTCCCTCGGTGGCAGCGGGGGTTCCTCGTGGGGGTCCCTGAGCCCCCTTGCCCCGTAACTGGTGATGTTCTTCCTCCGCCTTTAGGTCCTGCATGGGTCCCCCTGGGCAGCCTCTAGCCAGCCAGCTCCTGGCTTTGCTGTGTCCATGGCCCAGCCCACCTTACTGCACAGAAGCCACTGCGCACCGTTCGACCTTTCCTAGGGATCATCCCTGTGCCCCCAGCCCCTCCGGCCACTCCCCTGGCTTGTGTTTCCTTCTGCAGGCCGCCAGACACTCTGCCTGTCACCAAGTATAGCTGGACAGTCCGGGCTTGGCTGTGTGACCTTGTGGTTGGCTGTGAGGCTTAAGCGGGATAATCTTTGTCAGGTCCCTGCCAGGAAACTAGCCTTGCCTCCATCAGTGGCCGCTGTTGCAGAGAGATGAATCCTAAATCCTTGTGGCCGCCAGACCCAGCACCCTGGACAGCTGCCCTCTCCCTGGGTTGGAAGGGAAGCTGCTTCCCTGCCTCCGCCTCTCCGACCTCCATCAGCCTCCCCTGGCCTCCCTCCCGCTCCCGGAGTCTTTAGTCTTCGGCACAGTCTGGTAATTAAAAACCTTCAAGGGGGACTTTATTGAGTTAGCATTAGTTATTTTGTCAGGCTGGGAGAGCGAGAGAATTATCTGCCCTCCGGGAGAGGGGGCTGGGGCGGGGGCCGTGGGCTGAGATTGGCAGGTGCCTGCCTGTGCCGTGAGCACAGTGCATGTGCTCCCTTAATGCGCTGCACTGCAGGCTCTGCGTGCAGGAGGCTAGCAGGGGTGATTCCCCACCAGGAGGCTCATCCTGCGGGGATGTTCCCACTTCCCAGCCCCTTCCTCACTTCCACGCTAGAGCTGATAAGCTCCTGGCTTTCAGAACAAGCCCCCGCCAGAGCCCGGGATGGCTGCAGGCTCGGGGATGCAGGCGGTGCGGGCTCTTTTCTTCCTGAGCTGGGGTTTGGGGCCAAGCTAAGCCTTTCGCCTCCCTAGCCTGGCCCTCAGGCTGGGGTTGGCCAGTGGGCTGGGTTTTGGCGCCTCAGGCCTCCCTGCCACCCCTTTGCAGAGCCTGAATGCGCCCACTTAGAGAATCAGGCAAGGAACACCTGGGACTTGGAGCTCCGTGACGTTGGGCAAGCCCCCTCACCTGCCTGCCCTCAGTTTCCCACCTGTAAAATTAGAATAGTAGTTCCTCCCTCTCCAGGCTGTCACGAACCATAAAGGAGGTCAATGTGAATTCCCTTGTCCAGGAGAGGACCTGTTTTTATTTCTCTGGGTCTCTTTAAATGCCCAGCCCTAGGGAAGCAGCCGACATTTACCCCCTCTATTTGTCATTCACTTTCAAACAACTAATCACTCGGAATCTTCACTATAACTTCGCAAGATAGGTGTGGCCGGTCCATGTTCCAGATGCACAAACTAAGGCTTAGAGCCAAGAGGTGGTTTGCTCGGTCTCAGCCAGGAGTGGGGAAGGCTGGGCCTGGACCCGGGTCTTTCCCTGGTTGGAGGAGCCGGGAGCCAACACTTGATACTGTTGACTCTCTTGGGGGTTGGGACCCAGGAAGGACACCTGTCAGCCTCCTCCAGGGACTTGGGCCTGAGCAGGAGGCCTCCTGTGAGGCGACTGGGCCCCTGGGTCACCCAGGCTTCATGCCCTACCCCCTGCCTTCCTTTAGAGCTGAATCTAGGGGGAGCCCAGAGCCTGACTCCCTGGTCCATCTGCCCTGCCTGCAGGGGCCCAGCACCTGAGACCCAGGCCCTGCCACTCATAGTGGTCAGTGCCACATGGGACGTGGTATGTGGGACTGGAGCCCAGGGGCATGCCAAGCACATGTCTGTCATTCCGTTGGACTTTCCTGGGATTGTGCCTTCACTGGGTTTGGCCAGGCATAAGGTACCCTGGAGGCAGGAGATAGGGGTGCAGAGAATGGGGAGGGGCTGGCCTGGAATGGGCCTGGGAGGGAGGTGAGGGCTGAGAGTTGAACCTGAGCCCAGTCTCCCACGAAGTCATGGGGCCCCGTGTCTCACGGGTATGGAGCTTTGGAGCTCACACAGGCTTCCTTGCCCTCTAGGCTGCTGCCAAATGCCCCCTTCTCCAGGCAGCTTTCTGGGATTTTCCCAGGGTAACTTGCTGCCCACCTTCCTGGGGTCCCATGGTCCACCTTGGTTACAGTTAACAGGCTGGGATGTTACCTCCTTGAGGGCAGGGCTGGGACCTGGCTTGCCCCCAAGTCTCGGAGTATCTACTGGGTCCCAGCTAAGTCCCAGCCCTGCCTTGGATTTCTCAAAAGTGAGTCCAAGGCGTGGGACTGGTGCTTTGGGACTGTAAGCGCAGGAGCTGGGCAGGAAGCTGTCATTCTACAGCAACCTGGCCTCTGTGTGCATGTTCTGATCGGGAAAGCGGGGCCTGGGGGACAGGACAGTGCACACACAGGCCCCCACGTAAGAACCATAAAAAGCTGCCTTCTGCTGCCTGTGGGACCTGAGTGAGCTCCCTCCTTGTAATCCCACCCTGTGAGATTATGGGCAGAGAGCCCGGCATGTAGGTGGGCCCTGAGTGTTCATTTCCATCCGTGCTTTCTCTCCCAGCCTCGTTTCCTTATCTGAGAAATGGGTGAGAGACCCCTTGGTTCTCTAATGCTCATGAGGCTTATGTGAGGGGTAGTGTGTGAGGGGTGCCGGGCACCTGCTCAGGTCAGACACCTCGTGTTCACAGGGGAATGGGGGGTGACCGGTGGCCCTCAGGCTGGACAGGAGCTGGCTGCTGTGGGGGAGGCCCGGGGCTTGGACTCCATCCCTCACCTCTGTGTTTTTCTGTTCTTTTGTTTTTAATATTTATTTATTTATTCTTTGGCCACACCATGTGGCCTACAGGATCCTAGCTCCCTGACCAGGGATTGAACCTGGATGCGGAGTCCCAACCACTGGACTACCAGGGAATTCCCACCTCTGTGGTTTAAACCTTGATTCTCTTAACCTGTCTGTGCCAGAAAGGAATTGGGTTGAGCCCCAAACCCTCACTTCGTTAGGCTGGACCCACCTTTTTGGGTATTCTTACAGGCCCTGCCTCCCAGTCAGATCACTGGACCAGGAGTCAGGAGACCTGGCTTCAAGAGGCCCCCTCCTCAGCCCTCCGTGGCCCAGGGCCCTGCCCTTGCCTGGCCTGGGCCAGCCTAGACAACCTAGTAGGTACTGGTTCAGCCCACCTGGATCCACGCCAGGCCTGGGGCCCTGCGCAGCCCAGTACACCATCCCACTGACAGCCACACCCCTCCTGCTCTCATCTGACTCCTCACACAGAGGCCGCCTTCACTGTACCACTCACAGAAACCACTCTCAGCCCGATCTGTCCACTCTGGTCCAGACTCCAGTGCAGGGATCCCTTCCCCACCCACTTTCTCCTCAATGATTGCCTCCTCTGGGAAGCCCTCTCTAACTCCAAGGCCATGGGGGAAGGCCGCTTCCCCCGCGGTTCAGACTGGAGTGTGGTCACTGGTTTACTTTTCTTTCCTCCCACCAGACTGTGTAACTCCTTAAGCAACACAACCTTGTGCATTTCTGGATCCTTGGGCCTGGTATAGAGTAGGTGCTCAATAAATGCTTTTGCTTGTTGGCCAGGATGTGGGAGCAGGAAGGACCCTAAAGGTCATTTCAGAAAAGAGGAGATGGAGCCCTGGAGAGGGGAGGGACGGGGGTGTGGAGTGAGGCTGTGCCCTGGAGAGGAGAGGGCACTGGCTTTGAATTCTGACAGCCTGGGGACCCATCTGGCTGGGCCATTGACTTCACCTCTCCGTGCCTCAGGTTCCTTAGTGGTGAACTGGAGTATTAAAGTTGCTTCCCATGGTTGTACTGAGTTTGAACCAGGATAAGGTAAGAGGGGTGTTTTGCAAAGCCCCTGAGGATGCGACTCTTCCCAGCGGTGTTCTAGGGGTCAGGGTGGGCAGGAGGCGTGCTCCCAGGGCCTGTGTGCAGGGGAGCTCTTGTTTTTCTTGAATTGCTGGGCGCTCCCTGAAGACAGGCCAGTGTCTCTGTCCCCAGACCCAGCAGCATATGCTTCGACCAGAGCCAGTGGGCTCGGGACAGAGGTGTGATCCGTCTCCTCAGGGACCCTCCAGAAGCTAGACACTGTCCCCGCCAGCCTTTCCTGGGCCCCTCTTATTAGTGGCCACACTATGGGGAGAGGGTCCCCTCCTTGTGCTAGGCAAGGGTCAGGTGTTGCCGGCAGCAGAGGCCTGCCCCTTCCAGGCCGGGACAGGCCCACAGCAGAGCCCAACTTCCTTCACCTGAGTCCCTTCCACACCCACGGTTTTATATTTTGAGCAGATGAAAGACTTTCATTCCTTTTTTTGTGTGTTCTTTTTTTTTTTTGGCTGGGATTAGCTGGTCCCTAGCTGCCCGTTTCCTCAAAGCTCTGTTGTGTTGAGAGGACATCAGAGGACTCATGCTTTGTGGCTTCTCAGGGGACCTGAGCCTCCTGCAGGTCCTGGGGCAGGGGGCTTGGGGGCAAAACTGGGAGAAAAGACAGGGTGAGCGGGGCGACCCTCACTGCAGGCATGAGCCACCTCCAGCCCTGCGGTGGCGCAGGTTAAAATGTAAGCCAGGCCTTGGGGCCACCGCTTACCACCGGGCAGCCCCCAGCCCCCGGGGAGGGTTTCTGACCTGGGCACTGCCTCCTGCCGGCCCCCTGTACCCCTGCCCGGCCCCCTGATCCCCGAACAGCAGCCGGCCATGCAGGGGGCGCATGCGTGCGGCGAGAGTGAGCCGGCGGTGGAGAATTAATATTCCTGGAACATCGCCCCGGCCGCCTGCACACGCCGAGGAGAATATTATGGCGATTAGCGGTGGGAGTTCGGCCTGCACGCAGTATCTGGATGGAGAATTTGGTGTGATTAATCTGGCGCTAAGTAGCAGCCTCCGGGGTCCGCGGGGCTCTGGCATGTTTGGAATGGGAAAAAAGCTCGGGAGTGCAGAGATTCTTTGGGGGACTCTCTGGGGGTCTGCCAGGGTGGCAGTTGTGCCCAGGGCAGGCTGCAGGCCCCTCATGGCCCCCGGGGGGGACAAATCACCCTTCATTTGTGGCCATCAGCAGACTGCCAGCAGATAAAAGTGTGCTTGGTTCAGAATCTCAGGCCACCCCAGACGTTTCTTTCCTTTTAGCCTCCTGCGTTGTGTCACAGACCCATGTTCGAGTTGTGGCTTCAGTGCACTTCACACCACCTTTCTGGGCCTCGGTTTCTTCATCTGCAAAATGGGATGCGTGATTCTCGTCCTGCCATCTCAGGGAAGAATAATCACTATTATTCCCGTTTTATGGAAGAGGAAACTGAGGCTGGGAGCCTTTGCATAGCCAGGACATGGCTATTATGCAGATGTTGGGGAGTATTATTAATAATTCTACTAATAACCTGATTTCAGTAGCCACCCAGTTCCTCTCGCTTTGTCTCTGCTTTGGGGCAATGGCAGATGATGTTCAGAACGTCTCAATGTGTTGGGGGAGGAGTGGCGGGGAGAGAGTACTTCCCTTACAGATTTGCCTCTATACCCCATCTGTAGAATGGGTATTAAAATACCTCACCTCCCTGAAGTGGATTTCTGTTTTAAGATATGTCGTTCTGGGGCTGTTTAGTGGAGGTGAGATGAAGGTGGTGGCGGTGGTGTGGGTTGGGGGAACGCCTGCCGGCCCTTCGTCCTGTCCTTGGCACCAATCTTGCAGCCTTGTCAGATGGAAGCACCGAATGCCAGGGCTGGAAGGGAGCTCCTGCTCTTGCTTCTCAGTGTTTTCACTTCAAGGAAGAGGAAACTGGAGGCTCAGAGAAGGCACAAGGCCTGCCCAAGGCTGCACTGAAGTGGCCATGTTGAGGGCGGACCACAGTCTTTGGAACCAGCCAGGCCTGGTTTGTGTTGACTTTGGGAAAGTCTTCCTTCTTCTGTTTCCTCCTCTGGGGAGTGGGACAGTCATGCCAGCCTTTGGGTTAGAACAGTGTAGTGGGCCTGGAGCAGAGCAGGCAGTCTGCTATTAGCAGGAGAAGGTCTGGGTCTTCTGGGAGCCCCGAAGGCTATCCGAAAGGGTACCCAGTGCATGCGACTGGGCTGCGTCCTCCTTGCCCAGGGGGCTGGACTTGTGGAAAGCTCTTGTGGTGGCAAAACTCAACCACTAAACTTTTTCGCTCGACTGCTTCAAGCCCCGTGTACTATTTCCAAATCTGATTTGCAGGATCTTTTTTTTTTTTTTTTTCCCCTGGGCCAGTGAGGCCTCGGACATCCATGCAATTCACCATTCTACCCAGAAATTGATACTGGATCAATCGTCTTCACTCCCACTTTCCTAAGCAAGCGACATAATGGCTTTTAAAAGGAGGGTTGGTTTGTGGTTTCCCAGCAATAGAGCGGTCTGTGGTCTTGAGCAGCTAAATTTGAGACCAGGCTTTTCAGGAGGACGGTTTTTAGTGAGCTCTGAGATGGCTGGGCACAGTACAAGGCAGCGTGGGTCACAGAGAGGCGGGCAGGGCTCCGTGGGGTTGGCTGTGCATTCACTGCTGATTCTTGAGTGCCTGGAACAGTAGGAGCTCAAATAAATACTGCTTGAATGAACGCATGCATGCTTGATTGGGTGGATGGGTGCACGCATGCACGATGGGACGGATGCATGCTATGATGAGAGCAGTCGGGTGTATTGGTTAAGTGCCCAGATTCTGGGGCTGGATACCCTGGGGTTGAATCCTGGCTCTGCTCTTTATTGGCGGTGTGATTTTGGGCAACTCAGTTGAGTTCCCTAGGCCTCAGTTTGCTCCTCTGTAAAATGGGGGGGTAATGGTAGACCCTTACCAAAGGGTTGTTGTGGGGCTCAAATGAGTTCATCTTCCTAAGAAGCTAAGACACAGGTGCACACAATAAGCACTACGTAAGTACCATTAACTTGTCTTTGCCGTTACCATTAAAAGAATTCTGACCTAGGGGTTATGAGACTAAGCGTAGGCAGGTAGGTCCCCGCCACTGACCTACCATGTGACCTTGGTCAAGTCCCTTCTTCTCTCTGGGCCTCAGTTTCCCCATCTGTAGAGTGATTGGGGCAGATGATTCCAGCATCCCACCCAGCTCAGTTATTCTGGTCTCTGTGTTGTTGGCCTGTATCCATGACAACATGCCCAGCACAGAGGCTTGGTGCTCATGGAGCCCTCCAGCTCAGCCACTGTGCTACCAAAACCCCATGTTCCCAAACAGAGGCAACAGTGCCCCCTCTACCTTCTGAGTTGCTGTGTTGAAATGTGCTTTGCCTTTGGGGGGTTGGGTGCCCCAACTCTTCTGTCCATGCACTTACTCCTTCCTCCCTTCCCCTGAACCTTCCTGACCCAGCTCACACACCTCCTCCTCCAGGAAGCCTTTCCTGGTGCCTCCCCCAGCTGCCATCCCTTCTAAGCCTCTTCTCTGCATCTGTTGCTCCCTACTTGGTGATCCCACCTCATCCATGTTGAGATATTGGTGAAAAGTTACTGAATAACTGTCCATGTGTGTCCATAGTTTGAGGGGACTGAAGGGAACCCGTATTTATTCTGTATCTACTAAGTGCCCGGTAGGCTCACTCATATTCCTTGTCTGCAGTTTGCCACTCAAAAACTCAGCGAAATAAGGAGCGTTAGTTACATTCCTTCAAGAGTGGGAAGTTGAGCCTCACTGAGGTTGTGTCGGAGCCCAGTCTGTGTTCTTCCAAAGTCCACTTCCTTCCCACTTCCACCACGTCTCTCTCAGACTCCCCTCTGTTGTCTGTGGCACCTCGCAGGCCCAGATCACATAAGGTAATAATGATGGCATCTAACACGGATCTGGCCCCTGGTATGAGTCTGCACTGGTCTAAGCATTTTGCATCCCTTCTCTCATGTAACCTCACAACAACCTTATAAGGCAGGTTCTGTTCTTATACCCATTTTACAGGTGGAGCATAAGAGCCTCAGAGAAGTTAAGTAACTTGCCCACAGTCACACAGGAAGGAAGTGGTGAAGCCAAGATTTAAAACCAGGTGCCTGCCGAACTGAATTAAAGTTCTCCAATCCACTGTGTCAACCAACCTTGCCTGGTTTCCTCGGTGCATATTTCTTGAATGCCCACTGTGTGCAGGCACTGTGCCAGGGGTCAGAAGACAAAGCAGGCCTATCTCCTTGGCTGGTTTAGCAGCCTGGCTGGGGAGGCAGGCAGGTGAACAGGCAGGCACAGTTCTGCTGGATCTGGTGAGGGTCTGCACTGTGCTGAGACCCTCTCAATAGCACTGCTGTTCTTGCCCACATTTCACAAAGGAGGAAACAGACTTAGAGGGGTCGGGTGGCTTGTCCAGGGTCACACGGTGAGTGAGTTGGGAAGCCGGGATTGGAACCCGAGCAGTCTGCCTTGGAGCCCCCATCCCTTTCCACCACTTCCTGCTGCCTCCCGGGACACTCAGTAGGAGCTATGATGGGGGATACACATGGAAAGCCGCATCTCACTTGGACCTGGGGGTCAGGAGATGCTTCTCGGAGGAAGTGATGTTTCAGTCGAGACCCTCATGTAGCCAGGGAACGGGTGACAATGGGGTGAGGTGTTCCGAGCAGCGGAACGGCAGGTGCGAAGGCCTGGAGACCAGAGGGAGCGTGGTTTGTTTAGGGAACTGAATGGAGGTGTTTCTTCTGGGCTTCCTCGCTGGTGTTTGCGCCTGTGCGCACATCTTTTGTGCCTAGGGTCAGTTTACTACAAAGCTTTACTGAGTGCCTGGTGTGGATTTTGCACCATGTCAGGTCCTGGTGGGGGAAGGACCGGTGCAAAGCATGGCCGGAGTCCTGAGAACTGAGGTGGGAACGTTAGCTCCAGGCTTTGGGGAAAGCCTGGGAGAAAGGGAAGTACTTTCCAGACCCTGGGAGCAGCCCGGTCTCCTGGCCTCTAACCCTGACATCCTGGACGTGGGAAGGGTGAAATGAGCTGGAGTCTGGCGCTTAGTAGACCCTCGCCCAATGCCAGGCCCAGGAGCTCAGATGAAGTTGTGAGCCGAATTAGGGGCAGCCTGTGTTCAGCAGCCCAGGTGCTCCGTGGTGCCAGGGAAGAGGGTGCTGCGGTGGGATTGCCACACCGGGGCCTGGCGGGGCCTGGGCTGGGCTGGGGTCTTGAGCTAAAGGGAACACAGTAGAGCGGGTTGTGTGGTGTCTCATCTGAGGGCAGAGGCTAAACTACGCATGGTTTCCTTAAAGCAAGTGGGCATCGGGGATGGTCTGTGCAGCTGTAGAGTAGGAGGCTCAGGCCGAGGGCACTGCAGGGCCAAGGATCTGGCCGTGGTCTGGAGTCCAGGCACTGGACACCTGGGTCTCTGTTTCGTCCCACCATGTATTGGGCCTCAGTTTCCCCACCTTGACACGGGGCTTTGGTGCCTACCTCTTAGGCATTGCCACGGAGTAAGAGGGGGAGCATGAATGCCCGGTGCTGGGACTGCACGTAGTAGTAGGTGCTCAGCCCACCGAACTGGTGCTGCTAGCCACATGCTCAGGGCAGGCTGCCTGCTGCTGCCACCCCTGGAGATGGGATTTGGGGTGATGGGGACTGCTGCATTCTGCCTACCCCTACTGAAGCCCAACTTTGCTGGGGGGTGGCCTAGGCTGAGTAATCAAATCCAAGGCCTTGATCCTGCAGCCGGTGAAAGGCTTCAAAAAGCCCCGAAGCTGCCTGGCTGGCCCTTCAGGCTCTGGGCCCCCTTGCTGGCTGTGACTGGCCCTATCGCACCCTCTTTGCCACCTGCCTCAAATCCCAGCGCATTTTCCTTCTGCACCGCCTTGGGGAGGCCCTTCCTTCGCTGAGCCACACCAGGTGTTTGCAATCACCGCCCAAGATGCTGGATGCGAATTCCCGCACACAGTAGGCGCTCCGCGACCCGTCACACTGGCCTTGACCCACTGGGCTCCAGGAACAGAAGTGAGCTGTGATTCTTGCCTGTGGTGGGCGTTCGGCCCTTTTAAGCCATTCACTCGGGGGCCAATTATAGACACATAATCGCCCCTATCTATAGAGATAAAACATATTCTTCAGAGATGAGCCACCCGCCCCTCCCCTGCCCCCCCCCACGCTGGCACGCGCTCTCTGCATTTGAGGGCGATGGAGGAATCTGTGCTCCCCTCCTTCCTCCATCCATCCCCTCCTCCCCGCTGCTCCTCCATCTCCGCCCTGCAGAGGTGAGATCTGGCAGGGGCCGTGATGTCAGAGGCTCGGCTGATGTCACCGCCCCGGCCCTGTGACTTCACTTGCCGGCTTGGGCAGGAGGAGCCGCGAGGAGGCTGAGAGACGAGAAACTGCCCCCTTTCCTTTTCCTTCTCCTTTTTCCCTTTCCCCTCCTCCCTAGCCTCACTCGGGAGTTGTTTTCCTCCGGCCGGTCGCCCTGGGCTGTTGGAGGGGTCTGGAGCAAGTGCCAGGAAGGATGCTGCTGCAAAGGTAACGCAGCATGCGCCGTGTCTCTCCCTCCGGTCACGAAAGTTTGCTCTGGCGTGCGAGGCGTGCCGGCTGGGCGCTCCGCCGTGCCACGCTGCCCGGCCCGAGGCTCCCGGGGAGGGGCGGGCGGGGGCGGGCGGGGGCCTCCCGGGCGGCCTTCACTGCCTTGTCCCCATCAAAGGCCGCAGCTGCTCGAGCGGCGGCTGCAGCTTTGAAACTGCCATAAAGAGCGATGGAGGGAGGGGAGCGCGGGGGATGTTCAGAGCGGTGCCCGGGAGGGTGGCCGGGAGAGGAGGGGGGAGAGACGGCTGCTCTGGGAGCGCGGCGGCCGGGGCATGAAGGGCAGGGCCCCGGGTCAGAGTCCCAGGGGCTGAGTCACTCTCGCTGCCCCCCGTCCCCTGAGGTCCAGCCAGCTTCCGTGGCTGGGACCCTGGCAGTGAGGGTGCAGAGGCGGCCGGGGGTGGCCAGGGGCTGGCTTCTCCCCCCACCATTATTTCCAGGCTTATTCTTCCACCTCCAGCAGGCCATTTGTCAGCGGAGATTCGGGACAAAGGAGGGGGCAGTGGGTGGTCTGCTGCAAGTTGGGCGAGGGGCACGGAGCGCGGGCCAGAGAGAAACGCCAGCAATTAAGAGGCAGATCGAGGGCTTTGCTTATTCAGGCTGTCGAGGGAGCCGTCATTTTGTGTTAGCGTGCGTGTCTGAGGTGGGAGGAGGAAGAGAGGGGAGAGTGACAGGAGAAGGATTATGACATTGTGTTGTCTCTGTTTGTGGTAAATGCAAATTTGGCACCAGCAGCTTCCCGGGAAAAGCAGCAGCAAGTAACCCAGGCCAAGGCCTTGGCCCAAACCTGCTGAGGGAGCCCATGTGGGGCGGTTTGGGGTTTTGTTTTTTTTCCTCCCTTTTTTCTGTCTGGTGTGTGCTTTTTCCATTTATTTTTACAGTGAAGTGCTGGAGACAGACAGGCCAGCATGGCGGGGAGGAGCTGGTCCTCCCTCCTCTCTGGCACACCAGCCCCCTCCTCACTCTGCAGGAAGCCCAGGCTGCTCTCCTGACCCCCAGCCATTGCCCCATCTTGGCTGCCTCCCTGCAAGGTCTCTCCATCCCCAGCCAGGGTCACTGTCCTGTCATTCTCTTAGCCTGGGCGGCCTGAGGTCTCAGAAGGCTACTTCTGCCCACAGCTGCTTCCCAAGGGTAACCAGAGACAGAGAGCCAGGGACTGAGGCTCAGATGGGGTTCGAAGATACAAGGCCAGAGATGGGCCTGCCCCCAGCTGCAGGAGGGTGGCAACGGGTTCTGTGGCCGGGCTGGTATTGGCAAGGTGTCTCAGGACCTTGTCTCCTCTGACGGGCACATGAGGGCAGAGAGCTTGAGCCTGACCTGGGCTGGGAAGCAACCACAGCTCTAGGCTCTGGGCTGCAGCAGGGCTCAGGCAGGAGCAGTGGCATGTACAGAGGTGGTCAGTCTCTAGAGGAAGTCTCCAGAGAACACAGAGAGTGGGGCTTTAGTAGGGCCAGGCCATAGCTCAGGCCCCAGCAGGGATGGAGACATCCGAGCTGAGAAGCCGAGGCAGGAGCCCACCTCAGATGGAGGGTCAGGGGAAGGCCCTCTGGGTCCAGCCTGTCACACACTAGGCCTCAGGCTGTAGCCCTCATTCTAGCCCTCCTTCCGCAGGAGCTGGTTCCTTACCTGGACCTCACCGCCTCCTTTGCCTGGTCAAGTCCTTTTGGATTCAGTTAGCCTCCTCCAGGAAGCCTTCCCTGCCCTCAACCTGGATGGTCTGGGGGCCTGCGCCCTGCCCATCCCCATGTCCCCTCTCACAGTGCTGTGAGAGGTGTGGTCACTGTCAGGCTCTTGGGTACAGGATTTTTAAGGCATCCTTCTCGGTGTTCCCAGCACCCGCCCAGAGCTGAGTACAGAGGGAGTGTGTGCCTGGAAGCTAGGGGAGCAGATCCAGACCCATTGATACCCCAGGAAGATGGGCCACCAGGATGGAACAGTCACCCTGCCTCACACCCTGGAAGGGGTGATGGGCTCACTTCCTTTGGGCAAACCCACCGGAAGGGGAATTTTCCCTCACGAAGCCTGACATGTAGGGACAAGCCACAGCTATGCCTGTGACCGGGACATCTGCCCCAAGCAGGAGAGCCTCATGTGGCTAATGTCCTTTTGGAAACTGCTGGCGGGCTCGCTCATCTACCCCAGCATTTCCTTCAGGTCCTGGGCCCACAAGCCAACCTTCATAGAGGAGCCAGGGAGCTGTGTGTGAGGAGCACCTGGCCTTCGCCTGCGGGGCTCTGGTGCCCCATGGAGCCTCCTTCATCAGATGGAAAAGGAAGGAACAGTGGATAGACCCTCCTCAAGGCCAAGATGCTGGGTCCGTTCCAGGCCTGGGCTTGAGACCCTTCTCTCAGAGGTGTTGGGAGTACCAGTCGAGGTTCCAACTGGCCGGTCAGCTCATTTCACCCAGCCCAGGCTCACAGAGCCTGCCCACTTGGAGCCGTGTGCCCACCCTCTTGGCATACATAGATGGAAGAAGCACAGCAAGCCCCTTCCCTCTGTATGCCCCCAATTTGATGGACCCCAGGAGCTTTGGAGTCAGCTCTCAGTTGCAGTCTTCCCTGGCCACTTTCTAGCTATATGACCTTAGGCAAGTTACTTAATCTCTCAGGGATGCAGTTCTAAAAGGCAGTGACCTGGTAGTAGTAAACTCTATCTGCAGGCTTGTTGTAGGGACTAAGGAGACTGCAGGTGCAGCACCTGTATACAGCAGGTGCTCAATTAATGGCAGCTGTGGTTATGAGGGAGCTGGCTATGCCAGCACCGTAGAGGCACAACAAAAAAAGTTTTCCCTGGGGTACCCTTGTGAATTCTGACAGGTCAATCAAGAGGGGCTTCAGAGAGGAGGTGGCATTTGAACGTCTTGGAGGATGAGTAGGAGTTTGCCAGGCTAAGGCAGGGGAGGGTGTACCACCAGAAGGAAGGATAAGAGCAGAGAGCTGCAGGTGTAACAGGCCAGTCACCTTGAGTGGCTGAAGCCCAGGAAGGGGAAAGGGGAGAGGGAACACTTTCTCTCGGCAGTGGGAGCCAGTTCTGGAAGAAGGGAGGGCCTGACTTGATGAGAGTGGGCAGGTTGCACACAAAGCTGGCTTGTTCTAGCTCCTCTCAGGGTGGCCTTGTGCTGTTGGGATTCCTGAACAGCCGGGGAATTTAAGAACCAGCCTGGGTCTCCTTTTAATTTGGAGTCTCAGGACTTCTGGCATCCAGGGCCAGCCCAGGCCCCACTCTGAGACGGGGCCAACATTGCTGGGGAATCAGAGTAGATGCCTGGTCCCCAACTTGGGTGAGGGTTCCTGGAGCAGCTTCTCTTGCCTGGGACCCTGACGTGACTGGAAGCTCCTGCAAGAGATGAGGGCCGCTACTCCCCCCAGTTCATAGCGGGAGCCAGGCTGCCTGGGTTCAACCCTGGCTGTGCCATTTACCAGCTGTGTTGCCTCAGGCAACTCACCTGCCCTCTCTGAGCCTTGGTTTCCTGGGGTACTAATGGTACCTAAGTCACAGGGCTGTGGTGAAGATGAGGCGAGATAACTCTCACAAAGCAGTCGGCCCAGAGCCTGGCTCCCGGAGAGCACTCAACAACTGTTAGCTCAAAGAAGTCAGTGCAGGAGAGTGAAGCCTCTAGCATCTAGTGTCTGTGGGCCAGGATAATCATGCCTAGTAATAATAGCTAACATTGGGAACTCCCTGGCGGTCCAGTGGCTAGGAGTCTGTGCTTTCACTGCCGAGGGCCCCGGGTTCGATCCCTGGTTGAGGAATGAAGATCCCACAAGACGCCTGGCGCGGCCAAAAAAAAAAACTGACATTTATGAGCACTTACTGCGAGTCAGGCAGGCTCTGTTCTAATTGCACAACTATGTAGTAGCTTATTGAGTACAGTCTCCCCTCACTCTGCCTAACGTGTGAGGGTGGGGGGTGGGGGGTAGGGCACCCCAGAAGCCAAAAGCATGCAGGGAAGAGCCTCAGATATTTGGTGTTTTCTGCGCGAGGCTAAACGGACACCCTTGGTAATGTGGGCAAGACAGAGGGAATTGGACGACGGCTGGGCTGTGAGGCATGAGGACCACAAGGGCCCGCCCACCACTGCAAATGGGCCACCTGGGACTGGACACCCCTCACACGTGGCAGAGCCTCAGACGTACCGTGGGGCCCTGGACCAGTCACGGCCCCACCCTGGGCCTCAGTTTTCCTATCTGTTTGATGGGGGATTGGGCTCGCTTACCTCTCTCAGCTGCTGTAAGGGGTGGCAATTCTCTCGTCTCTTTGATTTTCTTGGATGGCTTCCGTGTAGGTTGTGACTTGGGCGGTCACATCTGTCCATTGATTTTTCCGGAAAGGATGCTTTCTTCCCTTTTATTCTGCAGTCAGCCCACAGTTGAACAACTTCGATGTCTGGCCTTCCCACTGTTCCTCCTGTCCCCACCAGCACACCTCACCTGGGCTGGGGAAGGGGGCCGAGAGGGTCCAGCAAGATAGTGGCTCCCAGGAGGGCACAGGACTCCCCCAACACCACTCGATGTGCACCATTTGGGGAGAGCCTTGGGTGTGGGCGGATACAGGACTCGGTAGCCAAATCCAGCCCACACCTGGCAGTGTGACGCTGAGTTGCGTGGAAGACCCAAACGTTTCATTTACCCTCCCTTCTCTCCTCCACTCATGCTTCAGAGTCAGACAGACCGCTCATTCCTTGTTCCACTGTGCTGTGCTGGGTGATCGATGCTGGGTGACCGTGGGCACCGTATTTCCCTGAGCCTGCCTGCTCACAGGACGAGTGATTCCCCCTCAAGGGGTATCTGAGGCCAGAATAATTGGAACCAGCACTTAGGTGTGAGGTCATGGATTAAGCACTTGGGTGGATGCAGCCCTCCGTGGCGGGCGATGTTAATGTCCCCATTCTGCAGGTGAAAAGGCTGAGGCTCCAGAGCTTACAGAGCCTTCTCAAGGTAGCATCGCCCTCTGCCCTCCTTTTTTTTTTTTTTTTGCGGTATGCAGGCCTCTCACCGTTGTGGCCTCTCCCGTTGCGGAGCACAGGCTCCGGATGCGCAGGCTCAGCGGCCATGGCTTACGGGCCCAGCCGCTCCGTGGCATGTGGGATCTTCCCGGACTGGGGCATGAACCCGCGTCCCCTGCATCGGCAGGCGGACTCTCAACCACTGTGCCACCAGGGAAGCCCCCTCCCTTTCTTTTGTACACCCCACCTACTACCAAAAAGGAGCTGGGGCGGGAGCCCATAGGTGGCAGGATAGGTAAAGGGAGCCCAGAGACCACGGGGTGAGGGCAGGGGAGGCTGGGGAGATGGGGTAGTTACCATGCCAGCTTGTCACTGCTCGCCCACACAGGATATATGGGGAATGGGAATAGCGGTCATCAAGTGTGCGCAGGAGGGGCACCCCACATGGTCGCGGTCCTTGAGAATGCACAGGTTTCTGCCCACCTTCACTCAGCCAGGGCATGGGGTTGCTTAAAGGCTTCAAATCCCAGCTCTGCCACTCACTGGCTCTGTGATCCCAGGCTAATTAGCTATTGCTCTGAGCCTCAGTTTCCACACATATAAATAGGGATCATTGGCGTACTCACCTCGTAGCCTTGTTGTGAGGATGACCTGAGTTAATGCGGGTAACTCACTTAGCATGCTTCCTGGCACATGTGAGAGCCGTAGGAGTGTTCTCTATTGTTATCCCTCAAATCAGCTCAGGTTCCCCTGGAGAACACTCAGAGTCTCCTGAGCACCTGCTTCGTGCCAGCACCAAGCCCAGGGAGCCAAGGATTCATCACTCAGGCCCCTCCCGTGCCGTGGGCTAAGCCACCAGCCTCAGGGCCTGGGGCTGAGTGTGCAGATTTGACATGCAGGGGGAACGGCCTGTGAGAATTGGTGTGTTGGCTCCCACTGCTGGCTGACAGACATCCTGATGAAATATGTCACTTTAAAACATTTTTAAAAGAAATTTCCGGAAAGCTCTCTTAACCCCATGGGAGCCATAAGTAGCCTGAACTGTTGTCAGGTTCTAGTCTTGGCTTTGAGATGACTTGCCAGAGACCCTCCCTTGTCTGGGCCTCAGTTTCCTCATCTGTAAAACAGGGCAGCAACTGTATCCACCCGAGAGGGTTGACCCTGTGTGAGGCTGCTTGTGAAATGTGCTTTGTAAACTCGAAAGCACCTTAACAGCTGTTGGGATTTTTTGGTTCTGTTTCTGGTCATTCAGGACACGGTCACGGGCAGATGCCTGTGTGGTGTCATGCTGGCCCTGGGCGCGGGCATCCATGGGATGCCGGCTCTACTATCAAGGGCTCCCTGAGTCGTGACCTCACTAAAACCCTTGAATTTTGTGATTTCCAGAGAACGTGGAAGGCCCCCCAGGCAGCCTGGCCTCTTCCGGGGGAAATGCTGGTAAGTGTCTTGTCTTATCTGTTAGTTCGTTCCACAAATGTTTCTGGAGCAGCTCCACGTGCTGAGGATGACGCGGGAGAACCGGAGGTCAGCCCTGCCCTCGAGAGCTCAGTCCAGGAGGAGGGGTTTGAAAACTTCACCCCCAAACAACCAGACAGCCAAGGTTCAGGGGTGGCTGGACGCAAAGCCTAGGCTTTTCAGGAGACAGCCACGGGCCAGGATCATTTATAAATGAATATTGACTATTTTCTCTGCTCAGAATCCTTCAGTGGTTCCCCCTTTTGCCTTTGGGATAAAGTCCCCAAGTCTTCCGTGGTCTGCACTGTCTCACTCCAACTGCATCTCCAGCTTACTCATTTCATTGAAATCGCACTGGCCTCCTTTCCATTCCTGGAAATCTACTCGCTCCCTCCTGCCTTAGGGCTGTTGCCTGTGCTGTGCCCACTGCCTGGAGCTCTCTTCCAACCTCATCACGTGGCAACTTCCTATCTGTCCTTCAGGTCTCAGCTCAAATGTCCTGGATCCCCAAGACCCAGGGTCCCATTATACACCCTCTGGGCACCTGCCCACTTGCTTACTAATGTGTTTCATGGCTGTTACCAAATGATTATTTATGTGATCATTTGTTTGCTCTAATGGTTCTATGGCACTGTAAGCTCCATGATAACAGGGACCCTTGGGCTCAATGCCTGGCATATGGTAGGGGCTCAATCAATGTTTGTGGAGTGAATTTATGATGAGTATTAAGGTAAGGCTTCGTGGAGGCGGTGGCATTTGAGTAAGACTTGAAAGAGGGTGTAATTTCACGCTGTAGGGAAGAGAGAAGGGCTTCCTGCTTTGGGTAGCAGACAGGCACATGATAGGGACACAGCCCATTTGGTTTGGCAAAGAAGCAGAAAGGGACGTGTGAGAGAAGCTTGGAGAGGTGGCTGGGGCCAGGCGAGGGCTTTGTGTTCCAGGTGGATGAGAATTAACTTGAATTCTGAAGCTCCTTGGGGCCCACCAACAACCTCTGAGCCAGGGGTCGTAGGGTCAAAGCTGGCTTCTGGAAACTGTAATGAGTTTGCTGCAGGGATGGGTGGGCCGGGAGAAGAGGCTGCAATCAACAAGACCAGTTGGGAGTTGGAGAATCCATTGACTCTGCTGCTTTCTGTTTCCCCGGAATCACACATGGGCCTTGGAGTTATCCTGTGAGCTCCCGGGGAGATGCAGGGCAGTGATGAGGAACCTCACAGGGCATGACTGCTTCCAGAAGACAATCACCTTGGTGGCAGGGGAGCCATTCTTGAATCCCTGGAGGGAGAGATGGAGTGGAGGGGACATTGATGTCCACACTTGTCACACCTGTGTCCTGGTGCTTTCCCTGCGGCCCAGGAATTGTGACACTGAGGCGCCAGCCTGTGGCAGACGATGAGCAGCAGCATTTCCCTCAAAGCCCAGCAAACAAGACCCACCTCCGCGCATCCCACGGGGGTGCAGCTGTTGTGGTCAGAAGAGCCAGAATTCTCAAGAAGGACCTGGGGACGAGTCTCAGATCTACCACTTAGCAGCTGTGTGCCTCTGGGCATCTTGTTAGCAATTCTGGGCTTCAGTTTCTTTAGCTGTGAAGTGGGGGCTACTTGGGTGTTGTGAAGGTTAAGTGTGAGGACACACACGGAGCCCCAAGCTCAGGGAACACTGGAGGCGCAGGAAGTAGTGGCTGTATTATGGCCACATTTTTCTCCACGGTTTGAATTCTTCACAGGAAGCTGGGGTTTCAGGCTTAAAATGAAGAGCATGTCAACAAAGCAGGACGGAACAAAGTCTTTTCCCAGCATGCCTCAGCATGCAGCACTGCCTTCCCATGGAGCCCAACAGTGATGGGGCTAAAAGTCTTGAGCTTTCAAGCAGAAATAATCCCAATGGAAAGGAGCCTCCCTATTGTTCTCTTGTGATAAAGCGATGCAGGGGCTCTGCAGCCTGACCTGCCTGGTTGCAGATTCCAACTCTGCCTAGCTGTTCGGTGACTCAGTTTCCTCATCTGCAGAATGAGGTAATAATGGGACCCACCTCGGAGAGCTGTTATAAGGACTAAGCAAGTTAGAGCAGGTGAAGTGCTTAGACATGGCTTTGTCACTGCTATTGTTAGGTCGTTCCATCTTCACTTGAACACTCTGCAGTGCTGTAAGTGACTCAGTGGGGGCTCAGGGGCCAGAAGCCTGAGTTCAAACCAGCTCTGCTGCTTGCTCGCTGTGTGACCTCCGGCAAGTCTCTTAACCTCTCTGTGTGTCCATTTCCTGCTCTGCACAATGAAGATGACAATCCCTGCCTCCCACTGTTGTTGGGAGCAGTGGATGGGGTCAGCCAGGTAAGGGACCCGACTTCCTGGAGGCAGGCAGACCACTCGGCCCCTCCTCCCACGCATTCCAATTTCCAGATGAAGAAATTGAGACTCAGAGCCATTGGATGATTTGCTAAAGGACACAGATCAGTGAGGCCAGGCTACACTCCCAGCTCCGTGACCTGTGCTGGGCC
The DNA here is from genome assembly GCF_003676395.1 of Aethalodelphis obliquidens. Lineage (NCBI taxonomy): Eukaryota > Metazoa > Chordata > Mammalia > Artiodactyla > Delphinidae > Aethalodelphis > Aethalodelphis obliquidens. The sequence continues at coordinate 58,158,218 of NW_020837952.1, read as the reverse complement.
ACCATGCCAGGGACTTCCCAGGGAGACTTGAGGCACTAGTGGCAGGAGTGTTGAGTGGGCCGAAGGGTGAGCTTCTGTGAGGCCAGGCAGCAGGGGCCTCCCGTTGCTCAGCTGCAACTCCTCCAGTGTCCCGAGTGTGCTGATGCGTCCTGCTGCTGTCGGTTAGGCCTGGGTCTTCCAGGCATGGGGTCTGCAGGTCCAACGCCTGCAAACTGCCCAGTCTCCAGGGCTTCACCATGTTACCTGTGGGGAGAGACTGGTGCCGACCCTGCTGTCCCCTCAAGTCTGTTTCCCTATCCACCTGCAAACTTTGGGACCCACCAACTGTCTGTGTCCATCCATCTTTCCAGTGTTTACCCAGTGCTGGGAAACTTGGTGGTTAAGAGTGCAACCTCTAAAGACCTGGGTTCAAATCCCAGCTTGGCCTCTTCTATGCTGTGTGACTTGGGACAAGTTGTTCAACTCTCTGCCCCTTAGTCGTCCCGTTTGTAAAGTGGGGATGAGAACAGTACCAACCTCATGATGTCGCTACAGACACACAGTGCCTGTTCCCAGTCAGCTTGGATTCCTCTGGGCTGTTTTGTCATTATTCATGTTATCATGTTGATGGTTATGGTGCCTTACCCTGCAGAGGATGCCAGAGACCCGAGGGAAGCAGGGGTGTCTGCCCTGTGAATACTCACGGTCCTGTGGGAGAGGCAGACACAGGCACAGGCAGCCCAGTGTGACCAGTGAGAGCTGAGGAGGAGGGAGCCACGACTTGGGGCCTGGAGGAATGAGGTGGAAGGCAGGGTTGAGGGGCAGATCTCCTGAGCAGAGGTCACTGTGAGACCCTGTGGAACCAGTTCATGCCAAGTGGGTCACAGATACAAGGCCCTGTAGGACCCCACCCCTGCCCACCTCTGCAGCCTCATCTCTCGTTCCCCTAGCCCTGCGCTGCACACAGCCCTCCTGGGACCTGCAGTGGCTGTCCCCACGTGGCTAAGGCTTGGTATTCCCGGACTCTCTATTTGGAGGCTTCCCCACCCCCTTAGCCTTAGAGCCTGCCCTGCCCTTGCCCCAGAAAGACTTATTCTGAGGCCCTGTGTTCCCTCCATCAGGGTTTACAGCCCAGCACACAGCAGGTGCTCTGTGTGGAATGAAGGCCACCCTTAGGTTTGTGCTTTGCGTGGGAAAAGTGCCTGGCTTGGGACAGGCTCTGCGGACGCTTTGGGGGGTTCCCCACTCTGTTAAGCAGAGGCTTTTTCTGGTAAGTTGTCTCCTGGAGGATTGTGAGCACGAGTTCAGGAGGCCTCCCTCCTGGCGTGCTAGAGTTAGCAGGAGGCCCCTCCTACGAGGAAGGAGAGCTGGGGCCACTGAAGGATAAAGGTGAGGGCGGTACTTGTGCTCAAGAGAGCCAGCGAGTGAGAGGAAGGACATCCGCCTGCCGCTGAAGGCACCGACAGCCCAGCTCACTTCGCACAAGTCACTGATCTGCCGAGCAGGGCCAGTCTCCTCAATCAATCCATGCTGACAGATGGTAGCGGAATCAGTGACCTAGAGGCAGAAGGCTCCATTTGTAATCCCGGAGTGGCCCAGGTGCCTGGAGGAGGGCAGAGGAGTTTGTAATAAAGGGAGTGACACAGGGTTTCCAAAAGCCATCTCGGAGCTGGAGGAGGAGGGAAAGGATTAATTTTGCTTCTGGAATTGAAAACACTGATTCAATTCAATATGTATTTTTTGAGTGGACTGGACTAGAAGAGAGAGAGAGAAGAAAAACAAAAACAAAAAAACCCCCAACTAATCTACTGTCCTTTCCTTAAACTGTGGTAGAAAAAACAGGATTCTCTTGGGATTGACATATATACACTAATATGTATAAAATGGATAACTAATAAGAACCTGCTGTATTAAAAAATAAAATTGTAAAATTCAAAAAAAAAAAAAGAAAAACAGGATTCTCACAGATGAGACAGTGAGAGAACAATAGAAGACACTAATGTGATCAAAGAGGAGGGAGCTCCCAGCTATTGTGCTCTGGCCATTATGGGATCTTGAGCAGTGACTTAACCTCTCTGAACCTCAGTCTGTTTGTATGTCCACATCATAGAACTGTAGCTATTGCTAATGTGTGCCTGGTACTGTACTGACTTTTTTATACATTTCTCTTTAGATTCCCAAAATACCTTATGAGTGAGGTCATATTATCCCCATTTTACAGCTGAGGAAACCAAGTTTCAGAGAGGTGAAGTGACTAGTCCAGGGCCACACAGCCCAAGCGTAACTCAAATCTATTTGTTGGTCATAATGCCCACACATGTTCTTTTTCCAAATGGTACTGAAAGGGAAAGTGGCTGTCAGGGCTGAAGAGGTCCAGGCTGGCCTGGCCCTAGGACTGGGGAGGTTTCCAGGTGGAGGTTAACTAGCCATTGTTCCGGCAGGGTCCAAAGGGGTGGGGAGGGGGCGGTAGGGTCAGTCTCAGGACAGGAGGCAGGAACAAACAAGAGCCTGGACTTCAGTTATCTGTCTGCATTCCTTCCCTTCTGCATGAGGCTTTGCATGGCTTGTCACCATCCATTTGAGGTTCTGGTCCCCTAGTCTGAGACCCGAATAAGCTGAGGAAGAAGGGAAAGGAAGGGAAGAACGATGGGGCAGGAGACTCTAAGGAAATGGGCTTCCCTTTTCTTCCTGAAGTCTCTCAAGAAATTGAGGGCGCTCCCAACACCAAGTGGAAGCTCTCATGCATCTTTCTGTGTTTGTCCAGAAAACATGGGTCTGTGCTGAGAGTTCCCTCTTTCCCTCTGTAGCTCTGACTCAAGCAGAAGCCAGCACTGGCCTTTTGGGTCTTGGTGCCAAAGAATTTGAAAATGAAACTCATAGAACAATGGGAACAGCCAGAGGGCAGGGCTTGGCGGCCTGTTCAGCTCTGCCCCGGAAGAGACCAGAAGAGACCGGCACCCTGCCTGGCATGCAGGAGGTGCTGGGGAATCAAGTCTCCAGGAATAGCCCTGACCCACATTGGAGCCGGCCCCCACTTTGTGTGATTGGACAGAAGCCAGGAGAAACCACTGCCTTCCCCCGCCACATCCTCCTGGGGTGCCAGAACCAACTCAGGCCTTACCTTAGATCCCTTTGCTGGGGGCAGGTGCTACCACAGCCAGGACCCTCTTTGCATGGCCCAAGGCAAGGCAAAGCGTTAATGTCTCTGTCTAGGTGGGGTGAGAGGTGAAAGGGTAGAGACAGGCCCTGGGGAGCTATGGACCTCAGATATACTGAAACTGGGCCCCCAGGCCACACCTGGTTCCTATCAGCCTCCACCTGCTACCCTCTTCTTCCAATTCCAATTTACTTTCAAGTTGGGTTGCTTCAGGAAAGGAAACCACATACTCCCTTAACATCTAGGGCAGATGGGGTCTAATTTAGAATCAGCAATTTTAGTCAACGTCAGGGACATCCAGTCCACACTCTTCTCCTTCCCATTGTACCAACGGTAAACTGAGGCCCGGAGTGGGGAGAGAATTTGGCCAGGGCTCTGGGTGAGCCAGAGGGAGGATCACAGACACTCCAAGTACAACGTAGCCTCACTGGTCTTCTCACTTTTGATAGCAGTGGGTCAGGCCGCACAAACATCGCTGGTTGTTTTACAACCGAGATTTTCTTTAAAAAAAAAAAAAAGAAAAAAAATGTCAACCATTCCTTTGCTCCATAAAACATACATGAGATTTGCAAAAGAAGGCTGGGAACGGCCCGAGGCCTTGGCACCGCAAATCCTCCACCTTATCTCCAAATTAATTCTGGACCCTGGGTCCAGTCAGCCAGGCATGGCAGCTTTTTAATGCCGCCTCAGGCGAAGGCGGCTGGCGTTTGGTGAGCGTCTATTTTACACGTGAGGTTGGTGGGCCTCCCCACTCCTCGCTTGTATTGCGGAGGAAACTGAGTCCCAAGAGGGCCCAAGTCATTCATCCAAGGACACGGGGCGCCAAGGGGCGGAGGCGTTGAGGGCACTAGGCCTGAGGGCCGGGTGGGCGTTAGGCGGGCAGGAGCCAGCACCACTAAGCGGGTTACGGGGAGGAGAGTGGGCCCTCGCCCGCGGGCTCCCCATGGCTGACAGAGATGCGATTCTGGCTTTGGCGGCTCCAGGGAACTCTAGAAATCCCAAGGAGAGATTCCGGGCCACCAACTCCCCAGAAAGTTGGCTCGCGGCCACTCCCAGGACGGCCGGGAGCTGCGGGCCAAGATGGCACTGATCGAGCGGCGAGACGCGCGCGACATCCCCCCCGGCCGCCGAGGGGACACCCGCGCGACCCCGGCCGCGGGGCGGATGTCTCCTGCGGCCCGGCGTGCACAGGCCTCGGCGCCGCCGCACGCGGGTGGGCACGCGCGCGCCCGCCGGCCCCGCCCCCTGCCGCCCCGCCCCCGCCGCGCGCCCTCCCGCCCGCCCGCGCGCCGCGGCCCGGAGCTTCTCGATTGGCCGCGAACCGTCACCTGACGCTCTGTTATTTCCTGTGTGTTGGGAGAATGGAGAGAAAAAACCCCGAGCCGAGCCGCTTTCGGCCCCTGCGAGGCGGCCGCGGCCTCCGCCAGGAGAGCCCGCCCTGAGGCGCGCCTGACCAGGGAGCGAGCGCGCGGGCCGGAGCGAGCCTCCAGGGGCCGCGGCCCCGGCCCGCCCCGCCGCCGGCCCCGGCGCCCGAGCTGGAGGCGGCGGAGGCTCCCCCACCCCCACCCCGCGCAGCGCCGTCCGCCGCCGCTCCCTCCCCTCCCGCCCCCGGCCGAGGCCGAGGGACCGGGCGGGGGGCTCCCACAGGTAACCGCTGCCCGGGCCTGAGGGGGAGGGGCAGAGGTCAGGGTTGAGGAGCTAGGGCCAGGCCGGGTGTCTGGCCTCTGGGGCTGGGGGCAGAGGTCTTTGCCCGGCCCGACCTGGGAGTGCTGAGCCCCAGGACTCCGAGGCCGGGACTCGGGTTGCTGAGGCGACTGTCCCTGCCCGGCCCGACCCGGGAGTGCAGAGAGGAGCGGCCTGCCCTGGCCTCGGGGCGTTGAGGGGAAAGGGTCCGGCCTGGCATCAGGGCGCTGAGGGGTCTCGGGCCGGCCTGGGAGTCTGGCCGGGCTTGGGCACCGGTCCTGGCCTGAGGGTGCCGGGGGAAGGTACCTGCTCGTCGCGGCCTCGGGTGCAAAGGCGGCGGATGTGAGCGGGCGGTGCCCGGGGATCGGCGGGGTCAGCGCTGCCCGCCCCGGGGTCCCTGGCGGCCCCGGGTATCCCGCGGCTCTCGCCGCTTCGCAGGGGGCGAGGCGGGCGGGCTGAGGGCCGGGCTTGGGGAGGGGCCGGGCGGGCTAGCGGGCGGGAGCGGAGCTGGGGCGCCGGAGCGCGCCCCTGCCACGGGAGGGCCGGGGGCCCGTTTATTGCCATGTGAACACCTGAAGCCATGTGGACGCGGCTGCTTCTCGCCTGTTGGGGGCGGAGGGCAGGTACCGGCTGGCAGGGCGCAAGGTCCCGGCCCTGGGGGCGGGGAGTGGAGCGCGGGACACACTTCCTGCGTGGGGTTTTCTCCCCCTCCCCCGCCGCGGTGAGCAGGGCGGGGTGTTTGATCCGGTGGTCCCCGTGTGCGAGCAAACGCTCTTTTGGGGGCCCGGTGGTGCTCTAGGCTTCTGGTCTTTTTTGGGGTGGGGGAAAGTGGTGGTGGAAGGAGAGTGGCCAATGCGGCCCAGCCCGCTCTGTCAGCGGCGGGAGGTGGAACATCTCTCGTGCGCCTGGATGGGAGTGGAATTTACTGAGTTGCGGGGGGCGGGCGGTGCAGAGGAGGGGCCAACTTCCTGGGCCCGTGGGTGGGGATTATTGCCTGTTTTTGTGGTTGTGGATACTAGCACTGTCTGCAACCCTTTAGTTTGCCCTTAGGGGACAGATAGAAATTGGGATTTTTTTCCCCCCTTTCCTCTTTACTTTTTTTCCCCCTCGAAGATTAGATGACTCTGATAAATGCTGTAAAATGGATGGAATTTTCGAGCTATTATCTAACAGACAGATCTTTGAATGATAATTGGACCCTTATGTTAACTGCCTCAGTGAGGAGTTTTATAAAACGTCTTAAATGGGGTGGCAGCTTGGTGAAGTGGGAAACTGCACTGAAGTTCGACTTGGAGGTCCAGGAATCTACTTCCAGCTTTACCACCAAATAAACTGTAACCTTGGCCAAGTTACCTACCTCCCCAAGGCTCCAGTTTTTTCATCCATTCAGTGAAGACTCTCCTTCAGGTCAAACATTACAGGGGTTTTAGGTAGTCCCCCCCCCCCCCCCGCCCACCCCTATCTGTGCTTTTGTTTTAGTCGTAGGCGACTTCCTGAGAAATGCAGGCTGTCCCTTACCTGGCTTTTAAAAGCCTGTCTCACTTTTTAGTTTTCAGCGTGTTCCTTCTCCAACAGAGTGTAAGACTTGGTCGGTGTGCAGTTTTTCCTCAAATCCCAGATGTTGGTTTGTGCTTCTCAGAAATATTCTGGCCTATGCTGAATGTGCCTTGTATTTTTTCTCTTTGCAAGAAGAGTTATCAGGAAAAAGGTTTTTCAGAGAACATCGGACTCCTTGGAGTTGTGGCTAATGTGTGTTTGGGTCTGTGTGTGTTGGTTGGCTCCTAGGAGTTCCAAGATCTTTCTCTGCAGGGTGCTGTGGAGGGATCTTATTTAAAGTTCTTTCAAGGGATGTTTGGTGTTTGGCTAACTTCTGAAGTTTCCAGCTTTAGTATTCTCAGAGTAGGGACAAAGTGGAATTCCACAATATTGTCTGTGAAGTGGTGTGCTAGTGGAGTTAAGTGTCACCTCAGGGTGCGCTAATTATTTGCATCCCCATCCCCAGTTTATTCCTTAATGGGAGCTGGACGTTTCCTCTCAGATGCTGAAGAGCCCCAGTCAGTTTCACTGATTTTATGGTGTGTGAGGGCCTTAGGCCCTGCGTTTGACTGGTTAGTCCTTCTGGACCGACCTCAGATGTTGGTCTTGCTTGTCTTAAATTTCTGGTACTGGGATGCTTGAAGGACATGTGCCTAATGTGGTGTAATATGTCTTTCTTGGACCTCTTTTTTATTCGTTCAGTGCAAACAGTTTCAAAAAGGGTCACAGCATTGGGAGGTATGCTCATAATGCTGACTTTGGAGACACCTTGGTAGACTTTTTCTTGTATGTTAACATCAGGCCTGTCACATAGGTAGACACTTTTATATGACTATAAAGATTTGGAATTTCCAAAACTAAACAATTTATTCTATGTTGGTATTTGAATTATGACCTTGTGTTTTATGTGGCCTTTTTAAAACCTTATAGTTACTTAAATTGTGAACAGTTACCACACGTTAATTTACATTTTTGTTGTAACTTATGTGAGGAAAAAGTTTATAAAACTCTTACAGAGGTAAAAGTTTGTTTGTTTACGTATGTGAGATAAGGTTGCCAAGGTGGTAAGATGTCAGGAGATGTGGGTTTTAGGTTCTGCAACCTTTTTTTTTTTTTTTTTAACCTTCATAAAATGTAATGAATGTAGACCAAGAAATTAGATTTGGACTTCTGGTGAGTTCAACCTTCTCTTCAGAAAGAGAGGAAAGGTTACTAACATTCGTTTTAAAAAACAAAACCAGAAACACCTCAGAATGCTAGGTTCTGTCTGAGGTATTTTAACTTATCTTGCAAAATCCACCCAGCAGACCTGAGAGATATATCACCTCTCCTTTTCCTGAGAGGTCATAGAGCTAATGAGAGTCAGGGTTTGATTGTGACCGTCCTCCCCTTGGCTCCAGAGTCTTTACTAGGTCTGTTATAGCTCACTGCCAGCTCAAGACACAAATCAGCCAGTGGTAGGTTGGCTTTGGAATACAAATTTCCTGCTGTGTCCCCCTTCTTTTTTTTTTAAGTTATAATGAATCTGAAATCTGGACTCGGGCAAAATACTGGAAAGGATGGTTTTTGTGACTGTGCGATATAGTTTAGTGACCCCTGGCAGTTTTCTAAAATTTCACTTTCCCTGTACCTGGCCAATTTTGCCAGTGCACCTGAGATTTAATCTAAAAACTTCTCTTTCATACCCAATTCTGTCGTTCTATCTTGAGCTGAAAACTTCTATCAGATCAAAGAGTGATACGATATGTAAGGGGCTATCTCTTTTCCCGTCTGTGTTACTACTGGTTTACAATGCACAGGAATCATTATCTGGTGCCTGCTCTCAGTTTGACCAGATGGGACTCAAAAGATATATTTACAAAAGACAACCCTTTCCCCAGTATGCCTTAAGCTCTCTTCCTCATGGGGGCTTATGTTCAAGGCACCTTAGTGTTCGTTAGATCTGTCTGGGGCTTCTGACTCGGCTGCCTTCATTTTCTTTTTGTGGAGGTAAGAGTAACAAAATAAAGCAAAACAATAAAACCCTATTTATATTGGAGCAATACTGTATATAAAAATCATACATTTGAAATATAGTGAAGTCAAGGCTTTTATAGAGCATGATTTGGTCACATTGCACTTAGACTGAATAGTTTTTTTATATTATTAGGTAGCTTTGAAAGTTCTCTTAATACCTATGGTACATGCAGTATGGATGGAAAGATTCTCTTGGCAACAAACACAATCAGTACTTTCTGCATTAGAGCTGTGTTTGCTTTGTACGTAATGTGCATGACCCAGCAGGAAGAAGAACTATAAAGTGACTTATTGGTGTATCTGTGGCTTGTTATCTGATGCTTCATTGTGGGGAAGAAAGAGAAAACATTAGCTACAGGGGAAAATATCCTTGTTGCAGTCTGCATATGTAAGCTGTTCTGTGGGAAAGGGTGGAAGTTCACTGGAACACTTGAACATCATCCTGATTGGAAGGTGGTTACCATGTTTGAACATCACATCCGTAAACATGGATTAAGGTCCTCTGTGTTCTAATTTTCATTAACAAGCTTTTGTAGGCACTGTTCTAAACATGGTAGATGCAGTGGTGAGCAAGGTAGAGAAGGAGCCTGCTCTGGAGAGGGATTGTAGACAGTCAGTAAGAGTGTCTGGCGGTGATAATAGCTATGAAGAGAATAAGAAGACAATATGATAGTGACTCGAGGGATACTGCTTCAGAGTGGTCATGAAGATGTACCCTCTTATGAAGTGTTTTCTGCCAGCAGGGCAGTCAAACTTGATCTGTGGGATGGATGAAAATGGCGTTAAACAAAGTAAATAATTTGCTTTAGTCCTGAGCATCTTGAGAAGTTAATCCAAAGAGTAGAAGTGGGTTGGTTGAAGTCTTCCCTCTGTTTATATCTATGCTTTGTGAATGGGGACCTGGCTCAAAAGAACTTAAAGAGAGGTCATTAGTGGTACCTTATAAAGGGTAAGAAAAAGGAACGTGTCTGCTTTATTAAAATTGTTCTCATAAAAAAGAGATGTGTAGGGAATTCCCTGGCGGTCCAGTGGTTAGGACTCCATGCTTCTACTGCAGGGGGCACCGGTTCAATCCCTGGTTGGAGAACTATGATCCCACAAGCCACACATGGGGCCAAAAAAAAAAAAAGCCAGAGATCTGTTATTGAGTTGATGAGTGCTAGGCATTATTAGAAACATAGTTTCATTATGTTTATGTTTCTTTGTTGAGGAGTTGGATTGGGGTGTTACAATCATTGTACTTTGTTAAAGCTTCAAATGAAGCCAGCAAAAGTTAGTGATATCTGTATGCAGGACACTCTGCTAGGTATTGCTTCAGATGGAGGATCCCAGGTGACCTTGGGTTGGGGAGGGAGTTGTTGGGGGGAGCCCCAGTGACTGAGAGTGGGGGCTCTGGCAGGAGAGGAAACAGCGCAGGGCAGACAGGCTTCGTCATCCACAGCCAGGAGGGTTCGTCCTCCGCACTTTTCCCAGCCAGTCAGTGGCATCCTACGTACCTTCAACCACCCTTTCTGTGCTCTCTGGTAGAGTTATATAGAGAACTGAAAGAAACCTAGTCTGGCACTTTACAACTTCTTTTACAACTCAGGAAAGATGCCAAGAAGGTGGTGACCTGCCCAGAGTTACATGGCTTTACACTGACAGTCAAGGCTAGGACCCTGTTCTTTGCCAGCGAGGCTAGTGTTCTTTCCACCGTAGCCCATGCTCTGACCAGAGGGTTGATAGTTAACAGTTGCTCCTGAATAGAAAAAGAAAGGAAGCCTCTGGGTGCTAATGTATGCATTTAGGAAACCTGTGTAGTTGCAATCTTAAGAAGTCAGGGAAAAGACAGTACATCAATCTTGAAAGCAGAGTACTACTGTTAACTTTTCACAAAGTTATGTAATATTGGTTTCTTTGGACCCCCTGAGATACAGTCTCACCCTGATTATATCTTGGTCCACAATGGACGACATGGAGAAGCTCTTTGCCACATTCAGCATTAGTTGTGAAGTTCAAATTAGGCCCTTTAGATGTAGGGAGAAATTTCTGGTATGTGGCTAAAATTGAGTTCTAGAACTGAAAAGAGGTAAGGCCCTAGCAGTCCTAAGTTTTTCACCTCTAGACCTCAAGTTTCAGGGAAGGTTTCACTTCTACATTTAGAAGCGTCCTAAGATAAAGCATTACTTTGGGAGTCCGGAGATTATTCACTGTGCCTGACAAGAGTAGGGATTCTTGGGGCTTCCCTGGTGGCGCAGTGGTTGGGAGTCCGCCTGCCGATGCAGGGGACACGGGTTCGTGCCCTGGTCCGGGAGGATCCCACATGCCACGGAGCGGCTGGGCCCGTGAGCCATGGCCACTGGGCCTGCGCGTCCGGAGCCTGTGCTCTGCAACAGGAGAGGCCACAACAATGAGAGGCCTGTGTACTGCAAAAAAAAAAAAAAAAAAAAAAATAGTAGGGATTCTTGAGCAGGAGTACTTCCCTGGACATTTTCCTGACTTAGTACTCTGGTGGGTCAGTTACCTGGGGACAGGTTTGTATCCCTTTGACAGTAATATGAGAGGACATTCTTGCAATAGAAAGTCCATGTGATGGGAAGTTTATGGAGACAGCAGAGCATATGAAGGAGGATGTGTGGCCTCAGTCTGGCTCCATCACTTATTAGCAGTGAGTGACCGTGGGCATTTTGCTTGCCACAGTTTCCTTGTCTGTAAAATGGAGATATATCTTCCTCAGGGCTGGTGAGAAAAGGAACTGAAATAGGAAAAGTATATAGTGGAGTGCACCACCTATAGGTGACACTCAGTGAATGTTAGTGTAGTTGTCCATTAAACAAACATTCCACGTTGTACCGTGTACCAATACACTGTCTAGAGCGGGGCTGGTTCCTGACAATCCTGTTGATTTTACATCCTCCAATATCTGCTCAGTAGAGAAGGGCAACTAAACAGGGCTGTTGAAAGTGCTCTGATGGGGGGAGTACATGGTGCTGTACCAAGATAGGTCCTCCTGACTTGGAAGGTCACAGGAGGCTTCTCAAGAGAGGACCATTCGCTTCCTCATCCAGGCGCTTGTCTTGTCTCAGCAATCTCTTCCCACCTCTATGGCTCGTTCCTCCCTTCTTCTGCTTAACCGTTGGCATTCTCTGGACCCTCTTATTTCATTGCCCTTGCTCCCTGGGTGCTCTCGGATATCCCTAGGCTTTGATGATTGCCAGTAAGCTGATGACCCGCATGTTGATACCTTCAGCCAGACCTTCCCTAGCTCCTCCAACTCCTGCTTGACGCTGCCATTTGGGTATCTCACTAGTAACTTGAGCTTCGTAAGTCCAGAACTAACACATATTCCTCAAACTCTCCTCCATTTGCCCCGTTCTCCATAAGTGGCTTTACCATTTACCCACTCTCTCAAATCACATTCCTCCTTTTCTCTCACTACCCTCCATATCTAATCCATCACCATGTTACTGTCAGTGCTGTTTCCATAGTACGACTTGAATCTGTCCACTCTACTGCCGAAACCACTGAGCCACCATCCTCTCCTACCTGGAACATTGTGATTGCCTCTTAACACAGCCTCCCCATTTCTACCCGTCTGTCTGTCTCTATTCCAGTGTGCCCAGAGCAGCCAAAGAGTCACCTGTCTTTCCTCCCTTAAAATCGTTTAATGGTTTCTCATAGCACTTAATAGAAAATCCAAACTCCTTCCCATTTCTCCCAAGGCTCTGAGTCCCCTGGCCCCTACCCACCTCTCTGGCCACCTCTCTGCTGCTTTTGCTTGCCGTCCTTCAGACACATGGACTTTCTCTGTGTCCTCTGAAGGCTCCAAGCTCTTTCCCATCTCAGGGATTTCGTTATATGCTGCTGCTTCTGCTCAGAACACTGTGGCCAACCCAGCCTTTTCTCATCTTTCAGGATATTTGTTGAATGAAAATAAATAGCATGAGACAGGCAATAAATGGGATGGGGTAAGGAGGAAAAGTGTCCTTGGAGCGCATCTACAAAGGTCTTAAAAAAAAGAAAAAGAAATGTAGAGAGAAATGTTTGAAGAGCTAAAAGAGTGTCATTTTGGCTGTGGTGTAGGTAGTTATTCAAGCGAAACACCTGGGAGTCAGGCAGCAAGAACCCACCCAAGTACACTGCTGATGAGGCTATCAAATGATGCCACCACTATGGAAAACTATTTTGGAAGTTTCTTAAAAAGTTGAACGTTATGTCTACCCTGTGACCCAGCAGTTCCATTTCTAGGTATTAATCCAAGAGAAATGAAAATATATGTCCACAAATAAGCCTCGTACAAGAATCTTCTTAGGAGCTTTTTTCACGATAGACGAAAACTAGAAACAGTCCAGACGTCCATCCAGTGGGAGAATGGATAAACAAAACGGTATGTTCATACAGTGGAAGACCACTCAGCAGTGAAAAGAAACAAACTACTACAAACTACTACAAGGAAGAGGGAAGAATTTCACACAAATTATGCAGAGTGAAAAGCCAGACACAAAAAAGTACATAGTGGATGATCCCATTTATAAGACACTCTAGAATAGGCAAAAGTAGTCTGTGATACCAAAAATCAGATCAGTGGTTGGGTGGAAGGGGGTTCACTGGAAAGGGGACATGAGGGAACTTTCTAGAGTGATGGAAATGTTCTGTGTCTTGGTAGGCATTCATCACATCTTATTGAATCGTATACTGCATGTAATTTTGCTGTATGTAAATTATACCTAAAAACAACCTACGAATTGTCCTAGATTTCTTTTTCCCCTCTCACTTTCAGCATTTAATCTCCCAGCAAGTTTTTTTCATTTTATGTCCAAAATACATCGTAAACTTGTTCCTTCCCATCTCAAGCACCATCCCCTCTTATCCGGACAACTGTATTATTAGTTTCCTGACTGGTTTTGCAACTCCCAATTTTTTTTGCCCTCCCAAACCATTTTTTTCTGCTTTTCAGCTAAAGTGATCTTTAAAAATTCAAATTGGGTTATGTCAGTTGTCTTCCTACAACCCTCTAGTAGCTTTCCATTGCTTTCATGGTGGCCGACAAGGGTCTCTCTGACCCCTGCCTCCCTCTGAGCCCATCTGGCCTGGCCTCCTTGCTCCCTTAAGTTCCAGCCTCTTTGACCTTCCTTCTGTTTCTTGATCACCTCAAGCTCAAAAGCTCATTTCTACCTTAGGAACTTTGCCCTCGGCCCTTCCCTCTGCCTCCTGGAATACTCTGCTTCCCAAATCTGTGTGAGACTTGTTTCTGTTTGTCATTCTGGTTCAGTTTATCTTTTTTTTTTTTTCTTTTTGGCCACATTGGCACGCAGCATGGAGGATCTTAGTTCCCGGACCAGGGATTGAATCCATGCCCCGTGCATTGGAAGCACGGAGTCTTAACCACTGAACCACCAGGGAAGTCCCCAGGTTCAATTTAAATATTTCTTTCTCTGTGAGGTTTTCTCTAGCCCTCACAGCCTAAAGTAGTGCTCCGTCACATTAGCCTGCTTTATTTTATTCATAACTTTTATCACCATCTGAATTTGTCTCATCCTTTTATTTATTTGTTTGCCTGTCTTCTCCCTCTAGGATTAAGCTTGGCTTGTTCACTGCTGTACACTCAGCGTCAACAGCAGTAGTGACACATAGTAGGCCATATGTATTGACTAAGTGAAGATCTTGAGGCTGGTGATGACGAGATGAGAGCAAGCCTACTAGGAGGTAGATCTCTGAGGGAGAAGGAGGAACCAAGGAGAGTCAAGACTTCTGGCTTGGAAATTAGGTGGTGGTGATACCATTCATTGAAATAGAAAACAGTGGAGAACAAGAAGATTGGGGTGGGGTAAAAGTGATGAATTTAATTTTGGACTTAAGTTTGAGATGCCTGTAAGGAAGGCATCAAGTGTTTGAGACACAGAACTGATATTTAGGAGAAGGAACTGGGCTGTGAAGTAAGACTTAGAGGTTAGCGTGTATGTTCCAGCCTGGGAGTAGATGAGATTGCTCTCAGGGCTAAACAGGGAATGTCAATATGTGGAGAAGTGGTTCCTTCCTTTTTTCCTGCCTGAGTGATGGGCGTCTCCCACCAGTAACAGGGACTTTACAGACCTCAGCCCCTAGAAGGTTTTGTAGTTTTAGACACTCCCCACCCTCCAAGCCCATGCCCCAGTTATGTTATTGTTGCTAATAATGACAAGTGCTCAGAGGTCCAGACAAAATTCTGAGGAATGTGAACATTTAAGGGAGCAGGGCAGTGTTGAAAGAGCAGACAGGATGCAACCAGACAGGTTAGGAGGAAAACCCAGAGAGCATGGCATGGGGAAAGAAGGTGTCTCAAGTCAGAGGCAGTAGCTGAGGTTATTGAAAAGGGTCAGTTGGGAGGAGGGGATACCTAAAGCCAGGTGGTTGTGTATTGATGAGAAAGTGAGGTGAAGAAGTGGAGACAAGTTTGGAGTCAAACCTTCCTAAAATTTGGCTGTTGAGGAAAGTAAAAAGTAGCTATAGGGAAAATCTCGGGTCAAGCGAAGACTTTTTTAAATATAAGAGAACCTTAAGCATGTGTAAATTGAGGTGGGAAGGAGCCAGCCCAGGGCCGTGCTGAAGATGTAGGAGAGTGTTGGGTTGAGGACCTTCCAGTAGAACTCAGGGCCCAGTGTGATCCAGGCGATTGGCTTTGGGTAGTAAGAATACCCGCTTCCAGGGGAAAGCAAGGTGTGTGGGCAGGAAACAGATGCGCATGGGGGCAGGAAGGTAAGGAGTGCTTTTCTGTGAGTTCTGTGAAGGTCCTCTTTGGAGGGGCAAGAGCGAGGTGGAGAGTTGGAAGCTTGAAGAATACAGGAAAGGTCTGAAGAAACTGCTGCGGCAAGCAGATAGAGCCGGCTAAGGAAACAAGAACTGCAGGGGGATGTAAAAAGTAGTTAAGACGAGCTTTCTGCCTCCAGGATTTTAGAGAAATTGGTCAGACCTTTACAGTTGTTTGTCTAGATTTGGATTCCAGTGATTTAGACTCAGCTTTTCCTGCCTGGTGTCCCCATAAGCTTCTGCCATTCCCATTCATTAGACCAGTGACTTATACATTATTCCAGAGCTCTCATGCTTTATTTAACCAGTGCTTATGAAGCGCTCACTGTGTTAGGTAGGTGGCAGTGTTCTCAGTGTTGTATCAAAACAGGAAAGGTGGGGGATACTCTTATCCCCTTGGACCTGAGGTACCCCAGGTGGCCTGGCTGTAGTGGAAGAAGTAAGTCATCCTCTTCCCAACGCCACAGCTAGAGCAACTCTCACCGTCTCTCTCTTCTTATCTTGGGTATCTGTGGAAGACTTTTGCTGGAAAAACTGCAAAGTATTTTCGAATACCACTGCACTAGGCTGTAAGGTCCTTGCGGTCAAGGCTGTGTTTTATTTTATAGTCCCAGCAGCCGGCACATTGCCTATCAATGCGTTGAGAGTGAATGCACCATTTTGCTTCTGAGCCCCTGCCTGGAATGCCCTATTTTTCTCCTCTATCTTTATCCATATATTACAGTGATGTATGTCATATGTTACAGTTACTATGGAATGTGTCTGTTTCACCACAAGATTGTATTCTTAGATGGTCACCATGCCTTGTTAATCTTTATTTCTTTATGTCCCCTTCACATAGTATGTATTAAAGTAATGTTAAATTTGGATTTGTTATAAAAAAACTTGTAAAGCATCTTTAAGAGTAACTAAAATAGTTGAAGAATAGGGGGAAAATTCAGAGAAAATATCAGCCAAAGAAACGAGTTAATTTAGCCTGATAAAGTATCCTAAGCAATGAGTTAATGAGGGTCTTAGGGTATGTTAAAGAGTGATGGCCTGCTGTTCCTCAACTCTGAGAAGGAAAACAGCAGCAGATGAGGTCAGAGGGAGTGCTAGTGGCTTGGGTGGACAAACCAAAGAACTCCCTGCCCTGTGAGGAACTCTGGGAATTTCTCCTAGAGAGTTTTAGGCAGTAGAATAGAGTCATTTATGTGCAATAATTCCTACTTGATGGCAGAGGCATGGCGAACATGCCTCCAAGATTCCAGCCAAATGACTCCTACACCCTCAACATACACAGTGTAAATGAACCTAAAGACTTACAGGCACCTGTACATTAGTGAACAGACATAAGCAAAAAAGTACACGTTGCGTTGAATTTAGTGCTGCTGTTCTGTTTTGCTTTTACCTAGTGGATGTGTGAGTTTAAACATAACGGGAGTAGAATTTTCATCTTTTAGTTAAGAAGTCTTTGTGGAAGTGGGGTTAAGTTCTAACATATTGAATAAGAGAGGTTTGAGTTGGAGTGAAGGACGTTGCAGCCTGTGTCACTTACTAAATTTTTTTTTTTAACTGAAATTTTGCTACATTGGTTAGCAAAGTGCTAAAAGTTGGCTATCACTAAAGATGAGAGACAGAGGCCAAGTGAAGCCTGTGGGAATGAAACATCAGAGGAAATACAAGAAAAAGAAAATTTCTATTTCGATTCAGCCCAGATTGCTAAATCTATACCATGCTAGGCACAAAAAATGCAAAAGTAAATAAAACGTCTTCCCTTTCCCCGGAGTTCAGTGTCTGTGGGAGAGTCAGACATGGAAAATTAACATTCATAAAATCTATATAGGATCTGCAAGACTATAATAGTGGCGCAGCCAGAGTTCTAGGGAAGAGGTTTACCCCTGATTAAGAATGGGAAGAATATCGGAGAAGACTGAGGGGAGGGGACCTGTGAGCAGGATCTGCAAGGATCGATAGGAGAGAGCATTCCAAGGGAAGGTCCTTCAAGAAGCAAGGCTTGGAAGTATGTGGCATGTTATATATATATAGCAAAGTGCAGGCTCTTAGGGGGGCCTGGAGATTGCAGGGAAGGGACTGTCAGAAGGAAGTATGGGCCAAGGGTGAAGTGGGAATAGCTTGATGATGGGCCTTGAATCTGGGCTAGAGCACTTTATTCTTACTAATGAAACAAGGTTTTGTGAAGAGAGTTGTGATATGTGGTTGAGAGACTTGTTGATTGTGAGGAGAGGTGGAGGTGGGAAGGAGATGGGAGGGCTGGAAGCAAATGATGAATTGATCATCTTTTCCTGTTCCTGTTCTGGAGGTTTTCCCATGGCCAAATCCCTAGTCTGCATGAGAAGGAACTAAAGCTGGTTTAAACAACATGGACTTATAGGAAATGTTGGCATCAACCCACGTTAATTCCAACAGATGGGCAAGGATATTTTATTTATGAAAAACTTTGAATAAATAATAAAATAAATAATTATGTAATTAAACACTTGAAAATATTAACCCACTTAATTCTTATAAAAATCTTATGAGGGTATACTATTATCTCCATTTTTTCAGGTGAGGAAACTGTAACAGAGAGGTTGAGTGCTTTGCCCAAGGTCCCGTCTAAAAAGTAGCAGAGCCAGGATTTAGAATCAGGCATCCTAACTCCACATTCTGTGCCCTTAACTTGTGCACTGTGCGATTCTGTGCTTAATTTGATGAACTGGAAAATAACTCTTGCAGCATAAATTTGTGACACCTTTGAAGGGAAGAGTTTGGGTTTGGATTTAGGGGAAAAAAAAAATAGAGTGGAGTCCAGAGTTGCCATTTTGGGCCTACTTGTTAAAACAACATCTGTGTGAGGGCGGTTCCCCATCATATCCTCGGCACCTAGAATAGTGCTTGGTGTGTAGTTAGTGCTCAGCAAATAGTTTTTGTGTGAATTAATAAATGAAGTAGAAATTTTCCTGCCAGCTTTCAAAGGAATGTGCCATGGAAACTTCAGTTTCTTTTTCCCCTTTCTGAATTAATGAGTTCCATGCGTTTATTACCTGTTTTTATGGAACTTATCTTACTCAGCTTTCAAAGGATGCCAGCCCAGTCTACTGTTCTCTAGATTAAAAAAAATCAGCAACTTATTTTCAAAATCAAAATGTTAGGTTTTAAGATTTCGGCAGAAATCTTTTTATATAAACAAGATTTCTTTTGTTGATGCTTTTTGCTTATATTTAAGATGTAAACCTCGGAAATGTTATTAAGAATTGAAATTGACTTCTAATTATAGTAGTTGATTATATGTTTATTGAATATTTTCTTAGCAGACCAAGTGTTATCTCTACTTCCCCTTTTTTGCCAAATCAGATATTCTTAGTATTCGATACCGGTCCTTCTGTATCTGCTAAAGAACCTTCCTCAGTGAATTATTTGTTAGGAAATCTCTTCCAGCAACCCAGTGATAATACTACTCAAGAGGTGTCTGCTAATGTAAAGTCACAACACTGACTATGTATAAGTCACATATCTGATTTCATTAGCAAATTAATAGGTAATATAGGTTCTGAGGGGGAGAGACATGTTTTCTCTCTGCTTTAGTTCATTCTAAATTAAATCATTTGGGATAGGAAAATGGGAAATTTTGTCTTTCCATCTAGAGATACATAAAGACTTGGTTCCATAAGCCAATATATTGTTTTTCTTGTTGACTTGATTCAGATTATTAATACTGTATTAAGAGATATACTTCATAATATTTTATTTCCTTTTAAGAATAAGATTTAACTCTACTAAATTAAAAATTTGAAAAAAATCCTACTACTCTTAACAGTATTTTTGTTCTGAGTTAAAATGGTCATATGAAAATAGTTACTTTTGTTGAAATAGTTATACATGGAAATAATTACATATGTTAAAGAAAAAATGTCAAGAATGTTAGCATAGTGTTTTAGTTGAAACAACTTCTAGAACTTTTTTTTCTTGAAATGTATCCTTTTATTATAAAATTAGTACATGCTCTTGTTGTAAAATTCAAACAATACATAGGTGTATAACTTTACTCTCCAGAGATAACTATTGTTTACAGTTTAGTGCATATCCCGTACTTTAAAAAAAAATAGGCTTTATTTTTTAGGGCAGTTTTAGATTCACAGCAAAATTAAGAGGAAGGTACAGAGATTTGCTACATACCTCTCTGCCCCTGCACATGCACAGCCTCCCCCATTATGAACGTCTCCCACCAAAGTGGTACCTTTGTTACAATTGATGAACCTACCTTGACACATTTTCACCCAAAGTCCATAGTTTATGCTACAGTTCACTCTTGGTGTTATATTGTATTCTGTGGTTGGGAGAAATTTATGACCTGTATCCATCATTATAGTATCATACAGAGTAGTTTCACTGCCCTAAAAATCCTCTGTGCTCTACCTATTCATCTCTCCCTCCCCCTAATCCCTAGCAACCACAGTTTTTTTTTACTGTCTCCATAGTTTTGACTCTCAGAATATGATATAGTTGGAATCATACAGTATGTAGCCTTTTCAGATTGGCTTCTTTCACTTAGTAATATGCATAAGTTTCTTCCATGTCTTTTGATGGCTTGATAGCTCACTTCTTTTTAGCACTGAATAACAGAACTGTCTTTTTATTTGTAGATGAAGGTGGTTCTTAATACTGTTTTACAAAATATTCTGAGGTTTCTGTTTGCAGGTGGTTCATCTCCTGAAGACTTCTTTTTTTTTTTTTAAGATTTTTAATTAATTAATTTGTTTATTTATTTATGGCTGCATTGGGTCTTCGTTGCTGCGCGGCTTCAGTAGTTGTGGCTCGCAGGCTCCAGAGCGCAGTTTCAGCAGCTGTGGCTCACGGGTTCAGTTACTCCGTGGCATGTGGGATCCTCCTGGACCAGGGCTTGAACCCATGTCCCCTTCACTGGCAGGTGGACTCCTAACCACTGCGCCACCAGGGAAGTCCCTCCTGACGAGTTCTTAAGTATTTGTTTCAGACAGTTGATGCTAAATTATTACCTAGTTTTTAAATATTGCAGTGCAAAATTTTTTTCTTTATATATTAAACCACTGATTTAATGACTAACATTTATACATCCTTTACCAAGTGCCAGGCACAGTGCACAGTATTTATTTTCATTATTTTATTTAATTCTGATGAAACATAGCTGGAACCCAACTCTGTGTGGCTCAAAACCTTTTTCTCCCTTTTAATATAAAGTGTGTGCCTTATAAAAATACATACTGCATCACTGCTTCCTTCCCCCGATCTGAGCTTAGAAGCCCCCCCACACACACAGGTTTTCTCTCCCTGCGCCCCACTCTTTCTCCTCACAGCATTTAAACGACATTTTTGTCTTTTATCTTTTTTTCCCCCCACTAAATGTAAATTCCATGGTTAAAAACTGTGCTTCCTTCACCTTTGCATCTCTGTTGCCTAGAGCAGTACATGGCATCCGATAGGAGCCCACATATTTATTATGAAGAATATGTACCATAGGCTATATCAGTCTGTAAGATTTGCTTTTAATTACTTTTGTGTACAAACTATTAAATTATTTTCTTTTTGTATAGTGATTTAAGTGAGGGAGTTGAAGGAGGGGTCTCTTGAAAAGATGCTGAGGAGCCAGTTGAGTAGGAGACAAGGCTGTTGTGGAAGTGGGGACTAGAAGTGGTTTGGACGAGCGTAGTGGGAGACCTGCCTGAGCTCTGTCAGAGCCTCTTTTTTTTAAATTTATTTTATTTATTTATTTCTGGCTGTGCTGGGTCTTCGTAGCTGCGCGGTCTTTCTCTAGTTGCGGCGTGCGGGGACTAGTCTTCATTGCGGTGCACGGTCTTCTTATTGCAGTGGCTTCTCTTGTTGCACAGCATGTGCTCTAGGCACACGAGCTTCAGTAGTTGTGGCACGTGGGCTCAGTAGTTGTGGCGCACAGGCTTAGTTGCTCCGCAGCATGTGGGATCTTCCTGGACCAGGGCTCGAACCCTTGTCCCCTGTATTGGCAAACGGATTCTTAACCACTGTGCCACCAGGGAAGCCCTGTCAGAGCCTCTTGAATAGTAACTCTTCTTCCCTGGGCCATGGTTCGGTCTCTTCCTAACAACTGCCAGAAAATCTTTTAAAATACACCTTTTGGGCTTCCCTGGTGGCGCAGTGGTTAAGAATCCACCTGCCAATGCAGGGGACATGGGTTCAAGCCCTGGTCCGGGAAGATCCCACATGCCGTGGAGCAACTAAGCCTGTGCGCCACCAATACTGAGCCTGTGCTCTAGAGCCCGCGAGCCACAACTACTGAAGCCCACGCGCCTAGAGCCCGTGCTCTACAATAAGAGAAGCTACCGCAATGAGAAGCCCGCACACGGCAATGAAAAGTAGCCCCCGCTCACCGCAACTAGAGAAAGCCCGCACACAGCAGTGAGGACCCAATGCAGCCAAAAATAAAATATATAAAAATAAATAAATTAATTAAAGAAATAAAATACACCTCTTGTGTGCTGAAGTAAATGTAGATGCCTTGCTTTGTTATCCACAGTAGGACCCTTTCCTGCCTTTCCAGCCCCATCTCCCAGTTTCCCTTCACGTATTCTCTAGTGCAGCTTCTGTGTTCCCATTTCCATGCATACATCTGTACCCTCTTTTCCCATTCTCTATCATCTATTGGGATCACCATCATTCAAGGCCTTTCTTAAATGCTCTTTCTTCCATGAAGCCTAACCTTCCCTTACCTGGGTGTTTCTCTCGTGGCATTTTGTAATTTTCTTGTGTACATTTGATCTTCACTTTTTATTATACCCTTCTAAACATGTTCTTGCCTCCTTTCCCAGTCCTCTTTGAGGCCAAGGATTGTGGTTGTCAACACTCCTTACATTTTCTGCAGTGCATTGAATATGAGAGCAGACTGTGAATAGTTTTTGAAGTAGAGAAGAACAAAAGTAGGCAAAGCACAGAATTGGTGGTACAGTTGTCCCCCAGTATCTGCTGGGGATTGGTTCCAGGAGACACCGCCCCACCCACCCCCACCAGGGATAGCAAAATCTGCGGATGCTCAAGACCTTTATATGCAATGGCATAGGTTTTGCATATAAGTTATGCACATCCTCCCATATATTTTAAATCATCTCTAAGTTACTTATAATACCTAATACAGTGTAAATGCTAGTTAATAGTTGCCAGAGTGCAGCAAATTCAAGTTTTACTTTTTGGAACTTTCTGGAATCTTTTTTTTTCCTCCCAAATATTTTCAGTCTACGGTTGGTTGGATCCGTGGATACAGAGGACCAACTGTATTTACTTTGGGCACAGGGAAGACTTGTCCATATCCAAGGATTGTTTTGGTGGTTAGGAACCTTTTGGAAAAGAAGTCAGGAGGGAGGTAGGTAAAGAATGAAGTGTAGCAGGTCTTGCACGTTAGAATAGACGACAGGAAGTCAGAAATGACTGGATGAGCAGCAGCAGTTGTTTTTCAGAGTTCTGGGATGAGTCCCAGCCAGCACTTGTCCTCAGGGTGTTCAGCAGTATAGTGAGGGAAGCAAACAGGTAGATCAGTGATTATACATTATAAAAAATTTGGCCATAGAGAAGAGAAGGTGCTAGAAAACATTTGTTGATTCTGGAGAAGTGAGAGCAGTAAGAGCCAGCAAGCTTAGCAAGATTGTGGTCCTGAACAGGTGGGCAGAAAGATTGGCATCATGCGGCAGGAGGCAGTCTTAGGGTCAAGACATCCATTGTCCTGTCCCCCTTAAATGAGCATCGCAGAAGGTATCACAAAGATATTTTAGAACAATGTTGGTGAAAGGTTAGCTTTTAGTGTTTGTGCTCAGATCTTAAGGGAGAAGTAGGTTAGTATTAAAAGAAACAATGGTGAATTTAGTGTTTGAAACCCATTTAGCAGCTTGTTCTTCAGTACTTCACGTGTTTGCAGGACTGGCGATTGAAAGTCACAGGAGTGAGCCAGGATTGAGGGAGATGAGTAAGGGTGGGGGGCACCAAGTAATGAGATTACTCACTCTTGGCTATCCTAGGTTCAAGATACCTCCTTTGGGTTTTTTTATTTAATTTTATTTATTAATTAATTTATTTATGGCTGTGTTGGCACTTCGTTTCTGTGCGAGGGCTTTCTCTAGTTGCGGCAAGCGGGGGCCACGCCTCATCGCGGTGCGTGGGCCTCTCACTATCGCGGCCTCTCTTGTTGCGGAGCACAGGCTCCAGACGCGCAGGCTCAATAATTGTGGCTCACGGGGCTAGTTGCTCCGCGGCATGTGGGATCTTCCCAGACCAGGGCTCGAACCCGTGTTCCCTGCATTGGCAGGCAGATTCTCAACCACTGCGCCACCAGGGAAACCCTGGGTTTGGTTTTGTTTCCTTTTTTTAATTGATGTGAAACTCACAATATAAAATGAACCATTTTTAATATAATACATTATTATTAACTATACTAATCATGCTGTAAATTAAATCTCTAGAATTTATTCATTTTACACCTGAAAGTTTGTACCCTTTGACCAAAATTAACTATTTTTGAGTGAACAGTTCAACGATTCAGTGGTGTTCAGTACATTCACATTATGCACCCACAACCTCAATCTAGTTCCAAAATATTTTCATCACTTCCGAAAGAAAACCCCCATACTCCTTAAGCAGATGGTTCAGTTTTCCACTTCCCCCAGCCCCTGGCAACTACCAATCTGCTTTCTGTCTATGGATTTACCTATTTTGATTATTTCGTGTAAATGGAATTATACAGTATGTGACCTTTTGTGCCTGGCTTCTTTCACTTAGCATGTTTTTAGGTTCATCCACATTGTAGTATGTATCATTACTTCTTTCCTTTTTTGGCTGAATAATACTCCAGTGTATGTATATATCACAATTTGTTTATCCATTTACCTATTGAAGGACATTTCTGTTGCTTACAATTTTTGGCAGTTTACTAAGTTGCTGTAAACATTAATGTGCAAGTTTTTGTGTTTACATGAATTTCAGTTCATTTGGGTAAATAGCTGGGAACCTGGCTGCTGGATTGTATAAGAGTATTTTAACTTTGTAAGGAACTGCCAAACTATTTTCCAAAATGGCTGCACGTGGGACTTCCCTGCTGGTCCAGTGGTTAAGACTCCACACTTACATTGCAGGGGACACAGTTTCGACCCCTCGTTGGGGAGCTAAGATCCTGCATGCCACACGGAATGGCCAAAAAAAAAAAAAAAAAAAAAAAAAATGGCTGCACGTTAACTTCTCTTTTTTTAGTTTTGGTAAAAAAAAAAGTATATGACAAAGTTGCCATTTTAACCATCTTAATTTACTTTCTGTCTCTTTGAATTTGCCTGTTCTAGATATTTCATAAATGGAATCGTACAATATTTGTCCTCTGTGTCTGGCATATTTCATATAGCTTAATGTTCTTAAGGTTTGTCCATGTTGTGGTACATATCAGAACGTCATTCCTTCTTATGGCTGAATAATATTTCATTGTATGTATATGCCACATTTTGTTTATCCATTCATCTGTTGATGGACACTTGGGTTGTTTCCACCTTTTAACTGTTTTGAATAGTGCTGCAGTGAACATTGGCATACAGGCATCTGTTTGTGTCTCTGTTTTCAGTTCTTTTGGGTATATACAGGAGTAGAATTGCTGGGTCATATAGTAACTGTATATAATCTTTTTTTTTTTTTTTTGTATATAATCTTTTGAGGAACTGCGGAACTGTTTTCCAAAGTGGCTGTACCATTTCACATTCCCACCAGCAATATATGAGGGTTCCAGTTTCTCTACATCCTGCCCAACACTTGTAATTTTCCCTTGTTTGATTATAGCCATCCAAGCGGGTAGGTGGTATCTCATTGTGGTTTTGATTTGCATTTCCCTAATAATGTTGAGCATCTTTTCATGTGCTTGTTTGCCATTTGTATATCTTTGGAGAAATGTCTATGAAAGTCCTTTGCTTATTTTTTAATTGGGTTGTTGTCTTTATATTGTTGAATTGTAAGAGTTCTTTATATATTCTAGATACTAGACTCTGATCAGATATCAGATATGTGATTTACATTGTCTGAGAATTTGGGATTCTTTTTTGCTAGTAACATTTGAACAAGTTAGTTTAGACACATTGTCTTAGTTCCCTGACCAGGGATTGAACCTGGGACCTGGCAGTGAAAGCTCTGAGTCCTAACCACTGGACCACTGGAATTCCTAAGACACATTGGTTTATTTTTTTTTTTATTGGTTTAGATATGAATAAGCCTGTATGCACATTTGAACAGTACTTGAATCCCAGAAACAGAAGAAATTTTGAATGATTTTGAAGATTGTTTGATGTCTGTATATTTATTTAGTCATTGTATTTTTTCTTGATCTCTTTGAAGCCTGTACAGCTCAGAAGACTCATGAGATCTGGAGAAACCAAGCTTTGAGAGGCAGACCTAGTGTGCGTAAAATATTGTAAGCCACTTTATTCCTAAGACAGAGACATTTACAGTTACGTATTGAATCATGTCTTTGTGTTTTAGTCTGAAGGTCATATTCCAAACACAGAATCACAGGAGCGCTCCCAAGTGATGGACAGCCTATCCTGAAACTTCAGTAGCACTAGGCTTCAGAAAGGGTTTGCCTTATTTCATCAACACATTGCTCAGTATCACCTGCTTCTTTGCATGTCAGCTTTCTGACTTGGGAGCAGGGTTGATGTATTAGTGCCAGCTCCTCTCCCACTTGATTCCCAGTACGGGGATGTACATGCTACAGAAGCTTGAGGGAAGGGCAACAACAGAAGCTGTTTCCCTCCCTGTGTTTTATCTCCTTGGATTAGAGGGTTCCCTTAGCAGTTTGAGTTTTCTAGAAGGCAGAGATCCTTGGGCTTTTTACAAGATTGATTTTCATATAACTAGAGGATTCCATGAATTATATTTTCACATTATACTACCTGTAGTATACTTCACTACAGGTAGTCTCTGTTCCCAAATGACTGCTCTTCACTCAGCTCCTGGTGGAACTCTCCTTCCTCTACCTGAACTTCCAAGAGCCAGCTTCTCCACGTTGTCTCAAGTAATAGAGGAACAGATGCTCATTAGAATTATTTATGTCACCATGAATAGAGCCAAGAGCTAAGTCAGAATTGTCTGTTTAGATTTAACTTTTTTAAATTTTATTTTATTTATTTATTTATTTATGGCTGTGTTGGGTCTTCGTTTCTGTGCGAGGGCTTTCTCTAGCTGCGGCAAGTGGGGGCCACTCTTCATCGCGGTGCGCGGGCCTCTCACTATCGTGGTCTCTCTTGTTGCGGAGCACGGGCTCCAGATGCGCAGGCTCAGTAATTGTGGCTCACGGGCCCAGTTGCTCCGTGGCATGGGGGATCTTCCCAGACCAGGGCTCAAACCCGTGTCCCCTGCATTGGCCGGCAGATTCTCAACCACTGCGCCACCAGGGAAGCCCCTAGATTTAACATTTAAAAAAAATTTTAATTAGGTAGATTGGGGAGAAGGTATGAAGAAAAGATTCTTCTTTGAATTTCTCATGCCAAGGACTTTGAGTTTAGATTGTGAGGTATGCTTAATTAGCACAGTGAACGGAATGGAAATAGCATCTAGGCCTGGATCTTGGCTAACTTTGGAGTGTCCTTACTTTTACTCCTGCAAGCACCTTTTCGTTTATTGCCTTTACGCTTAACTCATTTTCCTTTTAAATACGTCTCTCTAGCATTTTTTTCTGCCTTTTCCTTTTCTTTTCTTCCCCCCCTTCTTTTCAGTAGTGCAAAGGTAGAGAGAGTATTAGATTATTGTGATTTTACATATCTCTTCTAAGTGATTGACTTTGAGCTCTTCACATGCTGGGAGTGTGCGTCTTTACATTCTCTGTGTCTGGCCCCTAGTTAATTAGTTGTGGCACTAAACTTACAGAACAGGCCATGTTATTTCTAGAAGACGTTCTAGGATAATAAAGATCACTGATTTTGTATTCACCAGGCTTCTTGAATCTGTGGCTTGATTTCTCTCATCTGTTCTGGAGGATTCCCAGCAAGTCTCTCCACATACTGCTTTGTCCCCATTCTTTTCTCGTTCTGCGACTCCAGTTATATGGGTATGTTAGACTTTCTCACTGTTTCCTTTTGATCACTTATCCCTTCTCCTATATTTTTTATCCTCTTTATTTTTCATTTTGGGTGGTTTCTTTTGACCTGTATTCCATTTAACCAGTTCTCTCTTTGACTAATCTGTGTTTAATTGAAATTAAGAACTCAGTGGATAGGTTTATTGTATTGAAAAATACAATAAAAACTGAAAAGTTTGGGTCCTTTCAAATTTGCTGTGTTGTTTTTTATGGATTCCTGTTCCCTGCTAAATTTTTCAAGCTTGGCTTTTATTTCCTAAAACAGAGTGAATATAGTTGTTTCATAATCTCCTTTTCTCAGTTCATTTATCTGGAGTCCCTTTGGGTCTTTGACTGTTTATGATGGTTCTTACTCATGGTATTTTGTCTGTTCATGTGTTTGTGTGCTAGATGTAGTATTTGCAGCATTATTTATAGAAATAATTAGAGGCCTTCATGTCTTTTTCCAAGGAAGATTTTCATTTGCTTTTTCCAGGTGTCTGAGGGCACTAGCAAACTAGGATTACTTTAATCTGGGTTGAGAGTTTGAGATCTTCTCCTGGTGATTTGAAGCTGAGTCCATGAGAAGACTGGTTTACTTCTAGTTCACTCTTACTCCTAGGATGCAGCCCTTTAGGGCCTCAGTCCCCTGGTTTGGGGCTGGGCCGAGGTTACCAAGTGTCTCCCTATGCAGGGCCTAGAAGGGCAGGCATGCCACTGGGCCCCTTGACCACCTCCGGCAGATCAGCAGTCTTATTACATCTTTGGGTTTCCATTCCTTCTAGGATATTAACTTGGTAATTCCTCATTATCCTGTTAGCTTCTTGTTACTTTTTAAAAGATGTATATATATATATTTCATTCAGTTTTTTCCCCAAATTATTTTATTGAATGCAGAAAATGAGACCTTATTTTCAGGGGCTCATGTTATTTGAACATTCACCTTGAAACAAGTGACCATAACGTGAGAGACACCACACTGTAGTCTTGGTTACATCTCAGTGTGACACTGAGTACAAGGTGGCACACTGGTCAGGAAAACCAAGCAGTGTTGGTCAGAGGATTCTCCAAGAATCAGTATCTGGAGATGGTCTCCAAAGCCAGTTACCCGATTTTTGAACCCCAGCTCTGCCACTTACTAACAGTGTGACCTTAAGCAAATAACTATTCTGTGCCTCTGTTTTCTTGTCTAAAAAATGAAAATATGAATTGTACTTACCTGTGGTCATGCTGATTAAATTTGTTAATAACTAAAGCTTTTAGAATATTGCCTGACTCATAGTAATCACCAGATAAAGTTTAGTTACTGTTATAACCATCTAGAAAGTTTGGAAATTGCTGATTTTTCAGAAGATGTTTATGTTGTTTTGACTTTTATTTTCAAAATTAGGGATTGCAAGTGGTGATGCCTTTTCATCAGCCACCTGTTCTCTATGGGCTTATTTCAAAATAACTAAAGTTGGTGTTTGCTAATTCCATGCCAGTGGTCAGGGAAGGAAGAGACGCTCCCCTGCTTGTCAGAGACCAGCTGCCTCCAAGTGGGTCTTGACAGTCAAGCCGCTGTCCCTCAGTGGGGAAGGTGGGGATTTGTCTTGTGGCTTGTGGCTCCTGCCTATAGAATAAGAATGTGCTCCGTTGGCATTTTGATTGTGAATTATGAGCACTGATGAAGATTTAAATTTAACCCTGCTGTGATTTTTATGAATGGACTATAGACCCCAGGGTATGGGAGCTTTCTTAATTAGAGAATGACACAGAAATTAACTGTCACAGAGTGGTTTTCTATCAGTCATTTGTTATTTTGTTTTTTTAGGGTTTTGTTGTATTTTGTTTGTTTGATTGATTAATAGATAACTTCTCCCAGTTTTTTTCCTTGTTGCTTGTCTCTTGCCTGTTTTGTCATTGGTTCAGATTTTTACCTGGGAAAGTGAGAGATGACGGTAGTACTGATAATGATCACTTTAATTTATGTGGTACTTAGCAGTTTACAGATTTATTGTTGAGCATTCCTGTGAGGCAACAAGGTAGGTAATTTGCAAATGAAAAAAGTGGGACTTTCAGGTTAAGTAATTTGCCCAAGTCACAGAACAAGTGCGGCAAAACTAGTATTTAAATATAGGTTTCCTGATTCTAAATGTAGTATTTTTTCCAGTGCATCACTCAGGAGAATCTATTGAAAACAGGTTTAATAGGGAAAGCAATTGTACCTTGCAAAAATAAAGTTGTATTTTTGCTCATTTGGGTTACTAAAATAAAATTCTATTTCCAGAAGTTTTTTTAAACATGTTTTTCTTGGTCTCTTTCTTCAAGACATTTGGTTTGACTCCTAGGTGAGAAAGCAAGGCTTGGTGCTCTCACTGTCCCGTAAGGGGAGAAATGGTTGTGTGCTGATTGGGCGGGGGCAGTCAAGGAGGGCTTTATGGTTATTGCTTTGCAAATCTCTCTTTTTTAAAAAAAAATAAATTTATTTATTTATTTTTGGCTGCGTTGGGTCTTTGTTACTGCATGCAGGCTTTCTCTCTAGTTGCCGCCAGGTCAGCGGGGGCTACTCTTCATTGCGGTGCGCGGGTTTCTCATTGCCTTGGTTTCTCTTGTTGTGGAGCCGGGCTCTAGGTGTACGGGCTTTAGTAGTTGTAGCACGCTCATTCAGTAGTTGTAGCTCGCGGGTTCTAGAGCGCAGTTTCAGTAATTGCGGCGCACGGGTTTAGTTGCTCCACGGCATGTGGGATCTTCCCGGACCAGGGCTCAAACCCGTGTCCCCTGCATTGGCAGGCGGATTCTTAACCACTGCGCCACCAGGGAAATCCCGTTTTGCAAATCTCTAGAGAAAGACAGCAAACAGTTGTCAGGAGTAGTTTCTTTTGTCTCTCAGTGCCTGTTATTTGTACACTTGGCACTCTCCTTGTTATGGTTCTGGCTTGCCCTTTTTTTTTTTTTTCCTTTTTGAAATGAAATGAGAACATAAAATACAGTCGAGAGCTAAAGCCATTCACGAAGATCCTACGCTACTGAAATGATCTGTCTTTTTATTTCTTTAAAATCCTCCAACTCCAGATCAATTTGCTGATTCTTGAGGCTCTTCTTGGAGACTTAAAGTTGACTCTTTCTCTTTAGTTTGGAGCTGGAGTTTAGAAGTTTGTTACATGTTTGAAACGATTCTTCCAGCTGTTTATAGGTGTGGAATTTTTGTGGGGTTTTTTGTTTTGTTTTTTGTTTCTCTCTTTTTAAGTGGGAAGCTCAGTAATCTTTAGAAGGACACTTAGCTTATACATGCATTTAACAGGAACCAAAGCGTTGTCTCTCAGTATTTTCAAGTTGTGGTGAGTTTGAGGCAATGGTGCAAGTTGTAGAGTGTGTCCACTTGGCTCACCTCAGCTCCTCCTAATTCCTGTGCTCTTTCACAGGAATCAGTCATCCAGACAGTATTCCTCCCATGCCTGCATCCCCAGCCATATGGAGAGGACCCCATAAACTGTAAAAAGGTCCACTGGCTTTTATCTGGAGTGGACTGCACCCATAGAGCTCAGTTCTGCCTTTGCTTCATTTGGCAGGTTGACCAGTGGTCTTGGTACCTCCAGTAAAATCAAGTCTTAATGCTTCAGTTGACTGCATTTCTCATCGCTTTACCCAGGAAGCTAAGAACACGTTAAAATCTGTTCATCCCATCCTGTATTTCCTTTCTAAGATTGCTGGGGCAGTGCTTTTGTTTTACAGTGTGTTGTTCGTTTGGCCTCAACTTCTGCTCATAAATTCAGATGTGGTCAGATGGTGCTAAAAGAGCTTTTTGCATTTTAAGCATGTCTGATTGACTAGCTGTCGTCTCTTCGTGTTTATGTGTATGTATAGTATCTTTTAATATTTTCACATTTCTTTGTGCTAAACTTAAAAAATACTTTTCTGCAAAGGTCAGAGCCTTTGGAAAAAGGTAACCAATTTTCAAAACTATTTAAGATGTCTTAAAAAAAACCTTTTGATTTACACTATTTACATTTTTAAATAAGTTACGTGGTTTTTGTTCATCAGAAGTGGCGATCTGTAATGTTCAGCTTTTGTGGAAGAGGTGCAGAGAGGTGAGGCTGAAAGCAGGGAATGAGGGAGGGATCATAGAAACTCATTCTCAAGATTAACTTCCCTCACAGATGAAAGCTTTTGGTCTCCATCTGTTATCTTTGCTTTTGTCAGAAGGAGAATTTACATTGTCAACTTAATTCACCCAGCCTTTGAATGCTTGCTACATGTATGGCAGTAGGAGAGCCAAAGCACTAGCTGTTGGGGAAATAGAGGGTTTAATTACTCTCAGGTAATGTTGGTAAACTCCTCTAGGGAGGAGTTAGGGGAAAAGCAGAATTTGCACTAGTCCTTAAAGGTGAATGGCATGTCAGCAAAGCTAACGTTATTCAGGCAGAGGAACCAGCTAGAACAAAGGAAGGACTGCTGAGGTGTATGTGGGGGCACTGGGGAATGCACCGAACAAGAATAAGGACAGGAGAGGTTAAGGGCACATTCTTTTTAGACCTGGGTTTAAATCCCAGCATCTCTTCTTCACTGACTAGCTAACTAACCTTGTGAGAGTTACTTCAACTTTCTGAGCCTCAGTCTCTCCATCTGCAGAATGGCTAATAACTACATCATAGACTTGTTAACATTAAATGAGACTATAATATATTGCCTAGCACATAGTGTAAGGACTCAGTAAAAATAGCTGCAGTCATTAAATTTCTTTGCTTTTTAAATTTTATTTGTTTTAAAGTTAACATGTTCATTAAACCAGTTCCTGGAAGGTGACTGTCCCCTGCAGTCTCACTCCAAAGACAGCTGTTGTCAACAGTTTGATGAATGTCTCCTTTTTAATTTCATGTCTATACATCTTTTTTCTTTATATTTGTTTTGATTGCCATTGTTCCAGCTTTAGAGTGTTCGGGAGGCAGGGAAGAGGAACGCTGTATGGCGTTCCTAGAAGACAAGACTGAGTTGTCTGTGTGTTGTACTAATGATTAGGAGCCAGGGAAGGTTTTAGAGGTCAGGGAGTGACATGATCAGATCTGTTTTAGTAATAATGCTGAAATGTATTTAAATTGGGTTGTGGGGAAGCAAGTCTTTGTTTGGCTGTTAGAATGCCAGGCAGATGTCAAAGAGGTTTGTTACATGCTTTCAACCATGTAACCCTAGTTGGGGAAATGAGGCACTCAGCTGAGGTAGGGAAGTGAGGACTAGGCAGGGACCAGGCACTGGATAGTGGTGTGTGGACAAGATATGCTGTAGCTCTTCAGGGAAGGCAGGATCACTGAGTGTTTCCTGAAGGCTTCAGTGAGGAGGTCAGATGTGAGCCAAGCCCTGAAGAATGACACAGATTTGGGAAACATTTTTGGGAGAGGCAAAGCACAAGTCAAGAGGTAGGAGTACAGGTATTGACACTTGGTCTGGATGGAATGGTGGACTTGACTTGGCCAGCAGTGAGCAGTGTGGTTGGAAAGGAGAATTGCCCGTGCCCTCGTCAGATCTGTTACATGCTCTGCCTTGTGGCACTGATCTGTTTGCAGTTTTCTCCTTTCCAGAGTGTAAGCTTTTTCAAAAGGGCAGAATAGTTTTAGTCATCCCTGTATTCCCAGGCCTGGTAAAGAGCCCAGCACATAGTAGGTGCTATTAAAAAAAAAAAAATTGAACGACTGAATATTTGCTGTTTATGGAAATTATAGACTGGATATCCTGTTGTCCCCTCAAAGTCAGGATCTAAAAATCCTAATCTCATTTCTCTCCCCCTCCCCTTTTAATTCTGCCCTCAGCTGTGAGGCCTTAAACAGGTCACCCACCCCTGTGCTTCCACAGCACCGTGTGCTTACCTCTCCATCCCATAATCATTTGTGTACACCTGTTTGGAATCACACTGCACAACCCTCACCAGCACATCTGGAGTCCAGCATGTCACACTCCCTCAGCTCCGGGGATCCCACATTGCCTTTCTTCCTCAGTAGCTGTTTCTTCTCTTCACTCTCCTTTTCTGGCTTCTTTTCCTCTTTCCCAGCCTCTAAATGTTGGAGTGATTAAGGGATCAATCCTACACAAATCCCTAGACCAGTGGCTTTAAACCTTTTTTTGACCAAACTACACACCAACCTGGTATACGCACACTACATTCACTTATGCACCTAGACACTCATGCCTGAAGCAGAAGTTTCATAAGAAAGTTCTCATACTTCATCTTACTCTGAGCCATGGACTGTTATTTTCCATTCTGTTCTATTTCATTTTTTTTAAGTACCGTTCATGACCCACTAAATTGATTTCACAACCTTCAGTTTGAAAAACTGCTGTGGATGATCTCATCCACTCCTTTGGCTTTAAATACTATCTCTGTGCTGATGACCTTCCCGTTTATATCTCCATCCCCACCTTTCCCCTGAGATCCAGACATGCCAGCTGTCTACCTGACATCTCCACTTGGACGCCACTAGGAATCTCAAAGTTAACATGTCCAGCAAAGCACTGTTGGTTTCCTTCAGTCCCTCCCCCTGCCTGCCTTGTCCCTCTCCATAAACGGTGCAGTGGTCACAGTTGCTCAGTAAGGGACGGTGCTGGAGTATAAGCTCCCTGGACCTGGCGCTGCCGCCTGATGGGCTTTGAGGCCTTGGGCAGTTGCTGAACCTCTCTCTGCCTCACTGTCTTCATTTTAATAAAGTGCGGTTTTCAACTATACCTTCCTCCTGGGACTGTTGTGCAGACCGAATGGACTTTTAACTGTAAAGGACATAGAGCAGTGATTGGCACATGGCTGCTGCTGTTTGTCATCATTGTTGGGTCCCTCACATCCAGTTCTGATCCATTAGCAATTTCCATTAGCTCTGACTTCAAAATATATCCTCTCTTTGACCACACATCACCACCTCCAGCAACACCACATCCATCTCTGCGGCCAACATCTCTTACCCAGGCGACCAAAATAGCTTCGTAACTAACTCCCCGCTTCTGCCCTTGCACCTCCCAAAGTCTGTTTTTCAAAAAACAGCCAGAGTTGCCATTTGAGAATTGAAACCAGAGTATGTTGCTCTCTAGCTCAAAGCCTTCTAATAAAATCCAACATCCTTATGTGGCTTAAAAGGCCTTTCATCTGTACTTCTCAGACTTTCGCATGTATGTGACTCACTGTTGAGCATGTTAACATGCGGATTCTGATTCTGTAGGTTCACGAGGCCTGAGACTCTACATCTCCAACAAGAACCCAGACGGCAGTGCTGCTGGTCTGCAGACCCCATGATAACAAGGACTGTGTGCTCAGGGTCCTTTCCTCTGGCTGCACCTCCCTCTGTTCTCCCTGCACTTTGGCCACGTCGGCCACTTTGTTGATCCTTTCACCAAGCCCTTTCCTGCCTCACCTCTGTGCTCCTTGCCACAGGTCTCTGCACAGCCTATCCCCTCACCTCCTTCCAGTCACACATCACCTCCTCAGGGAGGCTTGTCTTCCTGTGTAAACCATCCTGTTTAAATCCTACCCTTTCCCCTACACCCTTCTCTCTGTCCCCTTAGGCTCCCTTACTTCTCCCTAAGCATTTCTTAGTTCCTGGCGTGTATTTATTTGTAATTGTTTTGTCTTTATTTGCTGTTTTCATGGAAGGTTGGGACTTGAGACTTGTTCATAGCTGTATCTCCAGAACCTAGAATCAGTGCCTGGAACGTGATAATTTGCTCAAATGTGTATTGAAAGATGAATATACATATGTGTAAATGTTTCTCCTGTTAGACATGGGCCCCTTGAGGGAAGGCACCTTCCTTACTCCTTTTTGCATTTTAGGTGTTTAGCCTGAATCCTCATTCTGGTCCTCTCATACCCCTCCTCACCCTCATAACATCAGTCTTCAGTGATTGTTAAGCTACTGTTTGCCAGACCGTTCTGGGGGGCTTTCAATAACCTTTTTTGTCTCATAACCAAATTTTTTTATATAAGTAACACATGACTTTAGTCTTACTAAAAAAAAAAAAATCAAACAAGTAAAAAGTTATTCCTCCCCTAGTTAATGTTTTGGCATGTATCCTTCTCAGCCATTTTCTAGACTTATTATTTTGAAATTTATCAGTAATAAAGGAAAAGATGGGACTTGCTTCCAGTATCAGGAGAAGTCTTCTTAGTGGAATAGTGCATTGTATCTTTCACCTTATCAAGGGCAAACTCCAGGGCAGTTCTGTTCTACAGTTGAAGAAACCGAAGCTTAAGAAGTGAGTAATGTGCTCAAGATCTCACTAACGGTATGATGCAAAACCAGTTCAGAATCTGACTGTGTCCGGGTTCAGAGTCCATGCATGCCCTTTCTGCTACATCATGCTGCCAGGAGCTGTGGGGACAGAGACAGGAGTGGTTGACTCACTGGAAGGAGGCTCCCGAGGAAGGGATGTTTGAGCAGGTCTTCACAGAAGCGTCTGAGTTAATCAGATGGTAGAAGTGGACAGAGAACTAGCATTCTAGACATGGTAACAGCTTGGGCAAAGACCTGAGGTCTGAAGCACCTTTGGGGTATGGAGAGAAGTTCGGTGTCACTGGAGTAGGAGGTGTGAAATGAGGTCATGAAAAGCGGAGCTGGAAATTCTGTTGGTGTCAGAAGCTGAAGAATCTTAAATTCCATGCTGTGAACTCTGTGGTGTTTCCTCAGACCGGTTAAGTGGGAAACCAGAATCTTGTTTATTTGCAAAATATGTCAAACAAACAGAAAAGCACAGAGTCTAATGGCAACTGTGTACCCATCACCCAGATTTAACAGATGTCACAGTTGGATCCTCCTGAGTACCTCCCTCCCTTCACTTAGAACCATATTCCCAAACACCAGGCCTTTTTCGTATGTATCATTTCTAAAATTTATCCATGTTCATACATACAGAGCTAGAGAACTAGTTTGGAATTCTTCCATTGTTAATTCATCTAATATAGTAAAAGGAATAAAAGCTTGATCCTACAAAATCACAAGTACCCCCTCAGGCTGGTTTGACATGTCTCCATTCGGCTGAAAGTATATCCTGGCTTTCTGGCACGGTTGAAGTTATTATAGGCTTATACCTTGTACTTTGCCCCTTGGAGGATCAGCCATTTTTCTAAGAAGCCTGGGTTCCATTTAGTGAGGAATGGCATTTATAAACTCAAAACTGAATGTCAGCTTGGTTCCCTAGGATTATTAGCGTTCTAAAATTACAATGCCTGTGTGTGTGTGTGTGTGTGTGTAATGTTTAGCTTTCTAATTCACCTGGAGTTTATTTTTATGGTTATTATGAGATGGGATCTAACACAATTATTTTTCTCGCTGAAAAATTCCAGAAATGTAGCATGTTATCCCAATACCCTTTAATTTATTTTAATTATAATTTAGAAAAAGTTATGATACATGGTAGGACAAATATCTTCTGACTTTTCAGTTTCCCAAATTTTCTTGACTAGCTTCACATGTTTTCTTTAATTGAGCTTTAGAATTCATTTATCAAAGCCTCACAGAGACAGTGGAGAGTCCTCTGGTTGAGGGGGTGATGGTGAGGAGACTTGAAGAATGAGGCTTCAGAGCTTGGGAGATGAGTTATGTTGAGCAAAGTAAGTAAATTGATTAAGCAGGTATGTAAGTATATACTGAGGATAATGGGAGCCAGGTGTCTTAACTATCTGAGGAGGGAATTACAAACATGGAAAGATGGAAGGTTGGAAAGATCCTTGAGGGTTTTGGGTTGGAATTGGAGGTGTCAGGATGAACGTGTGGTTCTTAAACGTATATACAACTGTAGATATAGAAGTACTTATAGGTGTGGGTGTTCGTGTACATGCATAATATTTTCTAGCTAGAAACAGTGACATCCCAATAGCAATGAACAATCCTAGCACTCAGATCCTTGTTTCTAAATATTATCCTCCTCTAAAATGAATCAAGTGTCCTTGGAGAAATGGCTAGTTCCAGGGGTGGGGGTGGGGAAAGTAAATGATGAGCCTAAAACATCTTGTGCCAGGAAGTAAGGGAATGCTCAAGGAATGGAACATGTCAAAAGGATACCGGGGCCAGTTTGAAGAGGTCTCCACTCGCCAAATGTGGATAGTTTGAGAATCAAATAGATGAATGAATACATGGGTGAGGAGGGAAGGTTCTGCCTGCTAATGATGGATAGAGAATCACCATTTGGCAACCATCCTAGAGGTGGTTGATTCACATGGGAGTCATCAATGAGTGGATGTTTGACAAAGAACAAGATGTTGGCATAATCTCAGGATTCTCCCATGAGATACTCAACCGGTTACAAAGGTAAAGTGGTAGCTTTACAGTGGAGAAGCCTGGCAGAGATGGGCTTGACCAGGTGAATGAGATTGACATCACCACCAGTGGAGGGATGGCTTGCCATCCATCCCTGATGTGATACACTGAAAAGAGCACAGCATCACGTCTCTGATACTACTGCCAAGATAGCGGGACCTGAGCCTGGACATGCAGGTTGAGGACCATGCTACAGAATGAAAGGGCTATGCTCTGTTAAGGACATGGAAGTCAGGAAAACATTGGGGAACTATTTCAGATTGGTGAGACACTGGTGAGACATGACAACTTGTATTCCTGGATGGGATCCTGGGCCAGAAAGGAAAAAGAAACGTTGTTGGGACAGTTAACAAAATTTGAATGGACTCCGTGGATTGGATTGGTGGTGTAGTGTGAATGTTGATTTCCTGGTGTGGAGGGTTTTATGCTGGTTATGCAGTTGAATGTTCCTTTTTTTGGAAATGTACACTGGACTATTTAGGGGTGATGGGGCTTCATGTCTTCAGCTTACTCTCAAAGAGGTCAGGAAGAAGCTAATTTTTATACAGGCTGTATAATATTTATACAGGCTGTATATAGTCATCCCTCAGTATCTGCAGGGGAGTGGTTCCAGGACCCCCTCAGACATCAAAATCTGTGGATGCTCAAGTCCCTTATATAAAATGGCATAGTATTTGCATATAAACTATGTACATCCTTCCATACATCATCTCTAGATTACTTACAATACCTAGTACAATGTAAATGCTACATTACATACACATAGTTATAAACTCAGTGTGAGTACTATATATTATAAATAGTTGCTAGGCAAGCAGCAGATTCAAGCTGTGCTTTTTGTAACTTTCTGGAATTTTTCCCCCCTAATATATTTGATCTGTGGTTGGTTGAATCTACAGATGCAGAGCCCATAGATAACAGAGGGTTGACTGTATAGGTAATGAATATGTATAGGTAGTGGAACAAATGATATGAAATATTAACTAAAAAGTAAAATGATATTATCAGTTGGGGAACCTTGTCGCTTTCCTGTACATGTGAAATTATTTCAAAATAAATTATTTTTTAAGACCCTACTGAGATTTTGACCAGAATGTTATTAGTTTTATAAACTGATCTGTGGAGACTTGACCTCTTTATGATACTGTGTCTTTTCATCTAGATACGTTATGTGTTTCCCTGGTGGGTTAGTTTATTTTGTTTTGTTTTTGAGCTCTTCTTTGGAGTCCTTTGGTAAAGTTTATTTCGGCATGTAGCTTTTGCCTACTCCTACTTTGGATTAGTCCTCTGGTATCTTTTAAATTTTGTTGCTGTTATAAAATGAAGCCATTTTTGCCTATAAGTGGCAACACTGATTGCTTTCTGTTATCCTTTTTGCCTGTGAAGGTTTAGAAATTATGTACTCATACAACCTTTAAGTGAGGAAAAAAAATTAAAAACATCTCAGAAGCCCTCAGGCTCAACAGTTAGGAAAAAACCCACAGGGAGCCCCAGCTAGCTCCAGAGATACCACCAGCTCTATGCCTTTTCCAAAACTATTGGCCATCCTGCCCACAGTTGAGGTCATCTAGATTGATCTTGTGAATATGAGACAGGCAGCTATCTAATGGGAATGGGATTGAGCCCCTTTGGCTTGTCCAGGAGAAGTTTATGGCGTTTCCATGCAGTTACAGAAACATGTGGTGATAGGATGCTGTGGTCTCTTAGCTATTTGAGATTATGTCTAAAAATAGGGCTGCCCACTCTGGGGTGGAATTCAGCTGTTTTTAGGTCTAATTCTGAAAAATAGCTCAGAGAGCCGGTGTTTTCTGTGTACACACTCACTTGGGCACCACAGTGTATGTGTGGTGTTGGTGCCAGGTTTTCTAGAGCGAGGATTCCTGCCTGACATTGCCCATTTCTCCCCCACCTGCCCCTGGGCTTGTAGGGTCTCCTCTGCCTTCCTTTTTCCCTTCTCAGTCAGGAAAGTGCTTTGCTGTCAGCAGAACAAAGATATTTTTGAGATAGTGTGAGAGGTATATTTTTAAAATAAGGTTAATGAAATTTTAAGTGATTATTTTCTATGCAGGTATTAATGTCTATAGAAATGAAAATGCATCCACAATCCTGCCTCCCTGAATAATAGAAGGGTTTTCACTATTCCGTACTGTTTGGCCTTGGACCAAATGACTTCCAGATAGTTGTAACCATAGCACACATATGGTTACTTTTCTTCATCTTAGTATGTAAAACAGGCATTTCCTATGGTGCTAGAATCTTCACAGTTGTTTTCAATGAATATGTACTATTTCATTGAGTGAAAATACCATAATGTGTTTAATCATTTTCAAATGCTAAAAAGTTAGATTCTTGCCCATCTTTTCTGCTTATAGGTATCACTGGAGTGAATACGTTGGTACTGTGGTTTTTGCTTGGTTGTTTTGAGATTTCCTTAGGATAGAAATCTAGTAAATATTGATAGAATTACTGGGTCAAAAGATGTTAATATTTTTATTACCAAATAGCTTTTCCAAAGGGTTGTAATAATTTATGCTGCTTTTGCTATTGTTTGTACCAGCTTCACCCCAACCTCACCAGGTGTCATATCATCTCTGCTTTTTTTCTTTTTTTAATTTAATAGCTATGAATTTGTGCTCCCACTTTTTGCCAGCAATGTATTTGATCGTGGTTGAAGGTGGATGTGTTTTATAGCTTGCATGGTTAATACAAAACAGATTTTGACCCTCAGAGCAAACTTCTTACATCTGTAGCACTCTGGTGGGTGTCTTTTCCTCTAGACGACAGACTTGCAAATTCTGAGTTGGTTCCTTAAGCTGCTTTCTGGGCTCCCAAGCCAGGGACAGGCCAGCACCATCAGCACATTATCTTACTCTTAAGGCCTAATTGTACTGAGACACCTGTCAGCCACCAAGAAGGGTCTAGGCTCTGTTCATCTGCAAATATGATATAGAATATGAAATATCAAATCAAAACCTTGAGCAAATCTTTTTGCCTGATCTACTTAGGAAGATTCCATGTTTGCACATACATAGAGCAAACAACATAGAACTACCCAGGTATAGAAAGTCAACTCAACTCTGGAAAATATCAAGATTTCCTTCTAAAATAACTCCCAATCTGTCAGAGTCTTGCTGCTGTTTCATGGAAGGCTTCTGTCAGAAGTACAGGTTGGGTTCTGGGGTGGGCATTCCATATCCCACCTGTCTGTTTACTATGAATGTTTTGCTTGTTTAACTTCTCTGAGCCTCACTTTACAGAAAGGAGCACTAATACTTGTTAGAGCATGGTGAGGATTAAATACATTAATATTTATGTAAAGTGCCTGGTACAGTGTGTGGCTTGTGTTAGAGATGCAGGAAATAGGTGATAGCTACAGTTACTTTCTAAGTGTTAGGATTTTTTTTTTTTTTTTTCCTGGCTGTGCTGCTAGGCATGTGGGATCTTTGTTCCCTGACCAGGGATCAAACCTGTGCCCCCTGCAGTGGAAGCGTGGAGTCTTAACCACTGGACCGCGAGGGAAGACCCAAAGTGTTAGGAATATTTAAAACCTGGATTTAAGTGCTCCTTGCTCAATTTGTGGTACAGTGAAAGAAGGGAAAGTGGGTTTTAGAACCAAAAGAATTTGAGTTATAGTATATCAGCTTCAGTTTATCCTAGAAGAGTGACTTTTGGCAAATTACGTAATTTATCTGTTTTTTTTTTTCTCACCTGTAAGTTGAAATATATGTAAAACTACCCAGTGCCTGACACACAGAATAAATGGTAGCTATTATCATCAATAGTGCATACCTTTAGATAGTGGTTAAAGGCAAATGCACTTCACTAAGTTTGTTTTTACTAACAGAGAAAAGCTAACAAATGACCTGCTTCAAGGAAGACTTGTGGAAAAGGTCACATTTCAGGAGCTCTTAAGATTCTGGGAACCATATGACCTGACTCAGTAGGAAGGAATTTGTGGACCTAGGGATGTTTCAGAGATGGCTTCAAGGTGAGGGCAGGACCATGGCCCAGAGCGGATGGAGCAGGTTTGATTGAGAGGGTGGAGATGAGCAGAAATTGGGTTGGGAAGATGCCAGAGGGCTTCAAGGCATGTGGGGAGGCAATGCTGTCAAAACAGCAGGTGAAGAAAAGCTGTTCCAGGTGATTGGTTCTGGGAAAGAGACCTTCTAGAGATGTTATTCTAGTCCAAGAAAGATGAGAATGGCAGTGACAAGGCTGGAGAGGTAAAGGGCAAATCCAAGAGGTGGAAAAGTCACAGGATTAGGTAACACCATAAATACAAAGAGTTCAAGGAAGAGATGAGCTTGAGGTTGTTCTCAAGCATCTTGCCTAGGGATGTCTAAGAGGTGATCGTGGTTCTCCTTGGGGATAGGAAGTTGGGTCAATTGAGGAAAGAACATTTTTGTCCTTGAGAATGAGTTGGTGACTGCCTAAAAATGTATTTTGTCATCTTTATGGAAATTAATCCAGCCACAAGTGACACTGCCTAGAGTCTTTACATGCAAAAGTGACTGTTCTGTCTCCCCACCACCACCAAAAGAGGGCTGGAGGCCTTGTCATTAAAACCATTACCATATGGTTAGTAAGTCCTGCATACCTGACCCACCCCATCCCTGGCGGTCAGAGTCCCAACCAATTTTGAATCCTGGGCATTTCTTTTCCTCCTTGCAGCTTGGCTGTGCATTTTGTCTGACATTTATAGGTGTTTTATTATGGGAGGATTTTTAGACCCTCTGGTATGTTGCATGAAATAGAAGTCTCTCCCTTCCCAAGTGATAATATTCTACTCTGAAATCCTAGGAATGAGAGAAGAACGATATTAGTCAGGGTCCTGGTGGGAAACAGGTGGCACACTCAAACTGGGTAATTTAAGGAGCATTTAATTGTTTCATTCAGGCAAAAGGAAGCTTTCTATTCCAGGTATGAAGAGTTTTGATAGAGGAATTAAGGATTTACCCAACCATTGGAAGAACTGGGATTGGGAAGTTCAGGGAAGCTGCTACCGATCATCTCACACTGAAACACCACAGTGAGTGGTTCTTGTGAGCTCATGGGGAAGCCGCTTAGGAATCCATGTCTGCTGCAGCCACCTCCAGGAGTATTACCGTCTCCTTTTCTTCTGCCTTTCAAATCTTTCTTGTGCTCCTCTTTGTAAACTCTAACCCAGATTATGCTGGAAAAAGGGTTCTGAAAAGGTAGCTCCCAGGTTCTGGTCTGCAGAGGAGAACTTAGAAAGAGGGTGGTCACAATGCTGCTGAGTTGTCCACAGTGCAGAACTGGGACTATTTACAAAGGGCGAGCAGGGACTGGGGACACCAGTAGAGAAAGTGGAGTCTCCTGGGCTAGCAGTAGCAGGAGGTGTTAGTATCCCTGGGCCTGGAAGGCAAGAGGAGGAAGCCATTCCTCGAGCCTGGAGACGGTGGCTGCTGAGGTTGCCCACCCGGGGCTTGGCCATTGGTGGGTCATCTCAGCCAGTCTCAGCCACTGCAGGGTGGGAGCCAGGAGGGTAAATTCCTCCTCCTCACCCTCCTCCTGCCTCTTCCAGGCAACTGGACCAGAAGCCAGAGGGGCAGTGGAGCCTCTTGATGGTCCCTATGGTGCCCCCTCCCAGAGACAGTAGGATGGAGGTGGGTGAGGAGTAAGGTTGGAGGGAAAGCAGAATAATCCACCAGACAAGGGCCATAACTATAAGTATTTGTGTTGTTAACATCTTGAAGAGTAAAGCATTTTTTCAAGGTAAGGGAGGACAATAAGCAGAAAATCAAAGGTTAAACCTGAATAAAAGAGGAAGCAGGTACTGGAAAAGATCTCTCAAGGAAACTGTCTTGAAGACAGTTTGGAAAACTTCGTGGAGAAGAGAATGGTTTGGGGAGTGGGATGATATCGGACACGAGGAGGAAGAAGGACAAAGAAGGCTAATGTTGGTTTTCTACAAGATGGCAAGGTCGTTGGCCCTGGGGTAGGGTGGAGAGTGCGGCTGCAGGGGGAAGCAGTGCTTGTAGTGAGGTCAGTGTGGATTCTGGATCATGAACCATGGAACACATAAGTCACTACGTTCTGGACTTCACCAGTGCGCCTCCATAGCCCTCCCGAAACCATTCGGAAGTTTAGGAAAATGGGAGAGAACCAGGAAGGGGAGAGTTGGGGAGGGAGGCGAGTTGGTAAACCTTTTTCATATTAGGTATAGAAATTCCTTATGGGTGACTTTGCTTCCTTTTAGAGTGTCATTTTTTCTTTACTGCATCTGTACTCATTCAAACGAGGAAATTCAGGCATTTGCCACTATTAATCATGAAGCTATAAAACTGATTACACTGATGCTCTGCTTTTCTTAAATGATGGGACAGTATTGGAATTATCTATTAGTAGCTTATTTTATACACTGCTGCTAAAATTAGTACTTTGGGTTTACATTTTCAATTGCTGGTATACTTGGTTTTCCTAATTGCTTTACTTGGAAATACTAAAAAATGAACTTGCACCCACTTTCTGGTGATCAGATACTTCATGTGTACCGAGAGTGTTTAACTTGACTAATACCCTGCAGGAGATACCTGGCTGTGGTTTTTTTTTTTTCTCTAGTCTTTTTTCATCTAGTCCATAAACCAGAACAATAACAATAGGGAAGAGGATGACATCATACAGGACAGGAAACCTCTGAGAAGGGCTGAGAGCACACCTCCGAAGGAACTGTACCTAAATCTGTCTCCCACTCTGGAGATGGGATTCTCTGAGGAGCCAGGCAGCCGGAGGCGGAGGCGGGAAGTGCTGATGTTACAGTGTTCTTTACTTCTTAGCAGCTCTTGCTGAGGAAAAATTTGGAGCAAGTGGCAACATTGTTTATATACTCATTTTTCAGAAGACTGATTTTATTTACAGAGAGATTAATTAAACAACATGTAAGATGTTTATTTATGGAGAGATGATCTCTCAAGGAAGGTTTTCATTAAACTGCCAG
The DNA here is from genome assembly GCF_003676395.1 of Aethalodelphis obliquidens. Taxonomy (NCBI): domain Eukaryota; kingdom Metazoa; phylum Chordata; class Mammalia; order Artiodactyla; family Delphinidae; genus Aethalodelphis; species Aethalodelphis obliquidens. The sequence continues at coordinate 58,113,795 of NW_020837952.1, read as the reverse complement.
ATTTAGTAGCTGCCTTTTATCATGTAGAGAAAGCCATTGGCATTAAGAGCTAGGGTAGGACACCACAAACAGGAAAAATACCTGTGTGGACAGAATTGGTCCTGACAGTCTTAGTTCCTAAGGTGCTTACTAACTTACCCTAAGTGGCTTAATGGGGAGGTCCTTGTGAGAGGGGAATAGAGAAGCACATAACTTCAAAGTATTGTTGGTGGGGTCATCCACTTTCAAGGCTGACCTCTGACAGGACAAGTGGCAGTTGTCACTGACTCATATTAGATCCTCTGGGTACTGTAGTGTTAAGAACGTGGCCTGAAGGTGCAGACTGCCAGGCCAGCCTTGTGAACTCTGTGCTTCAGTTTCCTCATCTGGAAGATGAGGATGCTGATTTTGTGAGGATTCAGTGAGTCAGTGCTTGTAAAGTGCTGGTACAGTATCAAGCACTACAGTAAGCACTCCAGTAGGAGTTATCTGTTGCCCAGCAGATGCAGTGGAACACAGAAAATAGCTGTCTGTTGCAAAGGCATTTTGAAGAGGATGAGAAGAGGTTTCCTTTAGATTCTGAGATTATTTGTACTTGAATGTTTAAAGGTGACTTTGGGTCATGTGATTATATAATCAAACTTAATATCCAAGTAGTAGACTCTTGTCTAGCTATTTAGACTTAAGATACTTCAGGAAGAAGTAGGTCAAGCTTTCAGAGTTTAGAGTTGCTGACCATCTTCAGCTGTGGTCCATGTTTAATTTCTGCAGTCTCCTCACAGCTCTCATATGGACTTAAGTGGGGTTTTTTCCCTCTGGAACTGGATAATTTTACAGGTAGGATCTCAGGCATCATCTAGCTCTGCTTTCAGATCAGTCATATTCTATTTTCTCTTCCTGCTCTTCTCTCATCTCACTGCCACACCACCACCTCTGAGTATGGAAGTTCTCGCCTGGTTCTCTGAGGCTTACTTCTTGTGCATTTACTGGTTTATAGAATGCCTGCTGTGTGTTCCTTACTGTTTTAATGACAGGAGGATTACAGCAAGGCACCAAGTCTCTGCCCTTGGAAGTTTACATTCTAGTGGGGGCTGGGGACAGATAGTATAGAAGTAGCGCATATGTACCTGTTGGGAATAAATACTGGGGAGGAAACAAGGCAGGGGAATCAGGAAGGCCCAGGTGAGGGTGTGGAGTTAGCTGTTTTTTAATAGGATGGCCAGGGGAAAGCCAAACTGGTTCCTGGAAGGAAGTAAAGGGGCAAGCCGTGTGCCTCTGGAGGAGGAGCATCGCCGGCAAGAGCAAAGTTCCTCTGTAGAAATGCTGGTGGCCCGGCCCAGAGGCAAGGAGACAGCAGAACTAGGGCAGAGAGTGGCAGAGGAGGACGTCAGAGAAGTTAGGAGGTAGGGGGTGGGCCTCCCAGACCAGCTTCACTTGGGATGAAATGGGGAGCCACTGCAGGGCTTGGAGATACGGAATCCAGCTTACCAACTCACCTTTTAAAAGAATCACTGACTTTCCTGCCCGCAACTTCTTTTTCAGCTCCCCTGAGAGGGAATTAAGAAAGTAGATTCATAAGCCATTGTAGGAAAACTTTGTCTTAACTTACCCTAGCCCATGTGTGTTTTGTAATTTCTTTTTTGAATAATTGATTCTAAAGTCATTTGGAGCAGTTTGACCTTGTCTTATTCATCTCTGACTCTGAGGAGACAGGCCCAGGCAAAAGGTGTAAAATAGAGAGCTAGTGGAAACCTGCGGTACAGCACAGGGGGCTCAGCTCGGTGCTCTGTGACGACCTAGATGGGTGGGATGGGGGGGTTGGGGTGGGAGGGAAGACCTAGAGGTAGGGGATATATGTATACATATAGCTGATTCACTTCACTGTACAGCAGAAAATAACACAACATTGTAAAGCAATTATACTCCAATTAAAAAAAACAGCTCTTGATTAATTGTTTAAGAGGAGTATTATATTACATGAGAATTACATTAGCAAATGTAATGCAAAGTGTTGACCCAATCAGATGACTTTGGGAAGAGTCTAGGTCCTAGGCTTGGTGAATTCTAATTTTCCTCTATATCTTTTGCTGTTCTCCTGTGTGACTGAATTCTCTCTTTCATAGGAATGGCCAATAATAACTTTGTGAATACTAGATTGGCAAGTCAAAAACTACATGGGGGTCAGAGATGCTAAAACTTCTTGCAAACCTCCGGAAAGAATCTGGACAAATAATCACTGCTACTTTGGCTTATGATGCCTAGCCCTTTGAACCTGGGAGTTGAGGATGGGGGCGGGTGGTGGGGCTTGGACATACTTATGTGTCAAGAAGAGGTTAACCCCTAAGATTGTATAGCTGACTGAAGCAATAAGGAATCCATGCAGTGTTAAGAGTTGAGTGTCCCGGGGTCACCCACCATCACAGATTGTTGGTAATTATAGTAAACCTGCAGTCACATGCATTAGGATATAAGGAGCTGACTTCTGTTCTCAGGCCAGTTCTATTTCTCAGAGTCGGGGAGGGGAGTAACTGCCTCATCATTAAGTGAGACTCTCAGTTCAATAATCAGTCTAATAATACATGAAACAAACTATATGAAAGTGTTTTTTTCTCACCCCTCCCCCACCATAACTGGAAGACTTTTTAAAAATTGTTGGATTTTTTATTGACAATATAGCCCCATATTTTGGGGGCTCATTTATCTAATAGTGAGGTTTTTACTGTATTGAATTTGTATTTACCCAGAATGAATGTTTCTTTTCATACTATCGTAGACTTCTGCCTCACTCTTATGGATGTTTCTTTGCTTATTTGCAGCTTCAGAAATGGATAGGATAAGAAATAAAGGAGATGAAATTCAAACCAGTTAATTTCATCTGGGCATCTGAATTTTCACGTCCCCTCCATCTCTAAACTTGATTTTATTTGTACTGAGGAGATGCATGTCTAATACTCGTTTTTTTTTTCTTCCATTTCCAGGAGGGCTGTTGGCCTGCTGCGGTGCTGCTGAACAGTATGCAGTCCTTCCGGGAGCAAAGCAGTTACCACGGAAACCAGCAGAGCTACCCACAGGAGGTACACGGCTCATCCCGGATAGAAGAGTTCAGCCCTCGCCAGGCCCAGATGTTCCAGAATTTTGGGGGTGCAGGTGGCAGTAGTGGTGGCAGTGGCAGCAGCAGTGGTGGTGGACGACGAGGAACAGCGGCTGCTGCTGCAGCAGCGGCAATGGCTAGCGAAACCTCCGGCCATCAGGGCTACCAGGGTTTCAGGAAAGAGGCTGGAGACTTTTACTACATGGCAGGCAGCAAAGACCCCGTGGCAGCCGGAACCCCGCAGCCTGCTCAGCGAAGGCCTTCTGGGCCTGTGCAGAGCTATGGACCCCCCCAGGGGAGCAGCTTTGGCAATCAGTATGGGAGTGAGGGTCATGTGGGCCAGTTTCAAGCACAGCACTCTGCCCTTGGTGGCGTGTCTCATTATCAGCAGGATTACACGGGACCTTTCTCTCCAGGGAGCGCTCAGTACCAGCAGCAGCCTTCCAGCCAACAGCAGCAGCAAGTGCAGCAGTTGAGACAGCAGCTTTACCAGTCCCATCAGCCTCTGCCGCAGGCCACTGGCCAGCCAGCGTCCGGCTCATCCCACATGCAGCCGATGCAGCGGCCCTCAACTCTGCCAGCCTCTGCCACTGGTTACCAGTTAAGAGTGGGTCAGTTTGGCCAACACTACCAGTCTTCTGCCACGACCTCCTCCTCCTTCCCTTCACCACAACGCTTCAGCCAGTCTGGACAGAGCTATGACGGCAGTTACAGTGTGAATGCTGGATCCCAGTACGAAGGACATAATGTGGGTTCTAATGCACAGGCTTACGGAACACAATCGAATTACAGCTATCAACCTCAATCTATGAAGAATTTTGAACAGACGAAGATTCCACAAGGGACCCAGCAGGGGCAGCAGCAGCAGCAGCAGCAGCAGCAACAGCAACAGCAGCAGCAGCAGCAGCAGCAGCAGCAGCATCCGCAGCATGTGATGCAGTATACCAACACTGCCACCAAGCTGCCGCTGCAAAGCCAGGTGGGGCAGTACAGCCAGCCCGAGGTTCCTGTGAGGTCCCCCATGCAGTTTCACCAGAACTTCAGCCCCATTTCTAACCCTTCCCCGGCTGCCTCTGTGGTTCAGTCTCCAAGCTGTAGCTCCACCCCATCTCCTCTTATGCAGAGTGGGGAGAATCTCCAGTGTGGGCAAGGCAATGTGCCGATGGGTTCCAGAAACAGAATTCTACAGTTAATGCCTCAACTCAGCCCAACCCCATCAATGATGCCCAGTCCTAATTCTCATGCTGCAGGCTTCAAAGGGTTTGGACTAGAAGGGGTGCCAGAAAAGCGGCTGACAGATCCTGGGTTGAGTAGTTTGAGTGCCCTGAGTACGCAAGTGGCCAATCTTCCTAATACTGTTCAACACATGCTACTTTCCGATGCACTGACACCTCAGAAGAAGACCTCCAAGAGGCCTTCTTCATCTTCTAAGAAAGCAGACAGCTGCACAAACTCTGAAGGCTCCTCACAGGCTGAAGAACAACTGAAGTCCCCTATGGCAGAGTCGCTGGATGGAGGCTGCTCCAGCAGTTCCGAGGATCAAGGTGAGAGGGTGAGGCAGCTAAGTGGCCAGAGCACCAGTTCTGACACCACCTACAAGGGTGGAGCCTCAGAGAAAGCAGGCTCCTCACCAGCACAAGTCACTCAGAATGAAGCCCCCAGACTCAGTGCCAGTCCTGTAGCCAGAGAAGAGACCGCCTCACCAGGTGCTAAGGACATGCCATTGTCATCTGAGGGCAACCCAAAAGTCAGTGAGAAGACAGTTGGGGTGATTGTCTCCCGGGAAGCTATGACAAGTCGGGTAGAAAAACCTGGTGGGCAAGAAAAAGGCTCCCAAGAGGATGATCCTGCAGCCACTCAGAGGCCACCCAGCACTGGCGGGGGAAAGGAAACCAGTCATGCGTCACTTCCACAGCCAGAGCCTCCGGGAGGAGGAAATAAAGGAAACAAAAATGGAGATAATAACTCCAACCACAATGGAGAAGGAAACGGCCAGAGCGGGCACTCCACAGGGGGCTCTGGTTTTATAGGGAGAACTGAGCCTAGCAAATCTCCTGGAAGCTTGCGCTATAGTTACAAGGATAGCTTTGGGCCAGCCGTGCCAAGAAATGTCAGTGGCTTTCCTCAGTTTCCTACAGGACAAGATAAGGGGGACTTCACTAGCCATGGGGAGCGAAAGGGTAGGAATGAAAAGTTCCCTAGCCTCCTGCAGGAAGTGCTTCAGGGTTACCACCACCACCCTGACAGGAGATATTCTAGGAGTACTCAGGAGCACCAGGGCATGGCTGGTGGCCTAGAAGGAGCCACAAGGCCTAATGTGTTAGTTAGTCAAACCAATGAATTAGCTAGCAGGGGCCTTTTGAACAAAAGCATTGGTTCCCTATTAGAAAATCCCCACTGGGGCCCCTGGGAAAGGAAATCAAGTGGCTCGGCTCCTGAAATGAAACAGATCAATTTGGCTGACTATCCAATTCCCAGAAAGTTTGAAATAGAGCCTCAGTCATCAGCCCATGAGCCCGGGGGTTCCCTCTCTGAAAGAAGATCAGTGATCTGTGATATTTCTCCACTAAGACAGATTGTCAGAGACCCGGGGGCTCACTCACTGGGACACATGGGTGCCGACACCAGACTTGGGAGGAATGAACGTCTCAATCCAAGTTTAAGTCAGTCGGTCATTCTTCCAGGTGGGTTGGTGTCCATGGAAACAAAGCTGAAATCGCAGAGTGGGCAGATAAAAGAGGAAGACTTTGAACAATCCAAGTCCCAAGCTAGTTTCAACAACAAGAAATCTGGAGACCACTGCCACCCTGCTAGCATCAAGCATGAGTCTTACCGAGGCAACGCCAGCCCTGGAGCAGCTACCCATGATTCCATCTCAGACTATGGTCCACAGGACGGCAGACCCACGCCAATGCGGCGAGTCCCTGGCCGAGTTGGTGGTCGGGAGGGCATGAGGGGTCGTTCCCCTTCTCAGTATCATGACTTTTCAGAAAAATTGAAGATGTCTCCTGGGAGGAGCAGAGGCCCAGGGGGAGACCCTCATCACATAAACCCACATAGGACCTTTTCAGAGAGGGCCAACAGGAGTTCTTTGCACACTCCCTTTTCTCCCAACTCAGAAAGCCTGGCCTCTGCTTATCATACAAACACTCGCGCTCATGCTTATGGGGACCCCAATGCAGGTTTGAATTCTCAGCTCCATTACAAGAGACAGATGTACCAACAGCAACAAGAGGAATATAAGGACTGGAGCAGCAGTTCTGCTCAGGGAGTGATCGCTGCGGCTCAGCACAGGCAGGAAGGACCCCGCAAGAGTCCAAGGCAGCAGCAGTTTCTTGACCGAGTACGGAGCCCCCTGAAGAATGACAAAGATGGCATGATGTATGGCCCACCGATGGGGACTTACCATGACCCCAGCGGTCAGGATGGTGGGCGCTGCCTCATGTCTAGTGATGGTCTTTCTAACAAAGGCATCGAATTGAAGCACGGCTCCCAGAAGTTACAACAAGAATCTTGTTGGGATCTTTCTCGGCAACCTTCTCCAGCCAAAAGCGGCGGTCCTCCAGGAATGTCCAGTCAGAAAAGGTATGGACCACCCCATGAGACCGACGGACATGGGCTAGCTGAGTCTACACAGTCATCCAAACCTAGTAATGTTATGCTAAGGCTTCCAGGTCAAGAGGATCATTCTTCTCAAAACCCCTTAATCATGAGGAGGCGTGTCCGTTCTTTTATCTCTCCCATTCCCAGTAAGAGACAGTCACAAGATGTGAAGAACAGTAACGCTGAAGATAAAGGGCGCCTCCTTCACCCATCAAAAGAAGGTGCTGATAAAGCCTTCAATTCCTATGCCCATCTTTCTCACAGCCAGGAGATCAAGTCCATCCCTAAGAGAGAATCCTCCAAGGACCTTCCAAGTCCAGATGGTAGAAACTGCCCTGCTGTTACCCTCACAAGTCCTGCCAAGACCAAAATACTGCCCCCACGGAAAGGACGGGGGTTGAAATTGGAAGCTATCGTTCAGAAGATCACATCCCCAAACATCAGGAGGAGTGCATCCTCGAACAGTGCGGAGGCTGGGGGAGACACGGTTACTCTGGATGACATCCTGTCTTTGAAGAGCGGCCCTCCCGAAGGCGGGAGTGGTGCTGTTCAGGATGCCGAGATGGAGAAGAGAAAAGGTGAGGTGGTGTCTGACCTAGTCTGTCCAACAAACCAGGAGTTGAGCGTAGAAAAGCCTCTTGCACGATCTTCGGAGGAGTGGCGTGGCAGTGGGGATGACAAAGTGAAGACCGAGACACACCCAGACACGGCCACTGCTGGAAAGGAACCCCCTGGTGCCATGACATCCGCAACCTCACAGAAGCCTGGGAGTAACCAAGGGAGACCAGATGGTTCCCTGGGTGGGACAGCACCTTTAATCTTTCCTGACTCAAAGAATGTACCTCCAGCGGGCTCATTCGCTCCTGAGGCAAACCCCAAGGCTGAAGAGAAAGAGAACGATACAGTGACCATTTCCCCCAAACAGGAGGGTTTCCCCCCAAAGGGTTATTTCCCATCAGGAAAGAAGAAGGGGAGACCCATTGGTAGTGTGAATAAGCAAAAGAAACAACAGCAGCCACCACCTCCACCCCCTCAGCCCCCCCAGATACCAGAAGGTTCTGCAGATGGAGAGCCAAAGCCAAAAAAGCAGAGGCAAAGGAGGGAGAGAAGGAAGCCTGGGGCGCAGCCAAGGAAGCGGAAAACCAAACAAGCAGTTCCCATCGTAGAGCCCCAAGAACCTGAGATCAAGCTGAAGTATGCCACTCAGCCACTGGATAAAACTGATGCCAAGAACAAGTCTTTTTTCCCTTATATCCATGTAGTAAACAAGTGTGAACTTGGAGCCGTTTGTACAATCATCAATGCTGAGGAAGAAGAACAGACCAAATTGGTGAGGGGTCGGAAGGGTCAGAGGTCCCTGACCCCTCCACCCAGCAGCACTGAAAGCAAGGTGCTCCCAGCTTCATCCTTTATGCTGCAGGGACCTGTCGTGACAGAGTCTTCTGTTATGGGGCACCTGGTGTGCTGTCTGTGTGGCAAATGGGCCAGTTACCGCAACATGGGCGACCTCTTTGGACCCTTTTATCCCCAAGATTATGCAGCCACTCTCCCCAAGAATCCGCCTCCTAAGAGGGCCACGGAAATGCAGAGCAAAGTTAAGGTACGGCACAAAAGCGCTTCAAATGGCTCCAAGACGGACACTGAGGAGGAGGAAGAGCAGCAGCAGCAGAAGGAGCAGAGGAGCCTGGCCGCCCACCCCAGGTTTAAGCGGCGACACCGCTCGGAAGACTGTGGCGGAGGCCCCCGGTCCCTGTCCAGGGGGCTCCCTTGTAAAAAAGCAACCACCGAGGGCAGCAGCGAAAAGACTGTTTTGGACTCAAAGCCCTCCGTGCCCACCACTTCAGAAGGTGGCCCCGAGTTGGAGTTACAAATCCCTGAACTACCTCTTGACAGCAATGAATTTTGGGTCCATGAGGGTTGTATTCTCTGGGCCAATGGAATCTACCTGGTCTGCGGCAGGCTCTATGGCCTGCAGGAAGCGCTGGAAATAGCCAGAGAGATGGTGAGTACGAGAAATCCCTTACCAGTTGCTCTTTTTGTTACTTCTTTTTGATTCCTTTTCTTCCACCTTCACTTGTTTCAGCCGTATTTTTTATTCTTTCACATCACATGATGATTCCTCCAAATTAAAGCCCCTAAGCTCATGTACAACACAGGGAATATAGCCAGTGCTTTATAATAACCATAAATGGAGTATAACATTTAAAAATTGTGAATCACTATGTTGTACACCCGTAACTTACATAATATGGTACATCAACTATACTTCAATTAAAAAATAATAATAAAGCTCCTAGACCCAAATAACAGACAGAAAATTAAGTAATTTGGACATTTGTTTCACTTTTTACTTTTATCAGCAGTATGTGTTCACAGGTTACAGGGCCATGCTAGTGTCCTCCAGCTCATTAAAACAAACATCCCTGTTTCACCCGTTCTCAAACCTGATTCCTCTGCCAGTTTCCTGTGTTTCTAAACGATAAGTTTTTACTGCTACTTGTGTTATCTATGGATCTCTTTTTTCCCATTTTTCAACATCTGACTCTGTAATACTTACGAAATATATACTGTGGATATAACTTCTTTCTTTTAAAACTTTTCACTTCTCTAGAATTATTAATTCATGTTTTTATTTGCTTTTTATTTTCTTGGACCACATCTTTCCAATCCAAACGGCTCCTTCCAAGGGGGTTTTTGTTCTTCAGGTCTTTTTTTTTTTTTTTTTTTAATTGGGGTATGGTTGTTTTACAATGTTGTGTTAGTTTCTACTGTACAGCGAAGTGAAGTAGAGTTCCCTGTGCTATACAGCAGGTTCTCATTAGTTATCTACTTTATACATATTAGTGTATATGTGTCAGGTCTCTCATAACTTTTCCTGGGGCGTTCATCATCACAGTCATCATCATTTACTTCTTCCCTCTGTGGAATGCTGTTACCTTACCCATGTCTTTACCTTACTTAGTCTGGGTCCTCATTTAATGGAGTGCATCATCCTTTAGTATTTTCCCGAGAAAAAGGATGCTTGGGAGGTAAATATATTGAGATCTTATGTATCTGGACGTCTTTATCCCATCCTCACGTTTGATGGAGGGTTGGTTGGGTATAGAATCTAGTTGCCTCTCACGATCTTGGAGTCATGCTTCCTGACCTGTCCTCTGCCTCCTAGTGTTGCAGTCGACAGGACTGGAACCACTCTGATTTTCAGGCCCTAATATGTGTGTTGAGTCTTTCTCCTCTGGAAGTTTAAGGATCTTCTCATTTCCCTAGAGTTCTGAAATCTCAAATGATAGGCCTTGAGGTTGGCCTTTTCTTGCCATCTGTAACTCATGGCTGTTAGATCAGGAAGTTTATGTGTTACTTCTCTGATAATTTCCTTCCCTCTGTTTTCTCTATTCTCTCCTTCTGGAATTCCCATTAATTAGGAATTGTACCTCCTGGATTGATCTTCTGGCTTTGTCTTTTCTTTCCTATTCTGTGTTCTTTCTCTCTTTTTGTTCTGATTTCTCCATGCTTCCTACAACTTTATCATCTAATCAACCTTTTATTTATTTATTTTCATTTCTGATATTTTCAACAACTTTCTCTTCTCTGAATATCCCTCTGTGGGGACAGTTACATGGTTAAACTGGGTTGAGTAAGGGACCTAACTCCTCATACAGGCTTTGAGCTAATCTTCTGGTTTCCAGCCCCACCTTGTACCCCCCACTTTCTGAGACACCTGTGCTTCCCAGGCTCTGTGCCACAAGGTGGCTGGCTTTCTAGCGGCTCCTCCCCTGCACTCTCCCCTCTTCTTCCCTTCAGTCTGCTGAAGCACTTGCTCTGTTTTATTTCCGGTTTCCAGAATTTGGACATCTCCTGTGTGTTGTTTGTTTCCCCTCCCATTCTTCAGGTCCTCATGAATTTATAAGTTTATCCCTTTATTTTGTGGAAAGGAAACAGGTGTGTAAATGTATGTTCAGTCTGTGATGTTTAATCAGATGAGAGTTTTTTGTATTGATTTGTATTTGAAACTTTCCATGCTTGACAGATGTACAGGTGACTTTCAGTCATACTTAATAAGGGTTTTATCAGCCAGGATCATAGTATTCTTGGACACTTCATACTGTCCTCTCCTCCCCACTACATCTTCCCCACAAAGCACTGTATTTTATCATTGCATTATCCCCAGAATTTATAACAGTGTCTGATGTAAAGGAAGTGCTTGTAAACTATAGTCAAAAAATGTAATTAATGTGAAATTTACATATATTTTAAATTAGAACATACTAATTCAGCCACACAAGGAGTTTGCTTTTCCCTCCAAGACATTGTCCCCACCCCCCCACTTCCCCACAGGATCTTTTTTCTCCCTCCTTCCCCCTCTGCACCATCATTGTCACTCCTAAAGCCCCAAGTTTGAAATAGATTTGCTTTTTAGACACAGTGGCTTTTTTTTTTTTTTTTTTTTTTTTTAACCACACTGCTTGGCTTGCAGGATCTCAGTTCCCCGACCAGGGATTGAACCCAGGCCACGGCATTGAAAGCCCAGAATCCTAACCACTAGGCCACCAGGGAAGTCCCCCACAGTGGCGTCTTAAAATGCAGAAGTCCTAAAGGGACATAACGTTTAAGACTCTAAAGTAAGCACAGAATTCTTTAGTCAGTTCTGAGAGCTCAGTAATCCATTAATCATCATTTTGCCCCACTTGATGGCCTGCTTGCCAACTTTACTCTGATGGTTACTGTATTTGGTGGGTTGGTTTGTTTTATTTGTTACTTTTTGGTGTGTGTCCCTATCTGCCCATGTTTTCTTTATTTCAACATAGAACATTATTAACATCTCTCAGAGTAATTTTTATGTGTAAACTTTTGAATATTCTCTAGTAATAACTGGTAACCAGTAATCAGCAGGCTAAATCCTTCTCAGCAAACCACTAGATCCCATGTCTCAATTCAAGTCTAGTTTATAGAAAGTAGAAAGCACCCTATAATGATGCGACCACCCTAAATCACAGCTCCCTCCATCCTCAAAAGGGCCAAACAGCAGGCCTGCCTTTTAAAACTCCTAGTCAGGAATCATGTCTTCAGAAAGTGACAATTTAGTCTTTTACTTGTCAGCTTTGATCCCAAAATAAAATCTGGAATGTTATAATTGGAACAAATACACTGAATATGATAAATCAGTCTCTTTAACCCATCCCTCATAGCTTCCATTGACTAAATGGTTAAAATAACATGAAGCACATTAGGTAGAGAACATTGAAAGTAGTTTTTGATTTTTAAAATATTAATTGCACCCTCAACTGTTTAAGTTGGAAAGTTTCATTTGAAGGGAGAAGGCATAAAAACAGGTATTTTTGTCCCTACACTTCTTCTATATAGTAGAGGCTGTAAACTTAGATCTTGGGGTTCTGTGATGGCACCATCAGGGCTGCAGATTCCACTCTCCTTTAGTAACAGGTTTCAGAACACTTGACCACCTTTTTTTAAAAAATTGAGATGTAATTGACATATAACATTATATTAGTTTCATGACCAATTTTAAATTAAATCTCATACTGCAGCTTTAAGCTTATTTTCTTATATTGTACTCATTCACTATACCAGTGCCCTTTAAGAATATTACCTTTCTCTTCCCTTGATCCCATTCTATTTTTTTTACATCCCTCTTTTAGAATAGAATGCTAGCTTTGTATATTGAATTTTTTAGTACACTGCACATCTGTTTTATTCTCACAAGCCACTCAGTGAGATAGGAAGAGAGAAGATACCATTCCATTACCCTCAGAATAAAGGATGGCTTGGCTTTTGTGACACATGCTCAGGTAGTATAGCCCAGTGATGTGTTGATTTTTAAAATGGTTTAAAAAGTTATGCTTCTTGGCTCTTGGAGCTGATGTTGTGCTGTGACTGCAAGATCCTTTTCAGTTTTATTTGCCTAGCTTTTATTCTCCTTTTCTTAATGTACTCAAGAACAAATTACACTAACTTGCCTTCTTTTATTTAATTTGATGGATGCTGTTTCAATTTGTCAAGGTCACTTTGAGTCTAGTTTTATCTTGGGTTTTAACAGATGCCTTCGATTTTGGTCTGCTTAATAAGCGTGCTCTCAATCCTGTCGTGTTGAGATAAGGCCACATATATTTGATTAAAGATCCATTTTGGCCTATGTATTTATCAGGTGTTTTGACAAGCACGATATTATAACAGAATAATACAAAGTCTTTGACAAACAATAGCTCCTCTCCCTGTAAGCTTCACACTAATCTAAAAATAGCTGAAATCTAGAACATTCCTGTACAAACGGCCTTCACCGTCTTTACTTTTCTGAGTGTCCTCTTTGGTTTTGTCTAACTATGACCTCTGATTATTTACCTTGATGTAATTATATATGTGAATCCTCTGACATGGATGGTATGACAGAAGTAATTGCCTCTAAATAGACATACAAATAATTTGTTACATAAAAACCTGTTCAATACGTTTAGGAATGGGAAGGCTTTCAGGGATCTGGTGGCCATGGATCTCTGGTGTGTCCCTTGAGACTGCACATCTCAGCTTTGCCGGCCTGTGCTTGTTCCCCTCCCCTCCTCCACTACCTAGGCTGGTGGCACCCCTTCCAAATAGATTGTTTTCAATCTTGAAAAGTATATTAAAGATTATATTTAAAGGTTATTTAAAGTATTTGAAGTTTATTTTTATTACAAGTTTAAATAATGGGCAATAATAATTTGCCTTCATACAGCTAACAGGCTAACATCCTCCTTAATTTACTTTAAATTGTGACAAAAAACATAATTTGACAAGTATAAAAGTACTAATACGTTGATTATGTTGTGAAAGTGTGACTACGTGTTCAAATGTCAAAAACAGGTTAGTTAGTTTCTCCGGTTATTTGTAAAATAAAGGCATTGTCCCATATTCTCACTGAATTTCCATCTATGTGCTCCTTAAGTTAGCAGCCTGGCACGGATGCTGCCGCCAGCCCAGGTCCTGCGGAAGCCTTCCATAGACTCCTGGTCTCTGCTCTTAGCTCCAGTATCCCTCTTCCCCCCATTGACTCTTTCCTTTCCCTCCCCTCATCCCTGTACCCCCAGCTCATCACCCCTGTATGCTCCTCTACTCTGCCCCTCCCTCTCTCACATTCCCACACTCTCTCTCATTCTCCTCTTCCGTCTTCCTCACACTCCCTCCCTCCCTCCCCAGCCCCCATCACTTGGTCTTTGTCATCACAACGCTCATTTCTGTCACAGCCTGTCCACATTACACATTAAGGCACCGAGGCCTATTCATCTCTCTATTCCCATGACTTTTATCATACAGCAGAAAGTTGTGTAATTATCTTATTTCCTATTTTTCTTAACATTTACCTGTGTGATAGATATCTCTTTTTATAACACTACATGATGGCCTTGAGACTGAACCTACAGAGAAAGGGTTAATTTTCTTTCAGAATTTGGTTTTTCTGAATTCTAGGGAATCTCCTGTGAAATTTGAAGCTTAGAATTTTATTGTTTATATTACCTTACAAATGGAAAGACTTAGTGTTCCTACAGTCTATTTCTTTATTTCTTTTAGGGATGAGAGAAGCATTACACCTGATTTTTAAATAAAATTTATAAGGGGCACACTCTTCTTTGAAAATGCTGAAGGACCATAAATAAGAATATTGACAAGTCACTGTATATTAGGCCAGATAATTCATCCCTGAGATGTTAAGCGAGTTATTGCTGATATGTTAAAAGAGCTCACATGATCAAATAAAAGTAAGTATTCATTTCAATTCAACAAATATCTGAGTCCTTGTTAGAAAACCAGTAGAAATCTGAAGTTAGAATGCTGTGAGGGACCTTTGTCACTTCACAGGTGAGTGAGCCTCAGCCCCGGGCCCCAGGGCTGGTGCCTGAAGAGAAGCCCTGTGTGAGGGCTCCTGGACCTTGTCAGGAAGGTTCGCGCGCTTCCTGCAGAAAGCAGTGCCTTGCCCCACACAGCTCCTGCACGAGGGAGGCACAGCTTCCTTTACCCAGCTTTGTTAGAAAAATGGAGCTTCCGCCCCCTCATCCCAAGCCAAGGCCAGTTTTGAAGGCACCTGAAGGCCACAGCCGAGACCAGTTTCTTCCCATCTTCCCATGTATTGGAAAGAAGTCTAATAAGGGAAAGTCCAGTCAGCTTAATGGTTGCCCTCAAAGATCTTCCTCAACTTTCTGCCTTTGCCGTTCTGCTCAGCAACTGTGTGTGTGTGTGTGTGTGTGTGTGTGTGTGTGTGTGTGTGTGTGT
>NW_020837952.1:58054369-58098856 GCF_003676395.1 Aethalodelphis obliquidens | reverse complement strand
GTGTGTGTGTGTGTGTGTGTGTGTGTGTGTGTGTGTGTGTGTGTGTGCGCGCGCCGTTCTGCTCAGCACCTAGGGCTAGGTCAAAGACCTGGAATCACGTTGCTTCCTGTGAATTTCCTAGCTGGTCACTTGCTCAAGTCACTAACCTCTGTACTTCACCTTCCTCATCTGTAAAATATGGAAGCTGATGGCACCTGCTGTGAAGAGGGTTGTCCTGAGCATTAAATGAGTTACTCTTTGGAAAGTACATAGAGAAATGCTTGGCATGTACTGTGGGCTGGTTTCTGCCCTAGAATGGCATCCTCACGTGTTGTTTTGGCGAAGATGTGTTCCTGTTATAAGCTCGCTCAGTAAGCTGTGGTTTATATCATTCCATCCTAGCACAGTTAGTGATTCGTCCCAGGAGTGTCCAGAACGTATCCTCCTGGATAGCAAAATTGCCCTGCATATGAAACAAACAGTTTCTCCTCATTTTTATTACTCTGGTGGGAAACTCAAGTTTGTGGGGAGCGGGGAGCGTGGTGTTTAAGGTGTAATTTTTTTTTTGCGGTACGCGGGCCTCTCACTCTTGTGGCCTCTCCCGTTGCGGAGCACAGGCTCTGGACGCGCAGGCTCAGCGGCCATGGCTCACGGGCCCAGCCGCTCCGCGGCATGTGGGATCTTCCCAGACTGGGGCACGAACCCGTGTCCCCTGCATTGGGAGGCGGACTCTCAACCACTGCACCACCAGGGAAGCCCTAAGGTGTAATATTAATTACTGTCTCATGAAATAGCATTAGCCCACGTGAACACTCTCAGGAATTAGAGTCCTCAAGGAGAGGAGGCAAAAGGAAGAGAATAAAATCTGTCTTCACATTAAGTAAAGACATTAATATTCTTGTGAGTTGGTAAATTTCTGATAATGATTATCTAAGGCCACAGTAAAGAGTCTACCTAGTAATGAAGTTTTTTAAATAAACATTTTTGACAGGTCAGCACCATAAAGGAGATCCAAAATAATTAAGAATTCATGGAATGATTCGAGACAACCACACTCCACCTCCCACCAAAAATAGTTAATATGTGTAGTATATATGGACCACAGAGGGCTGTATTGCAGTCTTGGGATTGAGCCTTTATAATTTATGGGCAGTGCGAAACCACCAGCAATTGGTGGGTTCCAGACTATTCCTGGAGGCTTTTGAGTTGTGGTTTTTAGATGAAATAAGTACTGTGGGCTGATGTTAGTCCTAGAAGGTGTCCTCACATGTCATTTTAGTAAAAATGTGTTCCTGTCATTAAGCTTATTGGGTAGAAGTCAAACCAAAGAGAAAACTCAGCCCTATATGACCCTGTCCCACTAATCCAGGTACAGTGGAGTGATTCTGGCTATGTGTGCTTATGACTGACACTTGATTTGAATATATTGGCAGCATACTGCTGTCAAGTAATGTGCCTTGTGAGAACAGAACTAAAGAGCTGCCACATAAGCAGACGCATGAGACCAAGGCCAACAAACTTAAGTCTGAAGTAGTGCAGGCCCCTTCTGATGGGAGTGAGACCCAGCTGCAGTGGCATCAACTTCTCTTTTTTAATTTTATTGGAGTATAGTTGATTTACAATGTTGTGTTATTTTCAGGTGTACACCAAAGTGAACCAGTTAAACATATACATATATCCACTCTTTTTTAGATTCTTTTCCCATATAGGCCATTACAGAGTATTGAGTAGAGTTCCCTGTGCCTTACAGTAGGTCCTTATTAGTTATCTATTTTATATATAGTAGTGTGTATATTGTCAAGCCCAATCTCCAATTTATCCCCCACCCCTTACCCCCTGGTAACTGTAAGTTTGTTTTCTACATGTGTAACTCTGTTTCTGTTCTGTAGATAAGTTCACTCGTACCGTTTTTTTAGACTCCACATATAAGCGTATCATATAATATTTGCCTTTGTCTGACTTCATTCAGTGTGCCAATCTCTAGGTGCATCCATGTTGCTGCGAATGGCATTATTTCGTTCTTTTTTATATGGCTGAGTAATATTCCATGTATATATGTACCACATCTTCTTTATCCATCTGTCGATGGACATTTGGGTTGCTTCCATGTCCTAGCTATTGTAAATAGTGCTGCAGTGAATATTGGGGTGCATGTACCTTTTCGAATAATGGTTTTCTCCGAATATATGCCCGGGGTGGGATTGCTGGATCATATGGTAGTTCTATTTTTAGTTTTTTAAGGAACCTCCATGCTTTTCTCTATAGTGGCTGTACCAGTTTACATTCCCACCAACAGTGTAGGAAGGTTCCCTTTTGTCCTGTGACATCACCTTTGAAGGCATTTTATTTCTCACCTGTTTCACTAAGCAGCTAGTAGAAGAGTTTCTAGTAAAACGTATGCTCATTTAACAACTCTCAGGCATACTCATTGTGACTGGCTCTGTGGAGATGCCAGGTGGTTCCAGACTTTGAAAATAGTGTCTATGAAATTTAAATCTTGGTTCAGACAGATATCAGATGTAGGTCCTTTGTTTGCTTGAGAGTTACTTTTTTTTTTTCATTCAAAAACTACTTAAAACTGGTTAAGATAAGCAATAGGGTAATTGCCAGATGGTTCTCTTTGCTTATTTCTAGGTAGAGTTGTCTCTGGAAAGAATCAAAATATATTAATGCTTTGAAAAGGCAGCCCCTCAAAATATATTTGTTTGCTGACACAAGACCTTGCACCTCCCAACAGGCCTGGGCATTTTAATCCACTGTTGTTCATGAAAAGCACATGGATTTTAAAAAACCAACTCACCTGTCACCTGGTTCCCCAAGCAGCAGGTCCCCAGCACTCCCATTATACCTGTTGCGCTACTTAGCACCGTGTACTGTGACTGTCTTCCTCACCAGATTGGTTCCCCAGGGGCTAGGTCAGTCCTGGGGCCGCTGTTGAGAACGACACAGGGCTGATCAGCACAGCGTGAACCTGTGACTTAAGAAAGACATGTAATGAGCAACGTAATATCTGGTGGAGGAAGGTGGGCCTTTGGATGTCATTTAAAGTATCTTTCGAAGCATGTAATAATTGAAGAGAAATGTTAAAATGTGTTTTGGTAATGAGACTGAGTGACAGTTTTTTCTATATGGCACTTTATAGTTTCAGCAAAAAAATTAATGGTCGAGAGATAGTCAACCATGGTAGTGTTAATTGCTCATCCCGGTAGTTCTTTGTGAGGCACAGTATACAAGGCACTCACCAAAGGTTTTGTTGTTTGTGTGTTTTATTGTGTGCCCTTTGAGACAAAAACGTGAGATCCAGAGGTCAGTCACCCAGAGCCCTAACACTGTTTTATTGTCCTAGACTGACAACCTAGAGGAGAGATTCAACTCAGAAGGGAGAGGAACAGTCCCTGTATGAGAATATGACCTAATGACACTCAGAACTCATGTTCCAGATCTGTCTATGAAGCTGCCCACTGGCCTCACTCAAAACCAGCATATGTGTGTCCCCTGCCTAGTTCTGTGCTCTCCTCTGCCCCAGCCAAAACCCTTGGAGCCGTCATAGACTCCTTCCCTTGTTTCCTATTGAGACATTCATTGTTCTTGTTTCCTAGAGAACTCAAGTCTCTCATATCTTCATTGAAACACCCCAGACCCCCAAACCATCATCTTTTCAATTAGGTACCATCTTAATCAGTCTCTCTACTCTTTAGTTTGACCCCCTTCCATTTTCCACTCTAAAGAGATCCTTCTAAAACCCAAGTGTGGCCATGCCGTTGCTTACAACCTTGGTTTACTTACACCCTTTACTAGTTGGCATCTGATAGGTGCCAGGAACAGATTGGTGCACACAATTAAAAGAAGACAATGTGGTAGAAAGTAACCAGGTAGCTGCTTTAGATTGGGAGCCCAGGGGAAGTTCCTGGAGGTGCTGAGGTGGCAGTGGTATAACGAGCCAGCCTTTGAGACCAGAGAGGTACAGAGGGTACAGGGGCTGCAGGGAGGAATGGAGCTCGGTGGGTTTGAGGATCAGGAAGAAAGCCAGTGTGGTGAGGCAGTAGCAGAAAAGCGGAGAGGGTAATGAGGTTGGAGAGGTCGGCAGGAGCTAATCCCCATGGCCTGTGTGGGCAGGAGTGGAAACAGCAACTGGGTGAATGCGGTGCCATTTCTTTAAACAGGAAGGCCTGGAGGAGGAACAAGTTTTGGTGGGGAGATCAGGAGGTGTATCACGTCCATGTTAAGTCTAAGATGCCTCCCTTTTAGACATCCAAGTGACCATTTACGAATTAATGAATTTCTGATGGATAGTTCCTTGCAGCTAAGAGCAGCTCTAGATAAGCTTACATCAGCATGTGTGTAAGGACTGTGAGGGTGTGGGGTCTGTGTAAACACCGAAAAGCTGCACCTAACTTGGGCGAGGGGAAAGGTGAGTCAGGAAGGCTCCGGAGGCCCAACCTGCCCAGAGTTACTGTGCGCTCGGACCAGCCCAAAGCTCAGAGTGAGTGGTGGGAAAAATAGGCCCACGTCACGATCCACACCTTCCTGCTTTCCCAAACCCTTCCATCAAGCCCTCTGAAACTCACAGTCCGCCAGGAGCACACTCTTAATTCTCTTCTCTGAACAGTGGCTTTCTCAGTGTCACTACCTCTGTCCCCTTACCCCTCACAGGTGGACACAAACAGTCATTAATATTTGCACCTTCACTCTGGTCCAGGTACTCTCCAAGAGCGACATGTCAGCCCAGGGCTATAAGCAAAGCACCCGCAGTAGAAACTGCGGAACAACATGCAAAGCTACCACGCGGTTGTGGGTGGCATCCCTATAAATTGCTGCTGCTGCTGCCTCCTGGCAGGCGAGGCTTTGCAGTGCTGCAGACCTTTTCCTCATTAAAGCCAGTCACCTCCAAGGGTGCTACCTCTCCAGCAAGGGAATTCCGTTCTCCCATACCATCTACCCCACCCACACTTTGCAAAAAAGAGAATTCCATTTAAGTTGCATATGCCAACAAGATCTCATTGCTCAGCTCTGGAAGACTCTCCACTCAAAACCTTCCAAATTAACTTTCAGAAGCCCAGGAAATGATCCAGCCACACATACACACACACACTGAGACCACCAGCAAACACCAGTTGTTGCCTTCAGCTCCTTAATTTGACTTGGGAATTATGAAACCCCATCTTCTGTTGCTTCTTTGTAATCTCACTCATGAAAGAAAACCCACATATATGGTGGACCCACCTTTCATCACATAAATACTGTGTCCTGACCAGGCTGCCCAGAGAACAGGTACCAGAAGGAGAGCAAAAGAGGCTCTTGGATTTACCCCATGAATGGTCTCCGAAGACACTAGAAGAGATTGTTGGGGAGGAGTGATGATTATAGAACGTTATAGATCTCATTTTTTCCTTCATCCAAATATTGGTAGGGATTGACTTCTTGGAAAATTGTAATGGTAGACAAGTCACTTTAGCCTCTTCCAACCTAATTTCTTAACTTGTGAAGTGGAGATAATAACTGATCTACCCTGTCAGGTTGTAAGGAGTAAAATGAGATATGTCGAACAGTCACTTGACATTAAAAAATTGAAGGTTGGGGAGGTAGTTGTTGAATTTAATTAATTCTGATCTTGGTCATATTATTTCTGCGTTCCCATTTTCTCCATCTGTTGAAGTAAGGATTGGCCTCTTGCTGAGTATCTTCCTGCTCTTGAAATGAAGAAGAAAGTGTCCCCATCCACGAAGGTGGATTGAGTTAGTAGCTGTTAGACTTTCTTGGGGGTAAGAAACACCTGGAATGCTGCATGTTCAGTCTTTCTGGGTGGCGGCCACGACGCTTCTGGTGATGCCGGGACAAGTGACAGACTGAAATCAACTCTGAAAACTCAGTGTTTAGCCAGTCAACTAACTTTGGTACCAAAGTTTCCATTCTAGGTTTGGACCAAGTTTTTTTTTTCCAGTGCAGGGTTTCTGGGAAGTCAAGGTATGGAAGGACCTGAAATGCCCTGTGAGGTGTCTCACACATTATCACCTCATTAAGTGGCCCCATAAAGCCTGCTGAGAGGGTTAGCGGGATCTGGCTCTAGGGTGTGGGGACCAGTGACCCTATGGATAGTTGAATTGGCATGGCAGTAGCTTAAATATACCAAGATGTCCTCATTTTTTAAAGTTCCTTTCTGCTGGGACTATGCCCCCATATAAAAGTGCCTCTGCTGTCTGTCCCTTTTTAGGCTGCCCCCTGCCCTTAAAGAACCTGCCACTTCCAGGAATAGGGTGGCTTTGCCTGACAAGATCTTGACTTGCAATACTCAGTTGTTCTGTTGGGAAGATGGGGATGGGTGAGGTGGAAGCAGATCTGGTCAAGAAAGTATAAAACAAATGCAAGTAGGAAGACAGGCAGTGAAAATAAGGAAGAAGATCTCCAAGAGTTTGGAACTTCTTTGGAGCTTTAAGTTCCAGTATAAGCTGCACAAATTTGAAATCTTGCTAAAGGAGGCCTGTTGTGGCAGCAGGTTCATCATTTCTGCCACTGAAATTATAAACAGTTGAATATAAGCGCCTTTCTGGATGCATAGACCCGGCTCGGCGTTGGATGATCAGTGGAGAGGAGCAGGATTATACTGAGAGTCACTTTCCTGGCAGGTAATTTCTTTTAAAAAATGCCTTTTTAACGCAGACGTAGAGAATGGACTTGAGGACATGGGGAGGGGGAAGGGTAAGCTGGGACGAGGTGAGAGAGTGGCATGGACATACATATGCTACCAAATGTAAAACAGATAGCTAGTGGGAAGCAGCCGCATAGCGCAGGGAGATCAGCTCGGTGCTTTGTGATCACCTAGAGGGGTGGGATAGGGAGGGAGGGAGGGAGACGCAAGAGGGAGGAGATATGGGGATATATGTATATGTATAGCTGATTCACTTTGTTATAAAGCAGAAACTAACACACCATTGTAAAGCAATTATACTCCAATAAAGATGTTTAAAAAAAAAAGATGCCTTTTTAGACTCAGAAAGCGCAAAGGGCAATCATATCTCCTTGTAGGCCAATCCACTGTTTGAGCAAAGGGTAAAAAAATTAAACTAGTATGTAGTCTTGTACAACTTAAATTTCAGTGTTTTAAACTCTGTCTATAAGCATTTATCTGTACACTTAGAGAAAGCTGTTCTCTTTCTTCTCACAGGGCTGCCACAGGGCTCCTCCTCCTGCTGAGCTAGCCTTTCTCAGGTTCTCAGCTGCTATTCAGAGCAAACATGCTAATTACTGCCTTAAACCTCCTTTCTAACTTCTTAAAGGGCACACATCCCTTTTCTTCCTACCATGTGGAAACTCCCCTCAGACAAGATATATAATGTTCTCAACAGAGTTACAGCTTTCTTCTCCATCTGTAAAAGAAAACCTCTGATTACAGTTGTTTTAATGGAATATATGTACCTGTGAGTTAGATAAAATGCAAACTGTTTCAGGAAAAAACCAAAGTCTGGTTAAGCCAAAGAAACATCATTAGTGAGGCCTGTGTTGACTTTCTTGTAAGTGGAATTATGAAGAGTATGTATTTACATAGCAATGTACATTTTAAGATCAAGAGAAAAATGATTAAGTCTTCTTTTATAATGCTTTAATATTTTAGAAGGGGGGCAGGGATGAAGACTGGTTTTAACGTAATTGTGGCAGGTAGATACATTTTATCTGGGATATTGCTTTGTATTGCTTTGGTTTTGCCTCTGTAAATTTGTTATTGCTGAATCTGAAGACTGTTAACCCAGGAGAATGAGAATTAGACCAGGAATTATAGGATATTTAAAACCCACAGTGAATGGCCAGCATCTGTGCCCACCATATCCATGTTTGAAGTTCATTCCATATGTGATCATTAAAACTTTAAGCTTTGTGAGCACCTTGGTAGAAATAATGACTAGTACCTGTACTAATACATGTTTAGAGAACATTATCATCATTTTTAAAAAGTCGTTAAATACTGTGCCTGTCCTATTAAAAAAATGCTGTTGTATTAAAAAGATAAATGTTCAAAACAAGTGCATGAAAGTGGCGACATTGCTGGGTGTAAGCATTAGTAGTGGATTGTTTTACAAGCTAGCTTCTCCTGGACGCCTGCACTGCCATCCCCAGCTTCCTGTGTCCTTGCAGATAAGCCCAAAGGTCTCTGCTGTTCAGGAGGCCATCCTGGGATTGCTGCTAGGCCCTCATTTTCCCTACTTCTTTTTTTAATCTTTTTTTTTTTTTTTTCCTGGCCACGTGGCATGTGGGATCTTAGTTCCCCAACCAGGGATTGAACCCATGCCCCCTGCAGTGGAAGTGCAGAGTCTTAACCACAGGACTGCCAAGGAAGTCCCATCCCTTCTGTTTTTATACAGAGTGTCTTAGGATACCCTACACGTCATTTAAAAAATACTCTTCTTCACCGTCGAGCACATTCTGGGTTGATTGGGGGGATTTTTGGTTTGTTTTCCTCATTGATTTTCTTAAAAGATTCTCCACCCTCCTCCTTTTTTCCCATCTGGGTACTGTTCCCAGTTTGTTGAGACGAAATTGAGGCTGAAATTAATTAACTGGCCCAGGCTGGTCTAGCGGAGGAGGCAGGACCAGACGCTGGTCTCCTGTCTCCTGTGGAGCCCCTGCTGCTAGTCCACCTCCACTGCCACTTCCCTGGACAGCTCCACCCCAGGAAGGAACCCAGAGCCTCCTCTCCAACCCAGCTGTCTCTCCATTTTTCTCTTTTTGTGTCTTTGTCTCTTTTTAGGCTGCCCATATTTGAGGCAGGAACCAAGAAAAAGAGCCCACTGAATATAAGGCAGGCAAATCCAGGAGATGTCAGCAACGACTGGGACATGTCTTTAACTGGATTGTTTTCTCCCCTCCACTTTAGGATAAACAAGAAAATGATAAGGAAAAAAGCTTGATAGCAGAGATTTATTTTGAAAAGCAAGTTTTAAGTTATACCTCCGAGTCACTTTGATTTAAAAAAAAAAAAAAGCCTAGTCTCTACCTAGTATCTTACAAGAGTATTCCTAATAATAGAATCATCACTCTGAGGCAATAGAGAATAATCAGTTCAATTCAAAATAGTGTAGACTCATGTGTTCCAGAAAGGGTTTCTAGTTTTGCCTTCAGTTACCCAGAAAATGTCATTTGAAATTAAACTCTTTCCTCATCATTCCAGTTGAGATATTGCTCAAAGTCCACAACATTGTGTTCTTAAATGAAATTTTTCTCAGAGTAAGTAGCTTTTAGAGCAGGGGCCACTTGTGTCCTCTCCTCATCAGAGTCCTGCTGCACAGATGCTGGAAGGGCTCCCCTTCCACTGTGCCTGCCAAGTGAGGGTCCCGCCACTT
The DNA here is from genome assembly GCF_003676395.1 of Aethalodelphis obliquidens. Classification (NCBI taxonomy): domain Eukaryota; kingdom Metazoa; phylum Chordata; class Mammalia; order Artiodactyla; family Delphinidae; genus Aethalodelphis; species Aethalodelphis obliquidens. The sequence goes on along the minus strand of NW_020837952.1, from coordinate 58,089,545 downwards.
ACGCCACACACACCTAGGGCTCACGAGACACATCTCAGACCCCCGTGGCTGTAGCTTATCACCAAGTCCTATCGGTTTTATCTCCAGATCTCTAAGTGCAGCCTCTTGTATGCACTTCCACCCCCAAACCCCCGTACCCAAACTCTTCTGTGACATGCCTCACCCAACAACAGGCCATCTTTGACCCCACATTCCTGCTCACCAGCTCTCTGTGCCTTCAGAATCCTGCCCCACTGTGTCAGCTCTCCACACCCTGAGTGCTTGTTCCTGCAAGGCAGTTTGTTCCTTCTGCCCTGACATCTGAATGCTTTCCTGACCTGCCTCACTAGGTCAGGGATACTACCTCTAAGCTCTAAAGTACTATTTACCTCTTAACACATCACAGTTTTGGTGTCTTACCTACAGACCATTCCATAAGTTCCCCAGTGGCAGACTTTTGATCTTCAGTTCAGCCCCCTTGCCTGGCACATAGGCAGGTAAAATTGGTTGAATGAATAAGAAGGAAAGATGATTACGTTTCTGAAGTTGATACCATTTAAGAAAACTTAAATATCAAGGCAAAGACCACCGAGAATCAAAGGCACTTTGATCATATGGTCTCTTACAACCTTTAGAGAAACCAGGATATTAGAGGGAAAGATAAGGAATAGAGAAAACTTGAGCCGACACAGACCAAACTAATTGGGTTCTTATTAATTTTCTTCTAGCCCATGTCTCCATTTTCTCGACTTTGCAGTTCTATGCTGTAGACTCAGAATTGACGTGTTAATAAGGCAAATTAAAAGTCCCAAGAACAGCTCATTAGGAAATCAAAATCCTTTCTTCATTTTCAGTAGGATAACTTGTATTTCGTGATTCTGTAAAGAAGCACCAGCCTGGCTTTTTACTGTTAACCAGTGGTTACTCACCTTCACCTATCATGGAGGCACAACAGATGCCTTACTTCCAGTGCACCTAACGTGTGAAAGTCCAGATTTGTAAAATAGCAACAACAAAAAAAGAGATGGGATAGAATCTTCTAGAGAAAAGACACCCTTCCCCAGCTGCATCTTAGACCTAATAAGTTTTCATTATTTGTTTGCTGAATGGTAAAGTGAACAAATCCATCGTAGAAAGGCATGTGCACTCTGAATGTATTCTTCATGTGCTCAAGGTTGTGGGTAAATTCTGGCCTCCTCTGTTTGGCAGATGAAGTACAGAAAAACAAGAAAGGACATTGTTAATGAAGAAAAAAAGTCCTTTAATCCCAAACCTTGTAGCCTAATTCAAAGCATCAAAACTTCAGTGTAAACCCATCTGCAAGTACAAAGACAGTAGGAAGGGAATTCAGGGAACAGGCTTTTTCCTCGTGGATCGAAACAGAGGCCAGGGATGCAGCTGGGAGACGCTGCCAGAACAGCCGCACTTAGATTTTGACCTTGGTCATGCTGTCATGCGTTTTGTTCCACTTCCAGGGCCAGTCACCCCTCAACTCCCACTGAGCCACAAAGACATTTTTTATATGTTTATAACGTAGTTTGAAAAGCTTTCCCAAAGAAGCTAATATTTTTCAGGGTCAGCAGCAGAACCACTTTTTGACTGGGGTTTTTATGGGAGGAAAATGGGAATCTAAATGAGTAATTTTATCCCAGATTTTTATATCTAAAAGATGACAGTTGGATTAAAGAAAGTTGTGCGTGTGTGTTTCCTCTCCTGGTTTTGAGGGGAAGCAGATGACTCTATCCTGGAGGCAGAGAAGATGAGCTGCTAGGCTCTGGGTGTGTTGTGAGGAACCGTGCCACCGGCTGGGTCTCGGCCCCTCATCGTGAGGGGTCCAGAAGCAGAGGTGGAAATTATTGTAGATTATCCTAACGTGAGTGAGGGGTTGCATAACAAGGGTGGGGACAGGCTGGGAGAACTGTGGCTAGGAGCACGTGGCAGGTGACACTGGTGCAGACAACCTGAGTCAGCGTCATCAGACAGGCAGGGGCAGTACCTACAGGGCACAGCAGGCCAGCCCGCAGGGCCCTTTTCCTCACTCTGGTTTTGCTCAGCTTTGGACGCTTTTGACCCCCTGCTAGTGTTTAATTTGTACTCGATTGTTTTTATTCCTTGTTTGTTTGTTAAATTTTATTATTATTTATCTTTGGCTGTGTTGGGTCTTTCTTGCTGTGCGCAGGCTTTCTCTAGTTGCAGAGAGCGGGGGTTACTCTTCACTGCAGTGCGCGGGCTTCTCATTGCGGTGGCTTCTCTTGTTGCGGAGCACGGGCTCTAGGCCTGTGGGCTTCAGTAGTTGTGGTTCACGGGCTCTGGAGCGCAGGCTCGGTAGTTGTGGCGCACGGGCTTAGTTGCTCTGCGGCATGTGGGATCTTCCCAGACCTGGGCTTGAACCCCGTGTCCCCTGCATTGGCAGGTGGATTCTTAACCACTGTGCCTCCAGGGAAGCCTCTCCTTGTTTATTTAAAACCTTTCCTTCCAATGCAAAAGTGCTTCACAAAACATTAAAAATACTTCCCATTAATCTGTATTGTTCAAGGATAGAATTAGGGGGGCAAATAAAATGAAAGTAATAGTGAATAGTAGCTAAGAGATGCAGTGTTCAGAGATTTGGCCAAGAGCTGTCCATACAACTCCCTCAGAGGTGAAATACTGTTGAAACACACACAGCAACTCAAATTACAAAAAGACTGACAGCAGATGCTCAGGACCACCCAGGGTCTGCTTGTTTCAGCCAGTATTCTAAAGGAAAAAAATTAGTTCCAAAAAACAATTTTTAAACTTAGTTTGTCTTAATTTAATAGAATCTACTTGGTATGTGTTTTCTAATTTTGACATCAGTAACTGCCAAAAATATGACACATTATAGGGACTTCCCTGGCAGTCCAGTGGTTAAGACTCTGTGCTTACACTGCAGGGGGGCACGGGTTTGATCCCTGGTCATGGACCTAAGATTCTGCTTCCCGCACGGTGTGGCCAAAAAAAAAAAAAAAAAAAGGCATGTAAGCCCTAACAATTATATAACTCTTTCTAGTTTATAAAACACTCTCACAGTTATTTCGAACAACTTTATGAGGAAGGAAAACAAAGTTGACCCTTGAACAGCACGGGGATTAATCCGAGTATAACTGATAGGTCAGCTCTCCATACCCTCGGTTCCTCCACTTTTGCAGATTCGACCAACCACGGACTGTGTACTACTGTAGTGTTTACTATTGAAAAGCATCCACGTATAAGACCCAGCAGTTCAAACCTGAGTTGTTCAAGGGTCAGCTGTATTGTTAGCCCCATTTTGCAGATGATAAAATTGATGTGACTTTTTTGGCTTTCATGCAAGAGCTGACACCCTCAGGTTCTCTTTCCATTGGCCCCTGTGCTGCTTCACACGAGCGTAGTATTTACATTAGACCATCCATGTTTATTCTGAAAAGCCAGTCAGACCGGGAGCTTTTGTCTTGAGGCACAGTTAGCCGTTAGCCAGTGAATGCTGCTGACACGACTGATGGCATTTAAACTAGTATCATCATAATTTTTTAAGATTTAATGGTTTTTCTGGAACAGCTATGGGACATAGATGCTACTTTAAAATATATACTTCTCGTAGCACTGAGTAAATGGTTGTGGAAGGACTGACTGGGTGTCTCTCCCCGCTGAGGGGGTCTCTGAAGCCTTAGTGGTGCTCTGGGCTGTGGTGTGGGCTCCAGAGGCTGGTGCCAATCCCTTCTTCCAGGTCTTGAGAATGGCAAACAGCAGCAGAACTTTCCAGCTGGTCTCGTGAGCTTTCAGGGGACATAAAGAGATTAACTCTAAGGAAGCAAGAACCCAAAACATAGAGGGTTTTATATGTATTGCTTTGGCCAACACCTTGAAGTGCTCTTGAAAGAAAATCGACAGGGTGCGGAGTTGCCTCAAAGAAAGCTGCTCCCAGGGCAGCTCTACCTGTAAAGGGGGCAGCTCTTTACAGGTAGACTGTGTCGCTGCCACGTGGCTGGAGTAGACCGCTCGGGCGGCAGAGGCTTCTGTCCTAGATATGGAAGGCATAATTAAAAGGAAAAGGAAGATCTTGCTGGTGGCCAAAAATTAACACATACCTTGTTCCACATGTCCCATGCTCTACTAGCACCAGCTTTTAAACTCATGTTGAAGAGTATTCTCGTTAGTTATCTCCACGTTCTCAAGTGTGTCAGGCATCGCGTTCATTCCATCAGCCCACATTTACAGTTCCTACAGTGTGCCGGGCCCTGAGGATACAAGAATGAGTCTTGCAGTTTGGGGGGTGTGGAGGGTGGACAGACATGAAAAAGTTAATACTGTAAGCACGAGCAGAAGTGTGTGCAGTGCTGGCTAAAAGCCATCTTGGGCACAGTAGTGGCAACGTCTGTGATCTTTAAAGCTCTAACGGAACTGATCATCATCAACACTAACAGTACCCTGACCCAAATGCTTCAGTGCACTGAGGCTGCTCAGAGGTGCTCGTTAAGCAGAGCGACTATTCAGGTCGCCGTTACATCTCATAGGAAAGACATTCCTGTAAATGAAGAGGCATGCAAAATTCTCCCTCAGAGCTTCCTTTGGATATGAACTAAACTGCTTTTAGGTGATTCGGCTCCAGCAATTTGCCACCTCCAGTATTTCCCAAGATTTACAGTATCAAGAAATGCACAGTGGCTTAAAAATAACCTTTATTCCCCCCTAAATAAACGAAAGATTCACTGTTGAGATGATTGGACCGTTGCTTGTTGTAAAAAGTACTTTGATTTAGAAACCGTGATTGAAAAGTCCCACTGTGTGTCTCACTTGTGTGGGGAACAGTATTGTGTGGACTTATCTCTCCTGGAGATAAATATCTTTAAACTTGTAACAACAGTGGCGTCAAAAACAAAGGACATTTAGCTGTACAGTGACTTTATTAAATTATTTGCACTATGGGAGAGTGGTAGTATACATAGTTTCTTCAGGTAAAAACTAAAGAACAAAAAATCCAGTTGGAAATGGTACTGGCCTGGGTATTGATTTTAGGATAGAAGGGGTGAATAGAAACAGAAGCTATTATACAGGTAAGTTTTTATATTGTCTTTGGCACCTGGCATGTAGGAAGTACTTTTCAAATGTTGGATAGTTGAGTAAATGAAGGGGACTAGAAGGCAGCACAGTGTGGTATAAAGAATGGTTGAACCTTGGGGTTCAGAAGAAAAGAGGCTTTAGTTCTAAGTTCTGGTACTTCTAGTTATGGGATCTTCAGCAGGTCACCTTGCTTCTAGCCTCTTCTTGAACCAGAAAAAAAAAATGTGTTGAAGACAGACCCAGTGTCCCTTCCAGTTGCAGTGTCACTAATCTGATGCCAGACAAGCCTGATGCCTAATAAAGAGTGAGTGAAATTGTGGGGGTTTCCATGAGGGAGAAGCTTGTTACACTGAGGGATGTAACAGGAAAATGAACAGTCCCTTCTCTTACTGTGAGATTCTCAGGAAATCCCCACTTACTAGATTTCTATCACTGCTGTAACATATTACCACAAACTCAGTGGCTGAAAACACACACTTGTTATCTTACAGTTCAGATTAAGGCATCAGCAGGGCTGTGTTCCTTTCTGGAGGCTCTAGGGAAGAATTTCTTGTCTTTTCCAACTTCTACATTCTTGGCTCATGGCCTCTTCCTCCATCTTCATATCCAGCAGTGTTGCATCTCTCTGACCCTGCTTTCATCATTACATCTCCCTAAAGCCTGCAGCTCTGATACTTCTGGGAGAGGTTTTTTACTTTATGGAACCATGTGATTAGATTGGGGCCACCTGATAATCCATCTTACCCTCCCAATCTGCACAGTCCCATTGCTGTGAGGCAAAGATTCTGAGGATGAAGTTGGACATCTTTGACATCTTTGGGAGTCAGTTCTGCCTATCATGCCCCACTGTCTACATTAGTCTGCCGGGGACAGAAGTATAATGGCGAAAGCACTAAATGGCTCCCAGGAATTCTGAAATGCTACCTCAGCCAGTCATAGCATCTCTCTGGGTCTTTGTTTTTCCTCATCTAAAAAGTTGGGGAGTTGACGGGACTTCCCTGGTGGTCCAGTGGTTAAGTCTCCGTGCTCCCAATGCAGGGGGCCAGGGTTCGATGACTGGTTCGGGAACTAAGATCCCACATACCGCAACTAAGCCCGCACACTGCACTAGAGAAGCCCGCATGCCACGATGAAGAACCAGTGCAGCCAAAATAAAATTAATTAATTTTTAAAAGTTGGGGGGTTGAAATTGGACCAATGGTTCTCAAACTGTATTGGAGCATCAGAATTGCCTGGAGATTTGTTGCACATTGACATGGGGCTTGAGAATTTGGATTTCTTTATCTTTTAAATTCTTTTATTGTGCTGAAATACACTTAACATAAAATTTACCATCTTAACTGTTTTTTTTTTTTTTTTTTTTTTTGCGGTACACGGGCCTGTCACTGTTGTGGCCTCTCCTGTTGCAGAGCACAGGCTCCGGACGCGCAGGCTCAACAGCCATGGCTCACGGGCCCAGCCGCTCCGCGGCATGTGGGATCTTCCCAGACCAGGGCACGAACCTGCGTCCCCTGCATCAGCAGGCGGACTCTCAACCACTGTGCCACCAGGGAAGCCCCTTAACTGTTTTTTTGTTGTTTGTTTTTTTATTGAAGTATAGTTGATTTACAATATCATGTTAGTTTCAGGTGTACAGCACAGTGATTCAGTTATACATATATATATATATATATATATATATATTCTTTTCCAGATTTTTTTCCCTTATAGATTATTACAAAATATTGAATATAGTTCCCTGTGCTATACAGTAGATCCTCGTTGTTTATCTATTTTGTATATAGTATGTGTATATGTTAATCCCAACGTCCTTTTTTATCCCTCCCCACCCCCCCTTTCCCCTTTGGTAACTGTGAGTTTTGGAAATAAGTTCACTTTTATCTTTTTTTTTTTTCTTTGAAGATTCTACATATAAGCGATATCATATGATATTTGTCTGTCTCTGTCTGGTTCACTTCACTTAGTATGGTAATCTCTAGGTCCGTCCATGTTACTGCAAATGGCATTATTTCATTATTTTCTATGCCTGAGAATATTCCATTGTGTATACATACCACATCTTTATCAAGTCATCTGTTGATGAGCATTTAGGTTGCTTCCATGTCTTGGCTATTGTAAATAGTGCTGCAGTGAACATTGGGGTGCATGTATCTTTTTGAATTATAGTTTTCTCCAGATATATGCCCAGGAGTGGGATTGCAGGATCATATGGTAACTCTGTTTTTAGCTTTTTAAGGAACCTCCATACCGTTCTCCATAGTGACTGTATCAATATATATTCCCACCAGCAGTACAAGAGGGTTCTTTTTTCTCCACACCCTCTCCAGCATTTATTATTTATAGACTTTTTTATGATGGCCATTCTGGCCAGAGTGAGGTGGTACCTCAGTGTAGTTTTGATTTGCATTTCTCTAATAATGATGTTGAGCATCTTTTCATGTACCTGTTGACCATCTATACATCTTCTTTGGAGAAATGTCTATTTAGATCTTCTGCCCATTTTTTGATTGGGTTGTTTGGTTTTTTGATATTGAGCTGTATGAGCTGTTTGTATATTTTGGAAATCCCTTGTCAGTCACATTGTTCGCAAATATTTTCTCCCATTCTGTAGGTTGTCTTTTCATTTTGTTTATGATCTCCTTTGCTGTGTAAAAGCTTTTAAGTTTAATTTGGTCCCATTTGTTTATTTTTGTTTTTATTTCCATTACTCTAGGAGGCAGATCCAAAAAGATAGTGCTGTGATTTATGTCAAAGAGTGTTCTGCCTATGTTTTCCTCTAGTGTAGTTTTATAGTATCCAGTCTTACATTTAGGTCTTTAATCCAGTTTGAGTTTATTCTTGTATATGGTGTTAGAGAATGTTCTAATTTCATTCTTCTACATGGTAGCTGTCCAGTTTTCCCAGCACCACTTACTGAAGAGACTGTCTATTTTCCATTCTATATTCTTGCCTCCTTTGTCGTAGATTAATTGACCATAGGTACATGGGTTTATTTCTGGCCTTTCTATCCTGTTCCATTGATCTATATGTCTGTTTTTGGTCCAGTACAGTACTGTTTTGATTACTGTAGCTTTGTAGTATAGTCTGAAGTCAGGGAGCCTGATTCCTCCAGCTCCATTTTTCTTTCTCAAGATTGCTTTGGCTGTTCAGGCTATTTGTATTTCCATACAAATTTAAAATTTTTTTGTTCTAGTTTTTTGTAAAATGCCATTGGTAATTGGATAGGGATTGCATTGACTCTGTAGGCTGACTTGGATAGTATAGTCATTTTAGCAATATTGATTATTCCAATCCGAGAAAGCAGTATATCTTACCATCTCTTTGTGTCGTCTTCAATATCTTTCATAAGCATCTTACAGTTTTCAGAGTACAGGTCTTTTGCCTCCTTAGGTAGGCTTTTTCCTAGGTATTTTGTTCTTTTTCTTTTTTTTTTTGGCTGTGCCATGAAGCATGTGAGATTTTGTAGTTCCTTGACCAGGGATCAAACCCGTGTCCCTGAGGTGGAAGCGTGGCATCCTAACCACTGGACCGCCAGGGAATTCCCTATTTTATTCTTTTTGATGAGATGATAAATGAGGTTGTTTCCTTAATTTCTCTTTCTGATCTTTTGTTATCAGTGTATAGAAATGCAGTAGATTTCCGTGTATTAATTTTGTATCCTGCAGCTTTACTGAATTCATTGATGAGCTCTCGTAGTTTTCTGTTAGCATCTTTAGATTTTCTATGTATAGTATATCATCTGCAAACAGTGACAGTTTTACTTTTCCAGTTTGGATTCCTTCTGTTTCTTTTTCTTCTTTGATTGCTGTGGCTAGGACTTCCAAAACTATGTTGAATAAAAGTGGCAAGAGTGGGCATCCTTGTCTTGTTCCTGATCTTAGAGGAAATGCTTTCAGCTTTTCACCATTGAGTATGATGTTAGTAGCTGTAGGTTTAACCGTTTTTAAGTATTGAGTTGGCCAAAAGGTTTGTTTGTTTCCGTAAGATGGCTCTAGTAGCGCTTGGTTGTCTTTAACTTCATTCGAAACAGTTTTGTTAGATTGTATCATGACAGCTATTGCATCAGAATGGATTTAAAAAATGACATCAAAATTGGTGAATTTTTGTGTAGCCATTTTAATATTGAAGATGGAAGAAAACAACATTTTGGGCATATTATGCTTTGTTATTTCAAGAAAGGTAAAAACCCAACTGAAACGCAAAAAAAGATCTGTGCAGTGTATGGAGAGGGTGCTGTGACTGATCGAACGTGTCAAAAGTGGTCTGCAAAGTTCCGTGCTGGAGATTTCTCACAAGATGATGCTCCAGGGTCAGGTAGACCAGTTGAAGTTGATAGCAATCAAATTGAGGCTTTAATTTTGAACAATCAACGTTATACCACGCGGGAGATAGCCAACATACTCAAAATATCCAAATCAAGCATTGAAAATCATTTGCACCAGCTTGATTATGTTAATTGCTTTGATGTTTGGGTTCCACATAAGTTAAGCGAAAAAAACCTTCTTGACCATATTTCCACATGCGATTTTCTATTTAAATGTAATGAAAACATTCTATTTTTAAAACAAATTGTGACAGGTGATGAAAAGTAGATACTGTACAATAATGTGGAATGGAAGAGATCGTGGGGCAAGCGAAATGAACCACCACCAACCACACCAAAGAAGTTGTATATGGTGGGATTGGAAGGGAGTCCTCTATTATGAGCTCCTGCCGGAAAACCAAACAATTAATTCCAACAAGTACTGCTCCTAATTAGACCAACTGAAAGCAGCACTCGACGAAAAGCATCCGGAATTAGTCAACAGAAAATGCATAATCTTCCATCAGGATAGCGCAAGACCGCATGTTTCTTTGCTGACCAGGCAAAAACTGTTACAGCTTGGCTGGGAAGTTCTGATTCATCCACTGTATTCACCAGACATTGCACCTTCGGATTTCCATTTATTTCCGTCTTTACAAAATTCTCTTAATGGAAAAAATTTCAGTTTCCTGGAAGACTGTAAAAGGCACCTGGAACAGTTCTTTGCTCAAAAAGATAAAAAGTTTTGGGAAGATGGAATTACAAAGTTGCCTGAATAATGGCAGAAGATAGTGGAACAAAAGGGTGCATTTGTTGTTCGATAAAGTTCTTGTTGAAAATGAAAAATGTGTCTTTTATTTTTACTTAAAAACCGAAGGCACTTTTTTGCCAACCCAATACATAGTTTTTAATTACATAGTGGTATTAAATACCTTCACATTGTTGTGTAACCATCACCACCATATGTCCCTATAACTGTTTTCATCTTGTAAAACTGAAACTCTAGGGCTTCCGTAGTGGCACAGTGGTTAAGAATCCGCCTGCCAATGCAGGGGACACGGGTTCCAGCCCTGGTCTGGGAAGATCCCACACGCCGCGGAGCAACTAAGCCCGTGGGCCACAACTACTGAGCCTGCACTCTAGAGCCCGGGAGCCACAAATACTAAGTCCGTGTGCTTCAACTACTGAAGCCCGCACGCCTAGAGCCTGTGCTCTGCAACAAGAGAAACCACCACAATGAGAAGCCCTCGCACCGCAACAAAAAGTAGCCCCCACTCGCCGCAACTAGAGAAAGCCCACGCACAGCAATGAAGACCCAACGCAGCCAAAAATAAATAAATAAGTTAATATAAAAAAAAATCTGTGTGCAGGTTTAAAAAAAAAACCGAAACTCTATACCCATTAAATAAGACTCCACACTTTCTCCTCCCTCCATACCATGGCAGCCACCATTATACTATGATTAAATTATTCTAGATACCTCATATAAATTGAGTCATATAGTATTTGTTTTTTGCTGACTAGCTTATTTCACTTAGCACAGTGTCCTCAAGGTTGTAGCATGTGTCAGAATTTCCTTCCTTTTTAAGAGTGAAAAATATTCCATTGTATGCATATACCGTATTTCGCTTAGCCGTTCATCCATCGATGGACACTTGAGTTGCTTCCACATATTAGCTATTGTGAATAATGCTGCTGTGAACATGGGTGTACAAATATTTTTCATACTCTTCTTTCATGTTGGTGGGATATATATGCAAAAGTGGACTTGATGGATTATATGATAATTCTATTTTTAATTTTTTGAAGAACTGCCATACTGTTTTCCATAGTGTTTGTACCATTTTACATTCCCACCAGTAGTGCCCAAGTGTTCCAGTTTCTCCCCATCCTCACCAACACTGTTCTTTTCTGTTTGATAGTAGTTATTTTAATGGGTGTGAAGTGGTATCTCATTTTCGTTTTGATTTGCATTTCCCTAATGATGAGGGATGTTGAGCATTTTTTCCTTTGTTTATTGGCCATTTGTATATCTCCTTTGGAGAAGTGTCTATTCAAGTCCTTTGCCCATTGTTGAAATGGGTTGGGTTTTTTGTTTTGGTTGGGGTTTTTGTTGTTGTTGTTGTTATTTGGTGGAGTTTTAGGAGTTCTCTGTATATTCTGGATATTAATCCCTTATCAGATATATGATTTTCAAGTAGTTTCTCCCATCCTGTATGTTATCTTTTTACTCTGTTGCTAGTGTATTTTGATGCGCAACATTTTAAAATTTTCATGAAGTCCAATTTGTCTACTTTTTGTTATGTGGGCCTTTTGGTGTCATAACCAAAAAATCATTGCCAAATCCAATGTCATGAAACTTTTGTTTCATGTTTTCTTCTAAGAGTTTTATTGTTTTAGGTCTTACATTTAGGTCGTTGGTCCTTTGTTAGTTGATTTTTATATATGCTGTTAGGTAAGGGTCCAACTTCATTCTTTTGCATGTGGATATCCAGTTTTCCTGGCACCATTTGTTGAAAAGACTGTCCTTTCCCCATTGGATGATCTTGGCACCCTTTTCAAAAATCATTTAACCGTATACGGAAGGGTTTATTTCTGGGCTCTCTATTCTATTCCATTGGTCTATATCTCTGTATTTATGTCAGTGCTACACTGTTGACTACTGTAGCTTTGTAGTAAGCTTTGAAATCAGAAGTATGGGTCCTCCGGCATTGTTCTTTATCAAGATTGTTTTGGCTATTCAGGTTCCCTTAATATTCCACATGGGAATTACCTGCCGGTCTAGAGGTTAGGACTCTGTGCTTTTACTGCCAAGGGCCTGGGTTCGATCCCTAGTTGGGGAACTAAGATCCTGCAAGCTGTGCGGCACAACCAAAAAAAAAAAAAAGATTCCATATAAATTTTAGGATAGGTTTTTCTATTTTTGCAAAAAACGTCATTGGGATTTGATAGATTGCATTGACTCTGTAAGGTCACCCTGTAGATCACTTTGTAAACAGTTTAATAACACTAAGTTTTCTAATCCATGAGCATGGGATGTGTTGCCATTTATTCATCTCTTCTTTAATTTCTTTCAGCAGTGTTTTGTAGTTTTCATTGTACAAGTCTTTCACTTCCTTAGTTAATTCGTAAGTATTTTATTCTTTTTGATGCTACTGAGAATCAGAAATGCAATTGATTTTTCTGTGTTGACTTTGTATCCTGCTACTTTGCTGAATTCATTTATTAGTTCTAGCAAGGTATTTGTTTTTTGGTTTTTTTGTGATCTCTAGAGTTTTCTACATATAAGATCATATCTTCAAACAGAGATAATTTTACCTTTTTCTTTCCAGTTTGGACCCCTTTTATTTCTTTTTTTTTCTTAATTGTTATGGCTAGAATTTCCAGTACTATGGTGAATAGAAGTGGTGAAAGCAAGTGTCCTTGTTTGTTCCTCATCTTAAAAGAAACACCACTGGTCTTTCACCATTGAGTATGATAATCCTTGTCGGTTTTTCATATACGTCTTTTGTTTCCTAGTTTGTTGAGTGTTTTTATCATAAAAGGTGTTAAATTTTGTCAAGTGTTTTTTCTGCATATAATGAGGTGATCATGCATGTAGTTATTTCCCTCATGCTGTTGACATAACATATTACATTGATTTCTGTGTGTTGTACCATCCTTGCATTCCAGGAATGAATCCCACTTGGTCATGGTGTATAACCCTTTTAATGTGCTGTTGGATTCTGTTTGCTAGTGTTTTGTTGGGGATTTTTGCATCAATGTTCATAAAGGATATTGGTCTGTAGGGTTTTTGTGTCTGTGTATGTGTGTGTCTGTGTGTGTGTGCACACACCATTTTCTGGCTTTGGTATCGGGTGATGCTGGCCTCAGTAGAATGATTTTGAAAATGTCCCCTTCTCTTCAATTTTTGGGAAAAGTTTCCCAAGGACTGGTATTAGTTCATTCTTAAATGTTTAGTAGAATTTACCAGTGAAGCCATCATCAGGTCCAAGGCTTTTCTTTTTCGGGAGCTTTTTGACTACTGATTCAATCTCCTTACTAATTATAGATCTATTCAAATCTTTATTTCTTTGTGATTTAATCTTGGTAGGTTTTGTGTTGCTGGAAATTTGTACATTTCATCTAGATTATCCAATTTGCTAGTGTACAGTTGCTCATAGTACTCTCTTATAATCCTTTTTATTTCTGTAGAATCAATAGTAATGTCCCCACTTGGGTTTTTCTCTACTATTCTCTGTCTGTTCTCTGTTTCATTTATTTTTGTTCTAATCCTTATTATTTCCTTCCTTCTGCTAGCTTTGGGTTTAGTTTGTTCTTCTTTTCGTAGTTCCTTAACTTGTATAGTTAGGTTGCCTGCCACTTGGCTGGGAGTGGAAGATGGGCAGAATTAACTGCTGTTTACCACCCACATCTCCCCTGGAAGTTGCAGGTCTTCAACAGACTCCAGAGCTCCAGAGCAGTTACATCAGACAGATTCTGCCAGTGCAGTTATTTTCCAGGTGTGGGGACAGATTCCCAGTGCTACTACTCTACAGTCTTCCCAGAATCCCAAAATTTGCATTTCGAACAAGTTCCCAGCTGATGCTGCTGGTTCAGGGACCACACTTTGAGAACCACTGACCTAAACTCTTTAAGGTCCTTTCTCTAAGGCCCTACCTAATAGGTCATACAGGGTCTTTCTCCTCTGGAAGTAATATAGTAAGTTAGTTGTGCTTTTTTTTTTTTTTTTTTTTTGGTACGCGGGCCTCTCACTGTTGTGGCCTCTCCCGTCGCGGAGCACAGGCTCCGGACGCGCAGGCTCAGCGGCCATGGCTCACGGGCCCAGCCGCTCCGCGGCATGTGGGATCTTCCCAGACCGGGGCACGAACCCGTGTCCCCTGCATCGGCAGGCGGACTCTCAACCACTGCGCCACCAGGGAAGCCCTAGTTGTGCTTTTTTAATTGAAAGAAGCATGCATCATTTTAGTGATGTGATTTCCTGGGGAGGGATGGGTTTGCTTTCTTGATGAGAAAAATGGGGCCTGTGGGCTGGTTCAGGGCAAGAAGCTTTGAGAAGCCCTCCCGGGGGCAGAGGGGTGTGTGTCGAGGTAGGAAGGAAATGGACAGTGTTCGGATCCGAGGGTGATGACAGGCCTGCTCCACAGGTGGCTGGTCGTCAGTCTGTGTCGTGTGTCTGGCACATGGTCATCTTGGGTCACATTTACGGAGCGCTTTTGATCCAGCCACTGTTGTAAGCCTGGATTAACACATTTAACCCTCACAATATCTCTGTGAGGTAGATCGTATTACCAGGTCCACGTTTGCAGCTTGAAGAAACAAAGTTTAGGACTTTGGCCAAGAACAACACAAAGATGGTCAGTGGTGGAATCACTTACCAGGGAGTTATTTAGGTTCCAGAGCCCACATCCTTAACCTTATACAGCAGGGCCTCAAGTACTAGGTCCCTTTCTGTATCAGTCAGGATATTTTGACTGCAAGTTACAAAATTAAACTAAAAAGTAATTTTTTTTTTTTTTTTTTTTAAGAAAAGTGTCCTCCCCCTTAACAAGTCTGGAGATGGGATGGTCCTGGGGTTGGTTACTTTAGTGCTTAATCATGTCACAGAAATCCAGGTTCTCTCCATCCTGTCACTCTGCAGCCCTCAGCAGGTTGGGCTCTGTCTTCAGAGCTGTCCCCTTGTGGTGACGAGATGGTTGCTACAGATCTCACCATCCCCTTCTCACAGAGGTCGAGCGAGAAGATGACCTGTTCCTGCCTTTCTGTCTTGTGTCCTTGTTAAGAGAGCAAAACTTTCCCAGAAGTCCCTTTCCCTGCAGACTTCACTACCAGAAATGCTTGACACACCCATTCCTAAATGGCCACCACTGAGATTCACCCCCCAGGGGCGTGGGGAGGGCCTGGAGCATGAGTCCTCCGGATGGCTGACCGTTCGGGGCTCCTTTAGGAAGAAGGGGTGTAATGGGAATGGCTGTGGGTGACCACTGAGAAATTAGCCATGTTCATTCCCTCTGGTTGATGGTGAGACCTTTGTACTGAAGGTGCCCTGTGGCACTGATAAAAGCAGATAAAGTCTAGGGCTGCCCGAGAAGCTGCCAACTGTCCTTGGTTTACTCTGGGCCAAGTAGTCTTTTGTTTCTTGGCAAGGGTATGAGGGCACATGATAAACATTTACTGGTTGTCGGCACCCAGAAGAATGTTGGTCTTCTAGGGCTGTCTTACAGCCCCGTTCCTGCTGCATTTGCCTCTGGAGGATGCCAGGCGTGGTCAGCTGGGATCAGCTCTGACCTGGAGCAGGTTACTTCCCCTTACGGTGCTTTAGGAACCTCATCTGTAGAGTGGGGATGTCACAGGGTAGTTATGAGGACCAAATGAGCCGCATCATTCGGGTGATGCCTGACGCATGATTCAGGGTGCGCATTGGGCTGTGCTGTTGCTGGCATCTGTGTGGTTTTCCATCAGCATCAGCATTAGGGAAGCTTGATCCAGCTCCCTGTCATCCTGCTCCTGCTGCTGTGAGTTGGAGGTGTTATTCCATGGCACCGTCCAGGTGGGCCTCACTTCACTAGGTGAGGCATTCCTGACTGCTGCAGGCCTGCAAGCCACACAGACCCTGATAGGCTGACATCCCAGGCAAAAGAGAAAAGAGGGAAGGGTGCCCTTTGGTCACTTTGCCCCAGGAAGGGTGTGTAGTATGTGTTGGGGAGCCATTTTCCACAAGTGTAACGGCTTATGGAGCACTTTTATTTTCCCTAGAATCAGGAATCTGATTCCCTAGAATCAGAATCTGTATCATTCAGGTAGCCTTAGCTGTGTGTCCTCGGCCACCAGAAGGGTCTGCATCTTTCCTCAGTAGGGCCAATGTGGTTTTTCCAAGTACGATTATTGTTGACAGGACACAGGACTGAGCGATCATGGCAGCCACATCACATGATAGAGATGTGCCCCACTTTACGAAAACCTGACCAAAGAAGGAGGAGCATCTCAATTACAGAATAATGTCTCAGCCAGAAATTCATGGCAGGTTTCCTAGTGCCTTTAAAATAGGATTTGTGTGTAAAAATACCGTTTGCACACAGGAGCCCATATTTTCTGAAAAGAGAAATATACTTGTATTGGGCATTTGGGATAAGCAGAATAAAAATAAAATCTTCTTACGAAAATAAAAACTAGAAACCAAATTCCACTTTTAATTCTAAAAGGTTTATATATAACTCTACTATCGTACCCTCTTCTCCTACCCCAGACTTCCACAACAGAAATAGATGGGCAAGATCTGTAGGCAGTTCACCATAGTGGTGAGGACTGAGGAAAGGACAGGCAGGCTCACAGGCGGGTGGACAGTGGGCACACCAAGGGCAGGGCTGGGTGCCTGTGTTGTGCTGTTTGATTTATTTGTGAACATTTGTAAGGCCTGGCCTAAAACATTACTGCTGGATCCCTTGCATGGTGTGGTCAGTGAGTGGTGGTTAGAAATTGACAGCCTGTCCTGCTGCCAGACTTCTGTAACCGCAGAGACATGCGCTGAGGTCTGACCCACGGGGTCTGGGGAAGGCCTGGGGGAGAGGGGTGAGGTTGGGATGGTGACACGCCTGACTTCTTCCTTCCTTTCCAGAAATGTTCCCACTGCCAGGAGGCAGGCGCCACCTTGGGCTGCTACAACAAAGGCTGCTCCTTCCGTTACCATTACCCGTGTGCCATTGACGCAGGTAAGATGGGACCACAGACCCTTGTTCAGAGCATCCGAAGGGTAGGAAATAACATTTTGATTCTCTCTCCTTCATAGTTCTTTTTGTCTCTTCTGACCTTGTTCTGTTTGTAAATTCTGAAGGAATGCAGAGAAGATAATAAAAAGGAATTAAATGGGGTGATATTTTTTATAAATTTTATAATTCACAAAAGATTTACCTATTTAAGTGCACAATTAAATGATCTTTACCATTATATTCACAGAGTTGTGCAAGCACAATCACAATTAATTTTAGAGCATTTTCATCACGTCTTAAACTACTACCTTTTGGTGGTCTCTCTCCCTCACCCCCAGCCCCTGGCAACTACTAATCTACTTTCTATCTCTGTGGATTTGCCTTTTCTGGCCATTTCATGTAAATGGAATCACACAATATGTGGTCTTTGTGATGCGTTTCGTGTGACTTAGCTTCCTGTTTCTCTGGTTTATCCACATCGCAGCATGTGTCAGTACTTCATTGGTTTTATTTTCTAACAATATTTTATTGTAAGGATATACCATATTTTATCATTCTTCAGTTGATGCACGTTTAGGTTTTCCACTTTTGTATTATTATACAATAATAATACAAAATAATGCTGCTGTGAACGTTCACAGACAAGTCCTTGTGTGGACTAAATGTTTTCATTTGTCTTGGGTATAAACCTAGGAGTGGAATTACTGGGTCATATGGTAACTCTATGTTTAACTGTTTGAGGAACTGTCACACTGTCTTCCAAAGTGGCTGCACCATTTTACATCCCTCCAGCAGTGTGTGAGGGTTCCAGTTTCTCCACATCATCACCAACACTTGTTTTTATGTCTTTTTTATTATGGCCATCCCAGTGGGCAAGAAGTGGTATCTCATTGTGATTTGGGTTTGCACTTCCCTGACAGCTAATGATATTGAGCATCTTTGGTGAAGTTCAGTTTATCTGTTTTTCTTTTGCCACTTATGCGCTTTGTTGCTTGTTGCTTTTCTTATATTTAAGAAGCCATTGCATAATCCAAAATCACAAAGATTTACGCCTATGCTTTCTCCTAAGAGTTTTATAGTTTTAGCCCTTACACAGGTCTTTGATCCGTTTTGAGTAAATTTTTGTATGTGGTGTGAAGTAGGGGTCCAGTTCATTTCTTTCCATGTGGATTCCAGTTGTCCCAGCACCATTTGTAGAAAAGACTACTCTTTTCTCATTCGATGACCTTTGTCGAAAACCAGTTGACCATAGGTGTATGGACCTATTTCTGGACTCTCTCCAGTACCACACCGTCTTGTTTATTGTAGCTTTGTGGTAGATTTTGAAATTGGAAAGTGTGAATCCTCCGACTTCGTTCCTTTTTTTCAAGATTGTTTTGGGTATTCTGGGTCCTTTGCTGTTCTATATGAATTTTAGAATCAGCTTATCCATTTCTGAGGGGGGAGCGGGATTGCATTGAATCTGCAGATCAGGTTAGGGGTTGTCACCATCTTATAAAAAAAAAATAGTGTGTCCTCCAACCCATGATCATGGGGTGTCTGTCTTGCCATTTACTTCAGTTTTTAATTTCTTTCAACGGTGTTTTGTAATTTTCAGAGTACACATTTTGCATCTTTTTTGTTAAATTTATTCCTAAGTATTTTATTATTTTTGGTGTGGTTATAAATGGAATTGTTTTCTTAATTCCATTTTCAGATTGTTCACTGTGACTGTATAGAAATATAATTGATTTTGGTGTATTGATCTTGTATCCTGGAACTTTGCTCCACTCACTGATTAGTTCTAATAGTTTTTTAGTGGATTTCTATATACAAGATGTGTCATCTGTGAGTAGATTGTTTTACTTCTTCCTTTCCAATCAGATGCCTTTTCTTTTCTTTGCCTAGTTGCCTGGCTAGACCTTCTAGATAATGTTGGATAGAAGTGGCAAGAGCTGGGACTTCCCTGGCAGTCCAGTGGTTAAGACTTCGCCTTCCAGTGCAGGGGGTGCGGTTCGATCCCTGATTGGGGAACTAGGATCCCACATACCTCGAGGCCAGAAAAACAAAACATAAAACAGAAGCAATATTGTAACAAATTCAATAAAGACTTTAAAAATGGTCCACAGCCAAAAAAAAAAAGAAGTGGCAAGAGCTGACATCCTTGTCTTGTTTCTGATCTATCATGATGATAGCTGTGGGCTTTTCATAGATGTTCTTGACGCAACTGAAGAGGTTCCTTTCTATTCCTAGTTTGTTGTGTGTTTTTATCGTGAACTGGTGTGGGGTTTTGTCAAACCTTTTTTCCAGGTCTCTGGAGATGATCAGAGCAGTGTTTTGCAGTGTAATAACTGTTGAAAGAAGGACACCTTTTGTCTGAGAAGTGCCATCCAATGAGCAATGCAGAAGACTGGAGTTCTGACTCAGAGCTTCAAGCAGCCTGGGAAATCCTCTTTCTTCCTCCTGACTTTTGGCTTTTTGTTGACTGTTTTCACCAGTTACTTTTTGAGCATCAGATGGGTCTGAGACCTTCACCTAGCAGGTTCTCATGCTTTCAGTCAGGATGGAGGAAGAGAAAATGGGAAGACAAACAAGAGTGCTCAAATGGCCTGGTGGCTGACCAGGTGATGGGAGCAGGTACAGAGGCATAAAGCACATGGAGTCGGATCCGACAGGCGTGGGAGGAATCTGAGTTCCTCTCGACCACCCTTCCTCCCAGCGCTCCTGACGTTTGCTTAAGTGTGTCCCCCTGCCTTTCACATCCTTCTCGTTGCCCCTCCTTTCCTCTTCCCTCTTTTCTTTCCAGGTTTCTGTAGGGGGTGCAGCTAAAAAGAACAAGAAAGGGAATTCCCTGGTGGTCCAGTGGTTAGGATTCCGGGCTTTCACTGCTGGGGGCCTGGATTTGATCCCTGGTCAGGAACTAAGATCCTGCCAAGCGACCCAGTGTGACGAAAAAAAAGAAAGGTACAGAAAGATAACGCTTATGCCAAAGTTAGATTCTCATGAAAGTTTGTTTGCATGTGCTGAAGGGCAGCTGGTGGCCAGGGTGCCGTGTGACCAGAGGGATAAGTGGGCAGTAAGAAGAGAGCCTTGAGGGCTTCCCTGGTGGTGCAGTGGTTAAGAATCCGCCTGCCAGTGCAGGGGACACGGGTTCAAGCCATGGTCCAGGAAGAACCCACATGCCACGGAGCAACTAAGCCTGTGCGCCACAACTACTGAGCCTGTGCTCTAGAGCCCGTGAGCCACAATTACTGAGTCCGCGTGATACAACTACTGAAGCACAACTACTGAAGCCCGAGTGCCTAGAGCCCGTGCTCCGCAACAAGAGAAACCACCACAATGAGAAGCCCGCGCACCCCAACGAAGAGTAGCCTCCGCTCACCGCAACTAGAGAAAGCCCGCATGCAACAACGAAGACCCAACACAGCCATAAATAAATAAATAAATAAATTTATTACATAAAAAAAGAAGAGAGCCTTGAAATGTCAGTTCAGGGAGTTTGGGTTTCAGTCTGTCCCTTCCATCCTCTGTCCTCCTCTACATGTTTACTTGTTGAGTCTGAGCAGTAATTCACCCTGGGTCGTGGTCTGGCATGTTCTATAGAACAGCCATTAAATCCTTCTCTCTCAGAAGCCCAACCACTGCCTTTTCTCATTTTCATGATACCGCCCAGGGTTACCTCAGAACGTTTTGTTTCTTTTTCTAGTTTAAGCTTCGTGATTTTTAATGAAGATGGTCAGGTTCTGGGTTTTCGGCAGTTGTGTGTAAGTCTTTTGTGGGGAATGCTGCAAGCATTGGCTTTCCCCGTCGGTGGGCGGTGAGAGGTGGTCTCCTGCATGGAGGCTCTGCCCAGCAGCCTGAGGTGAGCAGCAGGCAGGTGCCTCGTCCCCCCTGCGAGCGTGCTCCCTGTGTGCACACGGGGCACCTGCCTCCAGGTACAGTTTCTCCAGGGGTTGAGTGGAGTCGCTCGGTAGAACTTGCTGCAGTGAGGGAATGTTCTAGATCTGTACTCTCCAATACAGTAGCCACAAGCCATGTGTGACCGTTGAGCGCTTGGAAGGTGGCTACTGGGAATGAGGGACTGAGCTTTTTCTTTCGTTTAGACTCCCATGGCCGTGTGCAGCTGGCGGCTGGAACGCCCTGCTCTAGCCCAGGCTCTGGGGGTTCTTCGGGACAGGTACTGGGCTCTCCTCCCTCAAGTGGAGGCCCTCTAGCACGCACCACCAGCAGGGAAGCAGGGCCTGCTCTACCAGCTGAGTGTTAGGAAGCAAAGGACTTTCTTGTCACTCTGTTTGAACCTGCCTTGCATGGCCTGCCCAGATAAGTTGGTAACGTCTCTGTTTGGCAGAAGTTGGTGGCCGAGTATCCAGGGAGAGGAAGGCTGTCTGCGTCGGGGCCTTGGCCCTCTGGCTTTGCTGTCCCAGCTGCTGCAAACTGCTCCTCCATGCGGAGCTGGGACCAAAGAAGCAGCTTAACAAGGTGACCGTGTCTTTGTTGGTCTCTTGGATGACCTGAGTCACAGTGACCCAAAGCCTGCACTGCTCTGTGTAGCTTGATGCTTGTATTTATCCCACACAGTCTTCTCAGGAATTCTGTTCTATATGTAATGGATCTTTGTATCCAGGAAAGGCATTCATTGATTGACTTTCTTTCTAGTTACAATAAAAGTAAGTCCCTGAGTTTGAGTCCCCCATCTCTGTATGGAGTAAGGAACAGTTTGGCATTTTCATCTCTGCCTTACTGTCAGCTGCCCAAACCTTAAAGAGCTGTTCATAACGAAGGGAAAACTTTTATCACCAGGGACATCTCCATGGAAACATGAGGATCTGTGGCTCCTGCAGCGTTTCCCCTTCCTAATAGTGATTGCACATTTGTGACATCACAGTTTGCTCTGTTGTGCTGCTTGTTATGTCACAGGCATAGGATTTGTCTCCAGGTGGGAGAGTGCAGTAATAAGAACATGAGTGCTGTTTAAAAAAAAAAAAAAAGATTTAAGGTATTTAATGCAATAAGCCACAACAATTAATACCAAAGGAAAAAAGAGCTGTGGTAGCTCATTTATAATCCCACTGTGCGCACAGAATCTTGCCTAGAGGGGCTTTTTCTTTTACCCTCATGAGGAAGCACAGCTGGGAATTTCACTTCTGTAGCCACCCTTCCAGCGGCATTTTAAAGCTGCTCTCTCCGCTGCTGACTTTGATCTTGCAGCAGTGGGTTCAGAGCCCCAGATGGGTCCTACGAAAGAACTGGTGGTCTGGCCTCTCCCTGGAGAGGAGCTCTCTGCATCCCAGGGCCTTGCTCCCGCCTTCTTATTCCCCTCCTTCGGCCCCAGGAGCTGAGGCTGCCTCTCAGCAAGGTGGGGTGAGGCTGGTGGGTCCCTGAGTCCCAGCCTGGATTTTGCCATTATGAGTACTAAGCGTAGCTCTGAGGAGATTGTAGCTGAGTTGGAGACTGTCGGGGCCTGGCAGATCCAAAGGACGCTAGACATCCTTTCGTTTTCTCCCTTCCCGGGCTCACCATCCTCAGCATGGGGTATATACGGGTGCATGTGGGTATCTGAAGCTCCACATAGCTTGTTATGAGGAGCTCAGAGTCCTCTGCCTTTAAGCCCAAAGAGAGGACTCAAAGTGGAACACTGTTCTGGGGTGCTGCTGTTTGTGTCTGGAAGCCACCCTGCCGACTAGACAACCTGGTGAGTCTCTTCCAGCCTGCGTGATGATCCAGCCATTGACTCTGACCTCACTGTGGGGAAGTGCTGACCAGGCCCTCTGCACAGTGCGGGGTGTTGCCAGGGGCTTAAAGGAATCAAACGAGAGGCTGGCGGGCCGGCAGTGTGGGGCCAGGCGCCTGTCCAGAGCCCTCAGGAGAGCTTTTACTGCACTTCCTGCCACTCTTGGCTCTTCCCCAGCAGAGCCTGGCTGGAGGCAGCCCAGGAGAGGCTCGCCGGCCCCTTGCAGGTGTCTAAGCCCTCCAGCTGTGGTTCTCACCCTGCCAGGAACAGGAAGTGCAGTTCCTGATGGCCGGTGGACATGACGGGAATGGGGACAGCCGCTGCCTGCTCGGGAGGCCTAGCCAAAAGGTGCACCCCGTCTCGTAGATTCGTTTCGGAGACTTCCGTTCCCAGAAGTACCTGGCATTAGTTCCAAGTTGCCTTTAGTGTTTACTTACATTGTTTTATTTCTTCTTTTTAACTTTGAGGGAACATGTTTCCTAACTTTAAGCATGTTTTACTAATGGTCCATCACAGCTGGTCACTGTTTCGTGGCAGTGAGGGGACCTGAGCCACCTCTGCCTTTCTGATGGCATCTTTTCCAGCTAACACGGCCCCCCTCCTTATTTCTGTAAACCCCTGTGGTGTAAGGGTGGCCTTTCCCCACCGTGTGGCCTGTGCTGTTTCTCTTTGGCCCAAACTAAAGACTCTGCCAGCATGCACTGCTGCCACAGCCCAGGTAAGGAGAAGGTGCTTCCCTGGAGCTCCAGCTGTCCGTCTCCCGCTGTTCGTGAGCTCTCTGGCAGATTGGAGCAGCAGGAGCCTCGGTCACACCATGTACTTGTGGGTTTTAAATTAACACATTTCATTAACTGCCGCGCTCTTTGCTTGGAGGGGGGAGGGGATAGGGATGCAAAGGTTAGCAGGACTTGCTGTTTCTTGTGCCCCGAGGCTTGCCCCGGGAACTGTGAAGACCAAACCCGTCTGACCCTAGAGATTCTAGGACTCCAGAAGGGGAGGTGGCTTAGCCGAATTATGAAAGGGTCTTTATTTATTTAAGATTATAGAGGACCTCAAAAGTTTCCATTTGTGTGCTCCGTTGCTTACTACTGTTTCACTTGAAATCTGTGGGTACACAGGCCGCTAATCTGGACCTCACTTTAAACCTGAGTTAAATTGTAAATTTAACAAGGCTAAGTACCACGGCCGCCTCCCGCCTTGGTGCCTGGGCGCGCTCTGAGAATGTGTGATTAATATTTATTAACATTTGGCCACTGCGTCTCGCACCAGTGACCTGGCTGTTGGTCTTCAGGAGCTGTGGTGTGCAGAGTGAGCTCGTTAAGTCGCTTTCCTCGCCCTGCTCCGCGCACGACGCTTGTGCCGCAGAGCACAACGCCCCTGGAGGCAGGTGCGCGTCCTTGCCGTCATGGAGGATGTGTCACCACCGTGTTAACAGTTGGAATGAGTGATTTCCCTCCAAGGATTAATCGCCCCCTCGTGGGATTTCACATTTCTCTGAAGCATTTAACAGGGATTATGGACCCTCTGCAGTGTGTCCGTGGGTTGTGTGTGGGGCAAGGGTGGCAGCGGGGCTCACGGGCCTGGCCTCCTTGCTGTCTCTGACCTGTGACTCTCCACAGAGGAGAAAAGATGCCTCCAGATTCAAAGTGTTTTCACAAGGAAGCTTTGGCGTGGGCCTGTGGAATGGCCTTAGCCTAAGATAAGGAATTTTAAAAATAACACTTATTAGAGATTGTTTCTGATGATTAGAATAATAGGATATGATCATGGAAATACAGAAAAAATAAAGAAATTAAAATCACCTATAATATTACTATCCAAAGAGAATCACTGTCATATTTTGGTAGATTTCCTTTGTCCTTTTTTATGCATATAAAATATTTTGGTAAAATTGGGATTGTACTTGTACATTTATGTATCCTGGTTTTTTGAGCAATTTGCATCGTGTTCACTATTCTGAAACGTTTCATGTTGGACTGACATTCCACCATGTTGAGGTGCCATAGCTTATTTGGGGGTGTCTTGCGTGGTTTCCTATTAGAAATCATAGTGTGGAGACCTCTTATCGCCATGTGTGACCCTGTCTGCCCTGGCCAGCGTGGCCCCATGCCCCTCAGGCTGTGCCGCACGCCAGGCTCCTGCTGACTGTCCCCTTCTCTCTTGCAGATTGTTTGCTCCATGAGGAGAACTTCTCGGTGAGGTGCCCCAAGCACAAGGTGAGTCAGAGCCTGCAGAGCCTGTGCTCCCCTCCCCGCAGGACTTGGGGGTGGCGGCGGGGCTCCTCCTGAAAGACCTGGAGACCAGACATTGCAGGGTCACGGCCACACCACCAGGGCCCGGGCTGCCGAGCACTCCTGGCCCCGGGAGGGCCAAGATGCAAATGGGAGGGAGCCCTGTGGCGTGGGGTCAGCACCCATGGGGTGGCGCAGCTGGGGAGAAAGGTGTTTGTTAAGAGAAATTGGAAGAGAAACACACAAAACTCCTGGTTTCCCCTGCAGTTGAGTGGAACCCCAGATCACAGATTGGCGTGAGGTGAGATTGGTTGTAGGTCTAGGTACATAAGCAGAGGTGTCTTCCCAGACTAAAGAGAGTTGACTCCAGGCTTTTGGGGAAACTCACAGTCTCCTCCAGGTTTTACTTCAGCCGAAGCAGCCAGTGGTGCCTGCAGCTGATTGAGGAGGTGGTCTCTTGGTCACCTCTTAAATTTAGGAAAGGAACGAAGATGGGGGCGGGGGTGTGTGTGAATGGCCTGTTTCCAAGACACCACATGCGTGTGTGGAGACGGGAGGGCGTGGAGAAAGGGACCCCAGGGAAGGACTGGGATGGTGGAGACCCGCCACCTGGCAGTCCCTGCAGCGGCGGCTCTCCTCCGGCTGAGGTCACACTGACCCCTGGTGGCCACTGGTGCTCACGGTCTTCAGTCTCTAAGTGGGGCCAGAAAGTACTAGAAAGAGGTCGCCCTGACAGGTCTGCCCTCAAAGTGCTTCTGAAAGATGCTTACTTATGCTTTTCTTTAACAATTATTTTCCAATATGGATCATAGGATCTTACAATTTTCTCTCCCATTTTTTACTTAATTTACATGTTTTTATTTTTAAAAACTTCTCTTTTTTAACGGTCACAGTTTACCTCAGAAGACCCTGTCTGAGTATCTCCTGTTTGTCACTCAGCACTGACTCTGCTTTTTCTTTCCTTTTCCATGTGCGTTCCTCTCCTCACCTCCGCCTGCCCTGACCCCCACGCTCGTTCTCTGTCCCTCTTGTCCTGTCTCCTTGGCTTTGCCGGCGTCAGCCTCCCCTCCCGTGCCCTCTCCCCGCCTTGCAGAACAAGACAGCGAAAGGCAGCCTCAGCACAGAGCAGTCGGAGCGGGGGTGAGGGGGGCAGTGTGCTCGTGGGAATGGAAAGTACAGCAAGCACAGGTGAGTCGGGGCCGCCACCCCTGCCAGACTGCAAGGGGGTGTCGGGCCGCTGCCTCCTGCTCGCCCCAGGCCAGGCTGCCCCACCAGCATTTAATCGCGTGGACTGCCAGCGCCAGGTGGATACCATGTCTTTCCATCTGTTGCTCAGCTCCCCAGAATACGTGTGGAAAGGTGGCGTGGGGCTTTAAATTGGTCCCATCCTCCGCCGGGGTTCAGGCCTTGTGTGTGGAGTCCCCAGGGGCAGAACGCAGCTGGCTTCGGGACAGAGCCTCTGGGGGGGTGGCTCTCCTGCTGGCAGCCCTCACTCTTGCCCTGTCTCAGAAAGGCTTCTTGCCAGAGGCCTCTTCTTAATTTATTTAACATCTCTAAAGCTTATGATGGGTTCTCCTTTGAAAAACAAAAAATACCCCAAGTTTTGTTTTTTGAAATCTTTTTTTTCCCCCAGGTCTATGAAGGATTCCTTTTCCTAGAAGTACAAAGGGAAGGAAAATCCCCTCAACGATTTAGTAGACTTTAGCATCCCGTTTAACTTTACTTTTAAAAATCTCAGGAGGTTGAGTTGTGCTTTTTGTGAGTGTGTTTGGGGGCTCGTGGTCTGGGCTGGCAGCGTGTGCCTGTGAGAGCAGGATTATGGGACTTGGGTCTCTAGAAGCAGCAGGACTGCAGTGCTCCCATTGCCTTCCTCACCCACCCCGTCCTCACTGAGCAAAACAGATCATGAGAAGAAAAAACAAAATGTAACTTGGGGCACTTGCTTCTACAGGATGGGGTGGGGGGCTAGTTGTCTCAGAACTGTTCGTTAAGGGATTATTTCTCTGCGAGTGAGGGCGTCTGTGTTTACTCCAGACGGCTGAGACCCACACGGGTGTGCTAGGCCTGGCTCTCTGGGACAGCAAGCCCATGTGCCTGAGTCTCTGTGGAATGTTCCCTCCCCCTTGTTACAAGTCGGGGTGGGGGGTGTCTGCCTTTCTCTGGAATGCCTAACAGTACTTTGAGGAAGAAACAGAATTCACCTCAGAATGTGGCAGTTTTCATCTGGGAAGTCGTCTGTTTCTTAGGTGGGTCCCGGTACTGACCTCCAGAGAAGGCCCCTGTGCTGAGTGCTGAGTGTCTGGGGCCGGTGGGGGTTACAGTGCTTCCTGAGGGGCTGTCGAGTGAGGACTTTGCACTCACACTTTTCTGTCTTGCTCTTCCAGGGAGTAGGGCTGGGAGTGGAGGGAGCGGAGCAGGGCGGGAGGGTGGGTCATCACACGGAGCCCCGTGCACTTCTAGAACCCGCGGGGTCCACTGACCCTCAGGGCAAGCAGCAGTCTGGGTGGTTTTCAAGAATGTTTCTGTTGGCCCTTCTACTGTGTCTAGGGGGCTCTGCCACCTTCCTGGCCCCGGTGGTTAGGGCTGGGTTATATAGGAGGCCACGTGGAATGTTCCTGGAAGTGTCCAGGAAGAGCCAGTTAGGGAGAGAACCATTGGTTACTCAGTGCCTTTTGTTCCTGTCCTGGAATCCCAGCCCATGTTTGAGAAAAAGAAGAACTCTGGGCCCTGGGCCTGGTGGGCAAATCTCCTCTTGGAAGTTTTAATTTTGTTCATCATCGCTTTTCTCTCTGCTCATTCTTGGGCTCTGCCAGCTGACAGAGCCCTTGGCTCTCGTGGGACAGTAAGCTTCGTAGTTCATTCCTCAGAAGGTTGGTGTTATCATTCCTGTTTACACAGAAGAAATGAGGCGCTGAGTGATTGAGTGGCGTGTCCCTCGGCTTGGGGTCATTTCGAGTCTGTTGAGGGCAGACCTTCACCTCTTGGAGGGAAGGAACGAACATGCGCCTCTGGTCTCGTCCACCTGAACTGCTTGTCATCGAGTGCTTCCCCGCGAGGCTGGACCCGTCGTCCTGGGTTCGCGGTTCAGCAGTCACATTGTGGCCTTCGCTGTCAGCCCTCTGCAGACTGTGCAGAAGCCCCAGTGATTGGGGACAGAGACGCAGCCCCCCACCTCAAGGAGCATTCATTTCAGTATCCGTGCTGAGGACACAGAGCCACCATCGTTGGGTCTCCCGACAAGGCGGGGAAGGGACAGTGATTGTACATGTGAGTTCCGGTTCGTGGCGCCCCACTTTCTCACCCAGAGCAGTGTGGAAAGTGCTGTGTGACCAGGCTCAGGCCACTTAATGTCTCTGTGCTTCAGTTTTCCTTCTGTAAAAAGAGGGATAGCAGTGGCCAACCTTGTGAGGATTCAGTTAAGAAATGCCTCCACCATGCCCAGCGCAGCCTGGCCTGGGGTGCGGTGTCAGCAAATGCTGGGTGCAACTGCCCTCAGCCATGCCCGGGAGGAGCAGGAGGTTCAGAGCTGCAAACCAGACCCTACAGCTGCCCTGTCTGGCAGAAAACCCCAGGGCTGGGGCAAGGAGACGTGAGTTCTAATCTCCTGCCACCACGTGAGATACCTGGTGCTTGTCCCTCACCAGGCCAGCAGTGCCACAGAGGACAGGTCCTCGGGCAGCTGTCAGTGGGCCCCCTCCTCCCGGCTCTGTGGATGATGGAGCCGTGTGGCCGGCCTATGCTGCCCTCTCCCCGTGCTGAAGCCTCCCTGGCTCAGGGCAGTGAGTGGGCAGGGCTCTGACCACGGAACATCCCCCCTGCCATCTTCCATTCTCATCTGAGTAAACAAGGAGACCCCACCCCCCAGGTCTCCCGATCCAGTGGGGAGGAAGCAGTATCCTCCATCCATCTGCTGCCTTGTCCTGGGTGCCAGCTGCACACAGCAGCCTCCCTGCCCTGGAGCTGGGCCTTCCCGAGCAGCTTCTGTGGTCGGAATGTCACACAGCCGGCCTGCGTGTGAACAGCGTCATGTCCCGGGGCTCCCCTTCCCTCCCACCCCAGCCCCGGCAGCCCCTCACTGCCTCCCACAACTGCAGCTTCAGAGGTTCCCATCCCTGGTAGGATTAAGTCCAGACTGCCCAGCACGCCTCTGAGGGCCCCTGGAGTCTCCGGCGAGGCTCCTTCGGCTCCTCTGAGCTTCCTCCCGCGGAGCTTTGTGCTCGCGCTTAGCTCCCTGCGCTGGAGCACTGTGCCTCCGTCTCTTCTCTGGGTCTCAGCTTCAGTGTCACTTCCTCACGGCAGCCTTCCAAGTCCCCTTGTCCCCACTCTGCAGCCTTCCTGGCATCACCACAATCTCAAGTCATTTGTGTGTTCACGTATTGTCTGCATCTCCACTAGACTGCCTGCCCAGTCCGCAGGGACCGCTGTCTCTATCCCGTCGTGCACTGGCCCGAGGGGGCACACGGCAGTCCCTCTCCTCGCAGGGCGGACAGCCGTGTTAAATAGAGGAGCACCTGCAGCCCAGGGAGGAGAGTGCTGACCTGACGGCGCCCGGGTGGGTACAGGTTGAGGACGAGGCTGCCTCCACACCCTGGCCAGGTCCCGTGGGGCTGAGGGGGTGCCGCCAAGCCGCAGGTGGAGAGGGCAGCTTGGTGTCAGACGCGGGAGGATTTGGAGGACAGACTGACCCGGCCCAGGTTCAGGCCACGGAGGTGAAGCTGAAGGGCAGCAGGAAGGAGGGTGACGAGGGCAGGGGTGTTGGAAGGCTTTGGCCCAGCATGAAGTCCCGATCGCCAGCAGCTGAACGTGCAGTTGCCTTTTTACGGAGAAGCGTGCAGGTCCTCAGCACAGAGGGCCGCCTGCTCGCTCACTGGCGCAGCAGCTCCGCGCCTGCTCCGTGGCCCTGCCTGGGGTGCTGCCTTCTCAGCCATGTCCTGTGCGTTTGGATGGGGCCACAACAACGGAGGCTCGAAGGCAGAGTCCCTGGGGCCCAAGCAGAGGAGCTTTGCTGGATGTGAGCCCCAGTCCCACTTCTAACCAGCCACGTGGCCTTGGGCCACATGTGTCACCTCCCTCAGCTGCCTCATCTCCAAGATATGGGGGTCAGGCCTCTCAGTGTTACTGTGAAATAATGTCTGTAAAGCTCCTAGCATAGTGCCTGGCCCCTACTCGGTGCTTAAAGAATTTTCTTCCCATTCTCCCTACTGAAGGAACAGTTTTGAGGAGCAACTGAGAAGTTAGGGTCCTATTACATTCAGGGTATCATGTGTTTGGGCCAGTCTAGTATCAGACCCTGGGGAAGGTCCCTGCTGGGAAGGCTGGAAGGCAAAGCCCCAGCCGGGAGGTGCGGAAGGGCTGAGGCTGCCTGGACCACCAGGTCCCCCTGTGGCACCAGGGGAGGAGCCCAGGGTCAGCAGCGTGCACAGCCCACCGGCCGGGCAGACCCTGGTGCTGAGACAGCCTTCATTCTGAAGATGGGCGCTGGGCTGGGGCCTGCTGTTGTGAGTAATGAGCAGGATAGGGGTGCAGGCCCAAGACTGTGCCAAGCACTGGGGAGAGGGCACACCCTGCCCTGTCCCTCCCTCCACCAGCAGAGCTTTGCAGGATATGCATGGCACCTGTCCTCTGTCCTCACCTGAGAAGGCTGCTTGCTTCTCCCCACCTTCCTGGCAGCCTTAGCCTCAGGAAACCAGAGTGAGGAGTGGAGAGTGTCCGTGCTGGGGGAGGGGGAAGCATGGACCACATAGGTGGGGCCAGAGCCACCATCAGTGCCGGGGAAGCCACACTGTGGCCGGGGACGTCCTGAGGATGGCTCAGCCACTGGCCCACGTCCCCAGGGCCTCCAGCTGGATTCCCGGGGTTTGCTTTTACCTGAGGGTGGCGACATTGTCCTGCTGTCTCTGTGAGTCTCTTCCTGTTTATTCATGTTTTCTGTCAAGCAGTTAGGAATCTCTTTATGGCTCATGCACACAGACCAGTCTTAACTATTTTGCATATTAGTAAGTTGTATGGAAACAGAAAAGGGGATAGTGGTGTCTGGGTTTTCTTGAGGTTTATTGGTTGGAGGAGGGACACACACACACACACACACACACACACACACACACACACACACACAGTTTCCAAGAGTGCTGTGATTGGCAGAAAGGTGAGGGTGCCACCACTCTTGGCTTCTGGTGTAATTTTTCTGGACTGAGTTCCTTGAAAACTGCTGTGTCTCTCTGAGATCTTTGCACATGTAATGAATGACCCGCGAAGCATTCTGAGGAGGCCCTTGATACAACCCCATGTACCCCATGTGATCACCAGGATAGTCTTCCTGAGCCTGGAGCCTGGGCAGGAAGGAGAGACGCCAGTGGCAGGGCCTGGGGAGCCTCAGAGGATGAGCTGAGACCTGCCTTCCGTCAGAGCTCTTGGGTGGAGTGTTCGCTGTTAGATGTAAAGAGCTGCCTGTGACTGGAGGCAGCCTTCATGTGGTCCTGAGCCGGTTCTTCCACAGACTGGCTGGGTACTCAGCCACCTCTGTGAGGACTGGTCCCTGCCACCAAGTGCCAAGCCCAGCCCAATGCAGGCCCCAGATGGTGGGGTCCTAAGCAAGGGGTCGCCCTGAGAGCCACTCCACTCCAGGCAGCCCCACCTGGCGGGTCAGAGAACTCTCTCCTGGTCTCGGTTCCTTCCACACACCCGGGACGGGGCACTCAGAGTCCGTTCCTGGCGCAGCTGGCCGGGTCATTGCTGCCTTTACCCTGTTTCAGGCCCAGAGCCACATGACTGGCTCCGCCATTGGTCTTGGGTGTCTGCAGTGTGAGCAGTGTGTTCACAGGGGTTCTGCAGCTGCTGGACCCTGCAGAGTCCCCCTACCCCGGTGCCGCCACGGAGCAGGGGCTGTTGGCTACAGCACCACACGGGGTTTCCCAGCACCCAGTGTCTGCTTGTCTTGCAGGTGAGACTGTGGAGATGAGAAGGTGGTGGACCCTTGTGATGGAATGGAAATGGTCCTCTTGTGCAGCCACACCCCACCCCGCCCCACCCCGCGTGCCTGCCCGTGCCAGCACTTCCTTCCTAAGTTCTTACATCACTCTCAAACTGCTGACACCACAGGAAAGAAAGACCCAAGAAGTTGGAATGGCTGTTTCCATGGACACAATCTCCATAGTGACAATGTGGGGGTGGGGGGAGGGGGGATGATGGGAAAGGGTGGGGGGAATTAAAAGAGGGAGGGATAAAAATATATATATATAAATCTATTTTTAGTCTGGAAAGACTGTTTAAATGAAAGGTGCGCTATCCCTTTTGATTCTATTTTAAAATTATCTAGCTTAAGAATTCCAAATTTGTTCCAATAACAGTGAAATTTAAATGTGAAATTGAACTGAACAAACTCTCATCTCACAAGGACAGGGCTGACTTAGATCCTTAGCCCAACTTACACAATTCAGAGATTCTAGACCCGGGGTTGGAAGAGCAAACAAACCACACCGAACTATTCTATTGTCAGTAATTTGTCTCAAAGTGGGAAGGTCAAGGGGGAGGGAAGCGGGGATGGTCCGTGTTTTCAAGAGTGGGAGAATGATGTTTAAACACAAAAATAAATTTTTTCATTTCCAGAAACACTATTTATTTATTATTTTTAAGATTTTTATCTTTTGGGGGGGGTGAAATTGGCACAAGCTCCAAGGTCACAGCTGCGTCCTGGGTCACTGTGGCCAGTGAGAGCCCCAAGCATCCCACTAAGTGGCTCAGCCGGCAGGGTCAAGGGATGGCCGCCTCTGGGCATGTTTCAGGCAGCTGTGCCCTGACCCCCAGGACAGACGGGACGGAAACCTAAGCTGTAGGAGCGGACACAGGGAGGGACAGTGTCAGGTATGATCATGTGAGGTAAGCTGACCAGGAACACCCACTCCACCCTTTTTTCTTTTGCTTTCATTTTTATAAAGGAAAAGGGGGCCTGTCGGTTGAGCAGCCCCATGCTACATGATTCTTTATGTTGTATTGTTTTGTTTTGTTTTGTAAATTGTACAGTTTTTAAATATCTGAGTTTTAAAAAAAGAAAAAAGTACAAAAAAAATCTTGTTAAGGCCTTAAGAAGGGGTTAGTGCATCTTTCAGGGGTCACTCTGCCGTGGGGATAAAATAGCTGTTTCACAAACAGTTTTATTTAAAAAACAAAACAAAAAAAATCAAAAAAAATAATAAACTTCATTTTAACCTTGTTTCCTTTTTTGTTTAAAGCAAACGCGTCTCTTTTCTCCTCCCATCCCAGTCCCCAGGGTGGCTCTGGTTCTGCTGCAGGGGCGGCTGCCAGCTCACTGGTCCAGCCGTCCTGGCCTCCTGCAGGCCTTGCAGCAGAGCCTGGCATGAAACAAACCGAGGACTCCTGCCACTCACCCTCGAGGGTGGAACTCAGCCACGTATGGGGATGGCCAGATTGCTTAAGTTGATATGAGGACATATTTCCAATCAACATTAATTTTAAAGGTTATTAAAAAATAATACAATGTTAACGGACTTTATTTTTAGAGAACAGTAATACTGGAAGGAATGTTGTG
Source organism: Aethalodelphis obliquidens (assembly GCF_003676395.1). NCBI lineage: Eukaryota > Metazoa > Chordata > Mammalia > Artiodactyla > Delphinidae > Aethalodelphis > Aethalodelphis obliquidens. Next base: position 58,056,010 of record NW_020837952.1, on the reverse strand, counting down.
AAGTAGAAATAAGCAATTATAAATGAGTTCTTGTGTGCTCATCAATTTGAGGCTGCAGAAATGGCAGATTAATTTTGTTATAATAGCTACATCAAGCAGTGCGGTCCATTTATAATTTTGCTCGGCCAGGATGGAGCTGTGTGGGTGGGTGTGCTGTGTCGGCCACGGAACCTGCATAGAAATGACAGCTTTTTGAGCTCCTTGGCTTCCCATCTGGTCTTGACTTGGCATTAACACAGTTCAAATCAAATTGATAGATTTCAGGTGTTGAGAACTAAGCCACAAAACTTGGAAGATATGCATCTTCAGGAAAATATTTTCCTGACAGCAAATGGTTCTTCATCATTTTGCCTTTTGTTCTGTCCTCTTTTGACTTGCTGATAATACTCTGAGTAAGGCACTTTTGATGGTTCCTCAAACTGGCTACTGAAATGACCGTTAACTGGGGAGTGGCCCTGTTCCAGGCTCCACTCCTGACTCTAGCTTTCCCAGTTCTGCAGGAAGCCTCAGCTGTTCATGTGCATTTCAACTCCTGCCACTTTTGAGCTCTATGTATTTTTTAACAGACTTTATTTTCTAGAGTAGCTCGAGGTTCATAGTGTAAAGCAAAAGGTACGGCGGTTTCCCTCGTATGCTCTGCCCCCACACAGGTGCACAGCCTCCCCCCAGTATCAGTGTTACCCACCAAAGCGGTGCTTTTTCTTTATGACTGGTGAGAACTTCCATTGACATATCATTGTCACCCAGAGCCCATAGTTTACGTTAGGGTCCACTCTTGGTGGTGTACATTCTGTGGGTTTGGACAAACGTTTAGTGACATGTATCCACCATTATAGTATCATGCAGAGTAGTTTCACTGCCCTAAAAATTCTCTGTGCTCCCCCTCTTCATCCCTCCCTCCCCTGAGCCCTGGCAACCACTGATTGTTTACTGCCTCCATAGTTTTTGCCTTTTCCAGAATGTCATATAGTTGGAGTTACACAGTATGTAGCCTTTTCAGATTGGTTTCTTTCATTTGGTAATAGGCCTTTAAGGTTCCTCCTCCATGCAAGGTTCCTCTTTACATGGCTTGACAGCTCATTTCTTTTTTAGTGCTGAAGAATATTCTGTTGCCTGGACATACCACAGTTTATCCATTCACCTACTGAAAGACATCTTGGTTTCTCCAAGTTTTGGCAATTATGAATAAAACTGCTGTAAACGTCAGTGTACAGGTACAGGTGTTTTCGTAAGGAACGGCCCAACTCTTCCACAGTGGCCGTACCATCTTACATTCTCTCCCCTGCAGTGAATGAGACTTCCTGCTGCTCCACATCCTGGTCAGCATTCGGTGTTCTCAGTGTTCTGGATATTGACCACTCTAATCGGTGTGCAGTGGTGATGTATTATTTTAAAGTAATTTTTACGCCGTGGTTTAAAAACACAGCAAAACTACCATCTTAACCGGTAAGTGTACTGTTCGGTAGTGTGAGGCATATTCATATTGTTGCGCAGCCGAGCTCCGGAACTTTTTCATCTTGTCCAGCCGAAGCCCTGTTCCCGGAAAACTACGGGAGGGGCCGGCCATTACCCCCCCCCCCCCCAACCCCCCGGGCCCCCCCCCCCCCCCGGGCCCCCCCCCGCCCCCCCCCCCCCCCCCCC
>NW_020837952.1:57812432-58054269 GCF_003676395.1 Aethalodelphis obliquidens | reverse complement strand
CCCCCCGGGGCCCCCCCCCCCCCCCCCCCCCCCCCCCCCCCCCCGCCGGCGGCTGCCGGGCCGGCCCTCCACCTGGATCCCAGCGGGGCCCGGGAGGGCAGTACCGCGAGTCAGATGCCAGCTCCCACTTCTGTCCCCCGGGAGGAGCGGGAATTGAGGGGTTTCTTCCGCGGACTTGGCCTTGCCGTGGCGGGGGGGGGGGGGGGGGGGGAGCGAGCAAAATGCCACCAACTTTACAGCGCCCTCTCTGGGCGCTGCAGCTCCCTACTTGCTTTCTAGAGCTCTCTCCAAGGGGCTTGCTCCGCATCGCGTTGGGGTCCCACGGCTGGGTCTCCGTGCTTGGGGGCCCCAGGGCCTGGCGATTTCTGGTCCGTCATCTTGCGGACGTCACCCAGGACTCAGTCTCAGGTTGCAGTGTCCAGTTGGGCCTTCCCTGCGCGGGCGAACACGTATGACACGGAGATTGGGGGAGGGGAGGGAATGGGGGGGTCTCATCCCTCTAGCACCAGAAGCTTCACCAGAGCAGAAACCAGCAAAGGCAGGCTGAGTATGTTTCTAAAATAATAAATTTCAGTAACTTAAATGCTGGCCCTCATAGAAGTCCACTGTAGAGCAGTGGCTGAGAGCATGAGTTTTGAGATAGACCATAATGGTGCTCTGTGACTTTGACCCCGTGATCCCTGAGACTCCAGTGCCTTGGGGACCATAAAGCCACCTACCTTACAGGGTGTGGGGAGGATGGGGAGTGAACAGCAGTGTCCGGCATGTGAGTGTGCACAATGATTGAAAAAGGCCGTTGGCCTCACGATCACAGGTTTTCCTCAAGGCCTGTCCTGGACAATAGGCGCCCAGTAATGGGAGGGCACTGCCTGAATTACAGGCATGTCTGTCACTGCCCTTCGTATGTCCATTAGAGTGACTGTTTTGGGAGGGCGTGACACATCCAAAACAAAAGGGAGATGCAATTTATCGAGGGCCACTGTGACAAACCTGTGATAGACCATCCTGCCAGCCCGACTAACACCACCTGATTCTCTGGCTGAGCCCCAATGAAAGACCACAGGCTGGATCTGAGAAGACCCCAGGGTGCCCATGGGTCTTACCCTCTCAGTCTTTTGAGTGGCCTCAAAACTGGTCTCCCCGCCTCTTTGAGGCCCAGGAACCCCGGTTTCCCACAATCCAGTCCTCTGCCGGACCTTGCAAAGCCCCAGCCTTAAATTGCCCCCGTCCTGCTGTTTTGCATTGGTGCTTTAGTCCCGCTGCCAGGTCACCTTGGCTTGCAGAGCCAAGCCAGCCGAAGTCCTCTGGGAAGTTTTCCCGGAAAGTGTGCTCCAGCCTGGGGCAATGTCCCCACAACCCTCAACGCAATCCCTGCACTGCTGGCCTGATGGTTAGCTCTCTGGCTCCCACTCCTCTTGGTCATGAGCACCTTGAAGCAGGGGCCCACCGTCACCTTCCCGCCATGCTGCCAGTGCCGTGCCCAGCCCAGCACCCAGCACAGGGTGCATCCAGACAGGGTGGGACAGAACCCAAGCCTTGGTCAAGGCAAGATGCAGGAAAGGCCAGATAAACTGAGGAAGGCCCAGTCGGACCCCAGCCAGCTAGACCCTCAGGCCCTGGGCCTGGCAGGAGGGTGGAGATGTGGGAATTTGGAAGGGGAGGAGCAGCTTTCACAGACCAAGCAGGGATTGCAAATGTTGAAAGCCAATACCTGAAGGCCACAGCACTCTGTGTTGTCCTGCACCCTGAGAAGAACCTGGTCCTCCCCCCGCTGGGGAGTGAGATGGGAGGGAGGGAATGGGGGTGTCGGGGTATGGGAGTGGGGACAGCTGTTTTCAGAAAGAGAGGTTGCCTCATATACCCCTGGGATGGGTGAGGGGGCTTCACCCCTACCAAGGAAATGCCACAATTCCAGCCTGGAGGTGGCACACACTGGTGCAGGGTGGTACCAAGGTTTGCACATTTCGTCGAGGACTGGAGCCACTGAAGGGGACCAGAGAGTCAGGATTGGAAGGTGTGGGGCTGGAGCCAGGGTGGACTGGACCCATGGAGAGGGAGGAGGCCGGCAAAGGGACCTGAGAATCCATTCTTTGTGGTCCTCAGCAGGCCTGTGAGGGTGTAAAGAAATTACGTCCCCATCTGGTATCCATGCCTTTGTCTTCTAGAGTTTGAACAGCTGATGTTCAAGGACAAATCAAGGAGGAGGAAGCAGGCCCACTCCTCTGAGGACAGTCACAGCCTATGCTAAGCCACTCTAGTACCCTGAGCTTACTGGCAGTCCAGTCAACAAGGTAAAGTGCCCACCTCACATGTCTCCAAGTTAGGAAATGGGCACAGACACAAAGAAGATTGATTCATCACCTGGGTGGCCACAAGAGCTAGAAGGTCCAAGGACCAGTTTGTAACAAACTTAGGAAAGGGTCTCTGGGCCATCAGACCAGGTGGTCATGTGACTAGGGAGCTCTGAAGACAATCCTGCTGCCTCCCCATCCTCAGATTCAAACTTGTCATGGCCACAACCAGGCGGAAACGGGCAGAAACCAAGGAAGCTGAGCCAGCAGCCAGCCAGGTGAAGGTCCCCAGCATCACTGCGAGCAGCCTCGAGGTGGGAGGAGGTGGGTTGGGTCCAGGCAACCACTGAGAACTCCGAGGACTTGGTGCTGGGTCTCTGTGCAAGCATGTAAGTGGTACATATGTGTTAATGTGTCTGGCTTTGTGGGTGTGTACATATGCATGTGAGTAGGCAGTATGTGAATGTGTGTAAGTGTGGTTTTTGAGTGTGTGACTGTGTGTGTGTGTTGAGTATACTAGTGTGAAGTGAGGGGACACCAAGAACTTTATCCCCCTACAGTGGTCCCTCTGGTCATTAGGACCTCCCTCCAGCGCTGGGCAAGGGCCAGTAACAAACTTGGGAGGTGAAGGCCACTCAGGAGGAGGCAGGTGATACATGGGAGGACAAGGACATGTTCTGGGGATGAGGCTGTGAGCACATTAGAGAGTGTGAGACTAAAGTGACAGATGGGTGGCAGGATCAAGTCTGAAGACCCCTGATTCTTCCTCGGAATCTTTACAGAGCTGGGGAGTCAGGCTAGGGGAAGGGGAGGACTTCTTGTGTCCTCCCCCTACCCTCTGTAAGCACGTGGAGAGGGCAGGAGGCACAGTGGCCATCTGTGCACCTGACTTTCCCCGACCCCTCCCTGCACCCTCTGGCAGCACACTCTCCCTGGCAGGTTGGCTCAGGGCAGAGGGCAAAGGCCAGTCTCAGCTCCTGTCATAAAGAAGACCCAGACTGGTTGAGCCCTGGAGGTGCAGTTGAGAGTGCCCTGCCTGGGCTAGTCCTAGGTGTCTGATGTGTTGAGGAGCCCAGTGCACACTGAGGCAGCCATGCTGCTGACTGGGGATACACTGGCGACCCTGGCCGTGGCCGTGGCCGTCTTCCTGCTCTTGGTGGACCAGATGCACCAGCACTCACGTTGGGCCGCATGCTACCCACCAGGTCCTATGCCACTGCCTGGGCTGGGTAACCTGCTGCAGGTGAACTTCCAGGACCCACTTCTCAGCTTTAGCCAGGTAAGGAGGGTGGGGGTGGGAAGTGGGCAGCGGAGGTCCTAGGGACCCCACCTAGCAGGAGACAGCGGGTGGTGGGTGAAGTCACAGGCTGGAAAAGGAACTGGGCCAAGAGGAGGAGGCAGATTTGAGAGGCTTCCTGAGGGAGGGCATTTGTTCAGGGCCCGAGAACAGTTGGATTTTCCCAACAGAGGTCCAAGAGGGTAAAGGCCAGGGGGTGGGGGAGTACGACTTGGCAACAGGCTGGGGATTCAGCTGGCCAGCTCTTACATTACGTGAGCCTGAGTCCCTTATGATTACATCAGGAGGAAAGGTCTCGAGAATGGGGGAGAGGAGTCTGGTCTTGAGCCCTATTTAAATCAGGTAGTCGAGGTTGAGAGAGGTACAGTGATCTGGTTCAAATCTTTTGCCACCGTGAGACCTTGGACCTCACGCTTACCTCTATGAATCTGTTTCTTCACCTGTAAAATGGGATGCTAACTTGGTCTACTGACAACTTTGGTGACCTCTGCACAGTCATAGCTGGGTGGTCTGATCCAACTTGAGGTCCTCGACTGTGGTGGATGTAATTAACCCCCAGGCTCACAAGACTGGATAAAATCTTTGCACCCCCTCGCTCCTGGTAGGGGCCTAGGGTTCCCGCAGGGCTCACGCCATGAGGCTGGGGCCTGGGCTTGACAAACGCCCTCGACCTTCGGCCTGCAGCTGCGGCGCCGCTTCCGGGACGTGTTCAGCCTGCAGCAGGTCTGGACTCCCGTCGTCGTGCTCAACCGGCTGGCGCCTGTGCGAGAGGCGCTGGTGTACCGCAGCCAGGACAACTCCGACCGCCCACCTGCGACAGTTTACGAGCACCTGGGTTACGGGCCGCGCTCGGAAGGCAAGCGGAGGAGGGGGCAGACCGCGTCCCGGCGGGGACTGGGTCAGCAGTGACCCGATACCGGCAGGGCCAAGGGGAGGCAGGGTCGCGGACATTCGGTGCAGGGAAGAGCCAGCGAATTTGAAGGGGCAGCAAGAGGAGAAAGGAGTCTGTGCCAAGGGTCCGGGGAGCAAGAATGCGGGCGAGGCAGGGGGCGGGGCCTTACGGAGAGAGGGCGGCCCAGGGCCATCGCGGGCACGAAGGGGAGGTCAGGGTGGGCAGGAATGAGGACAAAGTCAGAGCGGGCGGGGTAGGGCCGGGCCAGGACCTTCCCCGAAGAGGAAAGGGGGTCCCGGTGGGCAAAGTAAAAATTGGAGTCAAGACCTGACCCTAGCAGGGGAGAGTAGGCGAGCAATGCGGGCGGGCAAAGAGTGGGACCGGTCCCCAGCTGGAAGGGGTAGTCAAAGTGGGCGGGAGGGTGAGGTTGGTGTGGGCGGAGCGGAGGGGCGAGGCCTGCCCCAAAGGGGGCGGGGTTGTGTGAGCAGAGAACCGGGAAGGGCGGGCCGAGGAGGATCGGCGAGCCCGCCAGCGCTGTGGGCGAGCAGAAGGTGGGGCCGGGACACACCCGAGCCACGCCCACGTGCCCGCTCCGGCCCCGGGAGTGATCCTGGCGCTCTAAGGGAAAGCCTGGCGCGAGGAGCGGCGCTTCTCCTGGTCCACCCTGCGCAACTTCGGCCTGGGCAAGAAGTCGTTGGAGCAGTGGGTGACCGAGGAGGCCTCGTGCCTCTGTGCCGCCTTCGCCGATCAGGCCGGTGGGTGCTGAGGGACAGGGAACAGGTTTGGAGAGGCTGGGGAAGAGGAAATGAAGGCGACGCCCTGACGTGCACCGTTCCCTCCCAGGACGCCCCTTTAGCCCCAACGCCTCCTGAATAAAGCGGTGAGCAACGTGATCGCCTCCTTGACCTTCGGGAGCCGCTTTGAGTACAACGACCTTCGCATCCTCAAGCTGTTGGACATATTGGAGGGTGGACTGAAGGAGGAGGTTGGCTTCGTGCGCCAGGTGAGGGAAGGGAGCTTCATAGAGGAGACCTCCGTCCTGCAAAGGGCCTCCCCGGAGGAGGATTTGCGTAGAGGGTCAGAGGAGGAAAGGGCATCCCGGGAGAGGAACCTGCAAGGGAAAAGGCCTGGAAGTGGGGAAATGACAGACAACACAGATGGGAGAGGCGGGGTGAGGGTCAGCGGGCTTAGGGGAGGAAGGGTTCCTTCATTGGAAGGCACCGGCACCCATGAGATGTGGACATTAGGTTTATCTTTCTGCGCCCAGGGCCAGGAGAGAGGGGCGACGCCTGCATTTAGGGGCGAGGCCTGCACTTAGGGAGGAACAAGGTCAATGGTGGGGACATCCTGGAGGAGGCTAGGACCTGACTGGTCCAGGTGAAAGCCTGAGCACCACAAGGTCCCAGGGCCCCAAAGCTGTGACCCCCACAGGTGCTGGAAGCAATCCCCGTGCTCCTGCGTATCCCAGGGCTGGCTACCAAGGTCTTCCCGGGGCAGAGAGCCTTCATGGTCCTGATTGATGAGCTGGTCATCGAGCACAGGGTGACCCGGGACTGGGCCCAGCCACCCCGAGACCTGACTGACGCCTTCTTGGATGAGGTGGAGGTGAGGTGGGTTGAGGGTTGAAGGCCCCGTGAGGCAAGCGCAGGCCTGTGTATCACCCCGTGACCAGACACCTGGGCTGACAGGAGCAGAGTGGAAGGCCATTTGGAGGCTTCCTCCCTCTGTCCCTGCGCTTACCTTCCCTGCGTGGCCCAGGCCAAGGGGAACCCCGAGAGCAGCTTCACGCCTGGTGGTGTCTGACCTCTTCTCTGCTGGGGTGATCACCACCTCGGCCATGCTGGCCTGGGCCCTCCTCCTCATGATCCTGCACCCAGATGTGCAGCGAGAGCCTAGCCCAAGGGGCCAGGTGGGATGGGGGAGGGAGGAAAGGGACAGCCTGAGGCCCCTGAGCTTGGTGGGTTTGGCCACCAGTAGCAGCTCTGTGCAGAGGTCACAGTGACCTCCCCCTCCGAGTGAGCACAGCCCTACACAGGAGTCAGGAGGAGGTCAGGGCCCAGCCCTTGGGTCTGACCACTATGAGGATGCTTGTTTTTCCAGGACATGTCCAACAGGAAGTCGATGAGGTGATAGGGCAGGTGAGGCAACCAGAGATGGGGGATCAGGCCCTCATACCCTTCACCATGGCCGTGGTCCATGAGGTACAGCGGTTTGGGGACATCATCGCACTGGGCCTGCCCCACATGACATCCCGTGACATCGAAGTTCAGGGCTCCCTCATCCCAAAGGTAGGCCTGCGGCTCTCCTCACCCCAGCTCGGCACCATCTGCCACCTGGTAGCCCCAATGTGGGCATTGCCAGGTGGGGTCAGGACTGCAATCCAAGCCACCCAATCCTCATTTCCACAGGCACTGAATGTCCCAGGCTGGGTGGGTGTGAGGATGAGAGCAGAGGCAGGGCTGGCCCTGTCCATTCAGAGCCCGTAGTCGGGTAGGGAAGACAAACTAAAGCGTGTCACAGAGTGTTGGAGGAGCCCGTTCACCAAGGGACAGGTGGCAGTAAGGGCACCCATGGGAGGCAAGTCACTTACCCTGCCATGGGGACAGGGAGGGTGCCGAGAAGCTTCTTGGGCTGAGGGTTACTTGAAGAGTCCAGGTGTGTGCCAGGCAGAGGGTGTGTGCCCATGTGTGTTTGGTCGCAGGGGTCCAGGCATCCCCCAGTCCAGACCCCACCCATGACAGATATTTCCTGCCAGGGGACGACACTCATCACCAACCTGTCATCAGTGCTGAAGGACGAGACCATCTGTAAGAAGCCCTCCCACTTCCACCCGGAGCACTTCCTGGATGCCCAGGGCCGCTTCGTCAAGCAGGAGGCCTTCATACCCTTCTCAGCAGGTACCTGTGGGGTGCCCGGTTTGCTTACCTGTCCTGAGGGAGTCTTGAAGGGGAGGAGCCCAGGCCCCCAGGCTCAGAGAGCCCCCATGCCCGCCCACAGGCCGCCGCTAGTGCCTTGGGAGCCCCTCGCCCGCATGGAGTGCTTCCTCTTCTTCACCAGCCTCCTGCAGCACTTGAGCTTCTCAGTGCCCACTGGGCAGCCCTGCCCCAGTGGCCACGGTGTCTTTGCCTTCCTGGTGACCCCATCCCCCTACCAGCTCTGTGCTCTGCCCTGCTAGAGGTGGGCACCAAGCCCCCAGCCCACTCCTCAGCAGTAGCCCTGATGTACAATAAACCAGTCTGGTGGCTCCAACCTGGCTTGAGTCCCACCTAGGGCCCCTGACCGGCCCCTTGGCGCTCATGGGGCCTCAGCAGCCTCCCCAGATCCAGCCCCTACCCCTGCCTGATCCATCCTTACCTGGCATGTGACCCCATTTGAGAGATGGGTATACCGAGGCTCAGAAGGTGACACCTTACCCCCTAGTCGCCCTTGGAGACCCAATACTGGTTACTTGGGTTAGTGACAAAGTCTATAAATAGGTCCTGGCTTCTGCTGGAAGGAACTAGAATAGGCTGGTGAGAGATTTCAGGCCCCAGTGGGGATGAGGAGGGCCCCACTCAACCTGGATGCCCACATTTCAGGCCCAGCCACCCTCAGTTTGCACCACAGGCCAGCAGCTCAGCCAGTACCATCAAGTCTGCTGCCCCCAAAGCTGGCGAACTCAGGGATGGCTGGGAAGCAATAGGCCAGGTTAGCACCCACAGCTCAGTCTTCAGATGCCAGAGCTCTCCCTGGGAAGCCTGATGGCAGCCCAGGAGTGCGCCACCTCCCTGGGACTCTCAGTCACCCCAAGATAGGATGGGCCCCCTTTCCCTGCCCCTTAGGGATGCTCATTTCCCAGCCCCTGCCCAATAGTAGTTGCCACTCACGGCCACGCTCGAGTGGGAGGACACTCATCTAGGCTCCAACCCGGGCTCTGTTCTCTGAGTGGCCAGGTCAGGCCGGGCGCTCAGGAGGCTTGGCAGGGGCCGGGAATGAGTCCCTGTGGGCCGCAGGCATGCCCTAGGGAAGGGGTCAACCTTGGACCCATGTGACAATGGGGTGGCCAGAGCAGAAGGAGGCCATGTGGGGAGCTGGGAGGAGGACACCCTGGCTCTAGTCCTCGCTCTGCTGCGACACTGTGTGACCTCAGGCTTCTATTCCCCTTCAGCCAATGAGAAGTTTGCACCAGATGGCTGCTGGGGCCTGTCTTCCTGCTCTGACTCTGGAGCTGGGACCTCATTAGCCTGGAGCCCTAGCTGAGGGTGGGGACTGTCACCGTCTACCTGTGCCCACCACCCCGACAGTTTGTTCTGGCCTCTAAGCACGCACAGGCACCACCCAAGGGCTTCTAATGACTATCTGCTTACCTGAGTCATAAGCAGACTTCCTGGTGCATTTAGGTTAACAGCTTGGGGACCACAGACACTCAAGGCAGAAGCACCGCCCCCAGCCAGGCCACTTTTGCCTTCATGACAGTGAGCTCCACAGCTCTTAGCATTCAGGGAACTTGGCCTCTCCCTTGGCACTGAGTCAGAAGACCAGCCAGGGCCCCGTTCAGTCTCCAGCTTATCCCCTGTCGTGGGCTTAGTGGCAGGAGGTGGTGTTCCTGCAGCTTATTGGAACAGGGAGCGTGGATGAAACCACACTGAGTTTGTGGAAACTTGAGGCCCCTGAAAGGAGGCAGCCAGGCCTGCAGAAGCGGCAACTCTGGATTTATTGGATGTTTTGTCATTCGTGGCTCTTAGTCTTGGGGATGTCAGAGGCTGGGGACCAGCCCAGCCAGAGCTTCCTCAGGAGCTGGGGGACCCAGCCCCCAGGCCTCTCCTCCATTAGGTCCACCTCAGAAGCCTCTAAAAAGCACAAACAGATATGCCCTGTGGGTTTCTTGCTGGGAGGAACCTTTCCCCAGGGCCAGGGTACCCTCTGGTGCCAGGGAAGCAGGTCAGCGTTGATATAAGGCTAGGCATTCCTCCACCCCAAGCGCAGTGGCCTCAAGTCCTGCCAACCCAAGAAGGAAGCAGGAGGCAGGGGGTGCTCATCAGGAAAGACAGGGCATCCGGCTACCTGGGTTTCTTCCCTCCCCTCCCTGGGGCAGGAGGGTCAGGGAGGAGCTCGGCTGTCTGTGGCCTCTGCAGGGTCACCGAGCTTAGAGAGGAGAGCAGCCCTGCTACAGCAGATGGGGCCAGTTGTCTTACCAGAAGTATATGCAGCAATCTCCTTTTGGACCTTTTTATTTTCCTGGGAAGGAAGAAAGGGGACAGTGGTGGGATGAGACAGGCTCTGCACTGTGCAGATGGGGAAACAGGCCTCACTTCACAAGGAGTCAGGGAAGGCCAGGATTCAGATCTCCTCTGCTCAGGCCATGTCTACTCCTCTCAGCTCCTCACAGAGCTGTTGCTCGACTGAGATGGCAGTTTGGCAGATGGCTCAGTCATCTTGGGGGTGCCCCCGCCCCCCATTGCCCTCCTTCCCCAGGGCCTCTCCACTCCACCCTGCAGAGCCCTGGGGCTCCTCAGTAGGACCTATGCTGGGATGTTCCAGTTGAGGCTTCCTTACCTCCCAGCCTGGGGTCCCTGCCGCCTCCTCCTCCTCAGGTACCTCCTTCCCAGCAGGAATGGAGGAAGGAATGGGGCTGCCTGCTTCCTCTCCTGGGGACCTCATCTCCTCCTCGTCCGAAGACAAGATATCAGCCTCCTCCTTGGGGGCAGCATCATTCGGTCCTCCTGTTGCCTTCGGGGTCATGGCCTGCAGGGAGGGACAAGAGCGCAGAATATGGGCAGAAAGGCCCCCTGATCCCCCAACCCCTCTCCCTGTTCTCCACACCTGGAGTGTGTGTAGTTTTTCGTTTTTCCAGGGAAGCCCCTCCCTTCTCAGCTCACGCTGTGGGAGGGTTGTAGGTTTCCTAGAGGGGCCCTGCCACTCTCCCTGGGACCCCTGGCCATGAGCTGGGGCATCCCTGAGCCTCAGGGAGCTCTGACAGGAGACAGCCCCAGCCCCGGGCCCTTCCAGGGCAGGCCTCACTTACCTCAGAGTCTTGCTTCTCCCCACTCTTGACTCTGCGTCTCTGCAGAGGGAAACAGGGGAAGTGACATTCAGCTGTGAGTGTCTGGGAGTCCTTCCCTGCCTGGCCCATCCTCTTATGGTGTGCGCCTACCGAGGGTGCCCAGAACAGCCATCCTACCCCAGGGGGAGAGGGGTCCCCAGCCCTGACCCACCTGAGCGGTCACAGGGTAGCATTTATCCATCAGTCCCCACACTGGCCTTAAGGTCTCCCCTAAGGGCTGCATGACAAGGAGAAAGAGAGAGAGAAGGAGGGCTGAGGTGACATATTAAGGGCTCAGCTATGTACTAGTCCACTGTCAACGCCTGCTGCGAAGACACCTAAAGACTACCAAGGATTTAAGGAAAACTTCACACAAACAATAATTGATGGCTTTAGAAAGATAAACTTTGCATTTACAAAACAAGTATGGGCGTTAAAATTGAAATGTTCAAACAACAATCTCTAATTCTTCAAAAACAAATATGATATTATAATAGGAATTAAAAATTAAAAATCCAATCAAATTTTAGAAGGTAAAGAATAGAGAGAAGAGAGCGGGAGGTCCAACAGCTAAATCATAGATCTTTCTGAAAGAGGGAAAAGAGACAACAAACTGGGGTGGCAGGGAGAGATATCAAATAAATATGTTCATTTTTTACCAAGACAATTTCCCAAAGATGAGCGACATGAGTTTCCAGAAGAGAAAGAATCGCCAAGTGTCCAGGACAATGGATGAAGGAGACTCACCCCAGATTATGCCATCAATAAATTTCAAAACACTGAGGATGAAGAGAACCTAAAAACTTCCAGAGATATGAAGAAAAAAGTCTGTTTTAGGAATTCAACTTTCATCAGACTTTTCAACACCAACCCTTTGAAGCCAGAAGAAAATGAGGAGCTTCAAAATCTGTCAGAAAATTATTTCTAGTCTAGAATTCTATACCTAGCCAAACTTAGTTAAATATGAATTAAGACCTTTTCAGATATGTAGTATCTCGAGACTACCCCTCAGGAAGCAACTGGAGGCTGTGCTCCCCCCAAATAAAGAGTAACATCAGCTCCCACATGTGAAAGAAGTGAAGCACTCCCCACAATGACGGTGAAGGGAGGTCCCAGGACAGCTGAGCAGCAGGCCTCAAGGACGTCCCGTCCAGATGGAAAGAGGAGGATGGAGGGCTCTATGAGATATGTCTCCAGGGAAACCATCATACAGATAAAACACCTAATTTATCTAAGTGTATTGCAAGGAGATTAATATTTTTGGTAGAGATTTTGGATGAATTAATTATAGGTACAGAGAAAACAAATTTTTAAAAAAGAGGAAAAAACAAAATTATACACAAAGAGTAGTTACAGTACACTACGTGACTCAGGAATACTATTTACATAGTTTTAAAATGTAAACCCTCAGGCTTCCCTGGTGGCGCAGTGGTTAAGAATCCGCCTGCCAATGCAGGGGACACGGGTTCGAGCCCTGGTCCGGGAAGATCCCACATGCCGCAGAGCAGCTAGGCCCGTGCGCCACAACTACTGAGCCTGCGCTCTAGAGCCCGTGAGCCACAACTACTGAAGCCCGTGCGCCTAGAGCCCGTGGTCCGCTCTAGAGAAGCCACTGCAGTGAGAAGCCCCCGCACTGCAACAAAGAGTAGCGCCCGCTCGCCTCAACTAGAGAAAGCCCGTGCGCAGCAACAAAGACCCAATGCAGCCAAAAATTAATTAATTAATAAAAAAATAAACACAATGTAAATCCTCAATATTGATCTAAATAAAATTACAATACAAGCCTATTAGAATGACTAAAAAAAAGGTAAATGTTGGAAATGATATGGAACAAATGGACCCTCTCATTCATTGCCAGTGAGAATGCAAAATGGGTGCCAGCCATTTTGGAAAGGTTTTACAGTTTCCTACAAAACTAAATATACGCTTGCCGCATGACCCCACAATCCCACTGCTAGGTATTTACCTAAGTAAAAGGAAAACCTATGTTCACACAAAACTTGTACATGAACATTTATAGTGGTTTTATCTGTAACTGCCAAAAAACTAGAAACAATCCACATGTTTCTTACTTGGTGAATGGACAAACCGTGGTACATCCATGCAATGGACAGCTACTCAGCAATAAGAAGGAACAAACACTGCTACACACAACTGGGTGGACCTCAAATGCCTTTTGTTAAGTGAAAGAAACCAGGCTCAAAAGACTACATACTGGGGAATTCCCTGGAGGTCCAGTGGTTAGGACTCTGTGCTTCCACTGCAGGGGGCCCAGGTTCAATCCCTGGTCAGGGAACTAAGATCCCACAATCCTGCTGCACAGCCAAATAAATAAATAAAAGACTACATACTGGATGTTTTTTTGTTGTTGTTGTTTATTTATTTATTTTACTTTTGGCTGCGCTGGGTCTTTGTCGCAGCACACAGGCTCAGTACTTGCCCCATGGCATGTGGAATCTTAGTTCCCCGACCAGGATCGAACCCGCGTCCCCTGCATTGGAAGGCGGATTCTTAACCACTGGACCACCAGGGAAGTCCCTGGATGTTTCCATTTATATGACCATCTTGCAAAGGCAAAACTATGGGACCAGAAAACTGCTCACTGGATGCCAGGGGCTAGGAGTGGGGAAAAGGTTGACTATAAATGAGTATGGGGGAATTTTTTGAAATGATGAAACTGTTCTGTATCCTGGTTGTGGTGGCAATTATACAATTGCATACATTTGTCAAAACTCACAGAACTGCACACTAAAAGGGATGGATTTCACTCTGTATAAATAATACCTTAATTTTTTAAAAATGAGTGAAAAGAGCCCACTGTGTGGGAGAGGGACTTAAAAGCCAAAATGAGGACTTCCCTGGTGGTCCGGTGGTTAAGAATCCACCTGCCAATGCAGGTGACACGGGTTCGAGCCCTGGTCCAGGAAGATCCCACATGCCGCGGAGCAACTAGACCGCGTGCCACAACTACTGAAGCCCACGTGCCTAGAGCCCATGCTCGGCAACAAGAGAAGCCACCGCAATGAGACGCCCGCGCACTGCACGAAGAGTAGCCCCCGCTCGCCGCAACTAGACAAAGCCAGCGCGCAGCAACGAAGACCCAATACAACCAAAAATTAATTAATTAATTAATTAATTAATTATTTTAAAAAAGCCAAAGTAATATAAAAGTCAGCAAAAAAGCAAAACTGATACTTAAAATTTTTTAACAACTGAAGATGTCATTACTCAGAATAAAACATTTACAATGCAAAAAACTAGGCTATAACTATACTGCAAGACTAGAGAAAGGTGAGATGTATGTTGGAGGTGGCAGTAAGTGTGCAGCTGTTACAAGAGCTAAATCCTCATCTTTCGTTGTAGGAATTCATTCGATGTTTAAATCTGAAAAATCAAGACAAAGCAGGATAAGCTTTCTATTTAGAACCATGGAGGCAAAATCAAAGGCTTCAGCTAGCAAATTGGAAGCTGGAAAGACTCCCACCCTGGGTTGTGGGAATCATGGGTGAAGAGGATGGGTGAAGGGACAAAAGACAGCTAGTTTTTTGTTTCAAGTCTTAAAACTTTGACTCCTCGAACTATGTATATGCATATCTTTGATGACAATAAAACTTTTTAAAATGAAAATTTGGTTAATTTAAAAAAAAAAAAAGGAAGCAACATAGGACTCTGTCTCTAAGGCACCTGCCAACATGGGCCTTATTAGGGGCTCTCCAACCTCTGAATAGTCCCTCCCTAAATATGTAGCACACACTTCTCCGTGTTGCTGGGTCACAGATAAGCTTATTCCCACGAAAATCCTCTCTTCCCAATAGCACTAGATGGAGAGCAGGAAGCCTCCAGAGACCAGGTATGTGGCTCTGTCCTGTCACCTGGGGCAGCCTGGGTCTAGTCGCTGTTCTTCTGGGAGCCTACGTTTCCTCCTCTATAAAGTGGGAGCTGCTGGGTTGCTGCGAGGTTTCAATAGATGGGCAACACCTAATCCAGCACGTGGCCCTCAGTGGGCATCCAGTGTCCATTTGTGTTTTCCTGACAGAGGGCTGAGAGGAGGGGCTTCTGCCATAGGTTCCTGGACCTGGGACATTAAAGAGGGTATGTAACCCCAGGCAGGTGTCCTGCTCACCACCACCCAATTCACATATGAGTGTCGAACCATATTCCAGGGCTACTCACATGCATTAGGGGTCACCTGTTCCTTTAGGTTTGTCTAGGTCACTGCTACGGAGCTCTGAGGTGAGCTTACAGCCAGCCCATGACAGGTGGGGCCTCTGTTTGACACTTTGCCAGGAACACAGGGAATTTCTCCAGAGCCCTCACATTCTCTCACACACACACACACACACACACACACACACACACACACAGTTGGTTGACCATTTGAGATCAAGGAGTATGACCTCTGTTTTTGCTACAGTGAGACAGTCCCTCTAAACTCTGACAGAGGTCCCTACCTGTGATGATTCCCCAGCAATCTCATGGTCAGGAGCTGTTTTCCCCACACACCCCTGAAAATAGTAGTACACCACTCCTGCAGGTAGATGAAGAAAGACTAGTTAAAACGTTTAAAAGAGTGATGTAATTATTTTTAAATGTCAGTATTTACAATATGCCAGAAATTATATCCTTTTCAACTATTTTAATGTGTGATGAAAGATATTAGATATTAACTTACAATGTGTGAAGGGATAGTTTTTCAAAAGGTACGCAACCAAATAATGTCCATAGGACATTATTTGGTTGTATGCGTTTTTTGGTTTGTTTGCCGGTTTTGTGGGGTATGCATGGATTTTAGAGTGAGATATGGGTTCAAATCCCAGACTCACCATGAAGGTGCAGAGGGAAGAAAGGGGGAAAGAAGACCAGCCTTGGCTCTGAGCAGTGTGACCAGCCCTGGGGAGCCAGGTACATGGCAGTCTCAGGAGGGGGCCTCTGGGAATCCCAGTGAGTAGCTGGAGACTGGGGTCCTGCCATCATCCCCAAATTACCCCAGCACCCAGACCCTTACCTGCAAGAATGAAGATGTGTACTACATACAGCAACTTGTATAGCCTGGAAGGAAAGCAGAGCTGAGTGTGAGGCTGGGGCCTCATGCCCTCACCAGTGGGTGCTGGTTTTCCTCCCCAGTCCAAGCCACAGGACCTATTCCACCAGCACTCGTCCAATCAATACTTGTGGATGAATGAATCCATCAGCAGTAACAGGGCTCAGCCTGGGCTCCCTGCTGACTGGCCGGCATGCTCTGTGCCTCTGCCTACTGCTGAGAAAGCCAGACTTGGTGCCTGGAACCCACAAGGATCCCCTGACCCACTCCCTTCTCCTTTCCTTCTTTACTTGTTTACACAGGTCCATCTTGCCTCTCCAGCCAGAAGGCAGGGACTTAGCCTTGGCTGGACACTCATAGTTATTCATTCAAGTGCTGGATTAGCTCTTCCCCCCAAAGCCCTCCAAAGCCCTCCCTACTCTGGACTGACAGATCCCACAACCTGGATTAGAAATAATATCTCATTGTCCATCCTCCTCTTCTAGGACCCCTCCCTTGGGACAAACAGAGCATCTTTTTTTTTAATTTATTTATTTATTTTTGGCTGTGCTGCACTGCATGCAGGATGGTTCCTCGACCCGGGCCTCCACAGTGAAAGCACCAAATCCTAACCACTAGGCAACCAGGGAACTCCCTCAAACAGAGCATCTCGGCACTGCCAGGATGATGGCTCCCCTGCCTACACACACACAGGCATGTCCCACCTGTCAGTACCAGGCCCTCCACTCTGACCCTGAGTCCCAGAGACACTATAACAGTCAGGGAAAAGGGAATATAGAACCCTATTTTCCCATCCTTGTGGCACCAAGTGAGGGGTCCCCTTTCCTGGTCTTTTGGGGCATGGTAACAGGGCCCACCTAAACTTTACCTCTCTCTCTGGCAGCACAGACCAAACACCATTTTCAGTCTAAGAAGAAAAGATGGCAACAGTCAATGCATCACATAGACCCAGGGTCCTGGTGTTCCTTTACTCTGTGGCTTGCAGGGATTGCAATGGGCTAGAGGCAGTTGGGGGAATGGCAGGACCTCCACAAGCAGGGTTCATCCAGGGGAGAGCCTGCTGGTCACAGCTGGAGGCTAAACTCAGGATGGAGTGGGCTAGCACTAGGAGCTTGGAAAATGCTCAGGAATTTCTCCCAAGACCTCAGAGCCCCAAACAAAAGCTGGTTTCAACGTCCTCAGAGCTGGAAAGGTAGGTCCCAGGGAATCAGGATGGGAATAGCGGGGTTGGGAGAGGATTAAAGAAAAACGTATAGCTCTGTTAAACATTTTGTGTAAAATGACCCCAGGTGTAGGTGGCTAATTATAATAGTAAATAAAAAGGATTAAAAACTACGAACAGTTTAAAGTATTTTCTGTGTTATACAGCATTTTGGGAATAATCTTGGGAGTTCTGGGGGAGATTCCCTAGCTGCCTCAGAAATTCCCTGTCTAGAATCCCACCTTCAGTGTCAAACTGCATATAAACTGACACTGGTACAGTCAATGTCTCCAGGGTGAGGTGGACCTCAGTGTGGCCTGGTGAGCCTCTGTTTCCCAAGTCAGTTCCCCATTCTCCACAGGGACTATTTCGGTTTTTTTTCATTTTATTTTTTTAGATGTACGTGGGCCTCTCACTGTTGTGGCCTCTCCTGTTGCGGAGCACAGGCTCCAGATGCGCAGGCTCAGCGGCCATGGCTCACGGGCCCAGCCGCTCCGCGGCATGTGGGATCTTCCCGGACTGGGGCACGAACCCGTGTCCCCTACATCGGCAGGCGGACTCTCAACCACTGCACCACCAGGGAAGCCCCACAGGGACTATTTCGGAATCTCTCTTTAAACCTCCAGCCCCTCCTCTGCCTTCCTCACCTTCACCAGGGAACACACGCGCTACCAGAGGGGTGTTCCCTAGACTTTCTGCCACCAAACTCACCCATCTTCTGCTTCTCACAGGTCATTTCCTCTTCAGGGGAGGAGGCTGCGCCCCCCTCTCTGGGGCTAGCCCCCTCTCGTACTCCATTCACCTGGTCTTCTCATAACCTGGGTGTTTGGAGGTCCCCTCTCTCACTTGCATATTCATCCTTTCCTTTTCTGGCTCCTTCCCATCAGTATTTATCACTCATCTCTTCCACTAAAAAAAGAAAGGCCTTCTCCCTTGAACCCATATCCCTTCTCCAGATACAGTCCTTATTGTCCCCTACCCTTCACACCAGTCTCCTTGAGAGAGCTGACTGCAGTACGTATCTTCACCCCTCTTCACCTCTCCCTCACTCCACAGCCCACTGCAATCTGTTTCTGTCCCCATCAACCTCTGAAGCCTCTCTCACCAAAGTCACCAATATGCTCCTAGTCACCAAATCCAGTGGGCCTTTTTCGGGCCTCAGCTCACTTCATCTCTCTGCAGGGAACTACAGCACCTCCCTTCATACTGAATTTCCTTCTCTGAGAATACTGCTAGCAGTATACTCAACAGTAAGCTTTTTAGTTATTTATAACTTGGTGTGAGCAAAGTTATCAGGCTTTTTCTGAGGGAAGGTTTGGAAGAGAGAAAATGAGTCCTGAGTGAGAGAAGAAGAGGGGGAAAGGGGGAACGTCAAGTAGAAAGGGATGCAGGACAGGCAGGCTACGAGTCGTAAAGACAATTTTCACCTGCTTGGGTGGTTTATTGAGCGCAACCTTTTGAAACTGCTTACCAAATCTACCAACCCTGATGACGTTAGTGATTTGCAGAGTACCCTTTGACCATATCAGTGTACAGGCAACCTATTCACCTCCCCTCAGGCTCCAGGACTGAGACTGAGAAGGGCACCGGAGCTCAGCTAAGTCTGGCAGTCCAGTGCACAGCCCCTCCCTTTCACAGGAGAGCACTGTCTGTGTGTGACATCATGTCTTAGGGGGCTTTATGACAGGACAACGTCTCCAACCTTGGCCAGAGTAGCTTGTCATTGCCTCAGGGTGGCTTTAAATCCCAACCAGTCAGAGAAAGCACCTTTGTAGGTATCTCTTTTGTTCCATTCAATGCCATCAATGCTGCCTGAGCTCCTGCAATGTGCCAAGCTGTATGCAAAGCCCTGTAGAGACACAAAGACACAAAGGTGTATAAGACTCAATCTTGTCACATAACACAATAATCTTGTTTTTAAAATAACCATTTAAAATGACCATTTCTAAGTGTAATCCATTTATTCAACCAGTGTCTGCTGAGCTTTCATTCTGGTCCAGGAATAATGCTCAGGGGATAGAAATGTAAACAGGACACACAGACTGCCCTCAGGGTGCTTGAAGAAGTCAAATAGACATCTTCTGATTCAAGACAATAGCTTTTATACCCTCCCCAAATTACTATAAATGTAACTAAATAATAATTACAAAACTATGGTTGTTAAAACTGAAGAATGCTTTAGTTTCACATACACATGAAATATTTACCAAGAAAGATCACATTCTCAACCATGAAACAAGCCTCTATAATTTAAAAGATTTAAGTAATTTCAAGTACATTCTCTGACCACATGGAATTAAATTATAAATTAGTAACAGAAAGATCCTAGAAAAATCCCCAAATAATTGGATACTAAACAACACACCTTTAAATAATATATGTGTATCAGATGTAGAGAACAAACGTATGGACACCAAGGGGGGAAAGTGGCAGGGGAAGTGAGGTGGTGGTGTGATGAATTGGGAGATTGGGATTAACATGTATACACTAATATGTATAAAATGGATAACTAATAAGAACCTGCTGTATAAAAAAAATAAATAAAATAAAATTCAAAAATAAATAAATACATAAATAATACATGTGTGAAATAGGGAATTCCCTGGCAGTCTAATGGTTAGAACTCTGTGCTCACTGCCAAGGGCCTGGGTTCAATCCCTGGTCAGGCAACTAAGATCCCACAGGATTTGCAGTGCAGCTAAAATATATATGTGTGTGTGTGTGTGTGTGTGTGTGTGTGTGTGTGTATACATATATATATGTATATATATGAAATAAAAAATCAAAAGGAAAGTTAGAAAGCATTTTGAACTGAAAGAAAAGAAAAAATATCAAAATTTGTGGGATGCAGCTAAAGTAGTACATGGAGGGAAATTTATAGCACTAAAAACACCTATATTAGAAAATAAGAAATGTCTCTAGAAAATAAGCTTATGGTTACCAAAGGGGAAAGAGGGTGGGGGAGGGATAAATTAGGAGTTTGGGGTTAGCAGATACAAACCACTATATATAAAATAGATAAACATGGGACTTCCCTGGCAGTCCAGTGGTTAAGGCTCCGCACTTTCACTGCAGGGGGCGTGGGTTTCACTGCAGGGGGCATGGGGGCGTCAGGGAACTAAGATCCTGCATGCCACGTGGCACAGCCAAAAAGTAAAAAAAAATTAAAAAATAAAAAACAAGGTTCTACTGTATAGCACAGGGAACTATAATTCAACATCCTGTAATAAACTGTAATGGAAAAGAATATAAAAAAGAATATGTATAACTAAATCACTTTGCTCTACACCAGAAATTAACACAACATTGTAAATCAACTATACTTCAATAAATAATTAATTAAAAAAGAAAATAAGAAATGTCTCAAATCAATGACCTCAGTTTCTACTTTAAGAAACTAGAAATGGAAGAGCAAATAAAAGCCAACGTAAGCACAAGAAATTTTAAAAATCAGAGTGAAAAGAAATGAAATAGAAAACAGACAAAGAAAAGAAAAAAGTCAATAAAACCAAAAGCTCAACAAAGTGTACAATCCTCTAGATAGACTAGATCAGGAAAAAATGAATAAGATGCGAATTATCAATATCAAGAATGATAAAGGTGACTGATGCAGATTCTATAGATACTAAAATAAGGGAACATTATGAACAATGCTATGCGGATAAGTTTGACAACGTAGATGACATGGACAAAATCTTTAAAAGACACAAAGTACCAAAGCTCATGCAAGAAGAAATATATAACCTGAATAACTCTATATCTATTAAAGACATTGAATTTATTTAACTTTCCCACAAAGAAAACTTCAGGTCCACATGGCTTTACTAGTAAATTCTATCAAACTTCTGAGGAAGAAATAATACCAATTCTACACAAACTCTTCCAGAGAAAAAGGAGGAAATACTTCCCATCTTGTTTTATGAGTGCAGCATTATCTGATATCAAAACCAGACAAAGATGACATGAGAAAACTACAAAACAACATCCCTCATAAACACTGATGCAAATATTATTTACAAAATCTTAGCAAATTGAAAACAACAACATATAAAAAGATAATACATCATTACCAAAGGAGTTTACCGTCGGGAATGCAAGTTGATTCAACATTCAAAAACCAATCAATATAATTCACCATATTAATAGACTAAAAAACAAAAATCATATGATTATCTCAACAGATGCATAAAAAACATTTGACAAAATCAACATCTGTTCCTGAAAAAAATCTCCCAGCAAACTAGGAGTAGTTAGAACATCCTCAACCTGATGAAGGACATCTATGAAAAACTTAGAGCTGACAATATACCCGATGGTAAAATACTGAAGGTTTTCCCCTTAAATTCAGGAATAAGGCAAGGATGTTTGCCCTCATTGCTTCTATGCAACATTGTACTGGAAGTTTTAGACAGTGAACTAAGTTAAGAAATAGAAGTAATTATCCCTTACACCATCAGTAAACCTACCACACTCCTGAATGGGGCAACGATGTCAAAGAAGAAGCATAATATCAGACTTCCCTTACCATGCTTAATCTAGTCCAGTAACCAACCTAAAATCTGATTTATTATCACTTGTTGATTTTTTTCCTGAAGTCAAATTGTATACTTTTAGTAACAGATTTCTAGAGTCAGAACCTCATGACTGCGATGATTCAGCCCTTTACATGTATAACTTACAAAACTACTTGTGTTAACATTCCCTCATCAATTTATGCTGCAAATTGCAAATGAGATAAAAACCTCTCACTTGCATCTATATCATAATTTTGCTCATTGATTATACTAATGTTTTTCAGATTTGATACAATCAGCCATTAAATGATGATCACCTCTTTCAATGAACTACAAAGATTAAAATTAAAAAATAAAAGAGAGGAGTAAAAGGTAACCAGATTGGAAAGGAATAAATAAAACTGCCTTTATTTTGCAGACAACATGATTGTGTATAAAATCCTGTGGGATCATCCAAAAAGCTACCAGAGTTTAGCAAAGTGAAGGATATAAGGTCAATATGTAAAAACCAATTGTATTTGTTGTGAACCTAAAAGTGCTCTTAAACAAATGTATTAAAAGTCAGTTGTTCATAGCACTGAACAATTGGGAATTGAAATTTTAAAAATATCATTTATTATAGCATCAAAAATATGAAATACTCTGACAAAAAATATGTGGAAGATCTGTACACTAAAAACTACAAAACATTATTGAAAGAAATTAAAGACCTAAATAAATGAAGAGATAAACCAAGGTCGTGAATCAGAAGATTCAAAACTATTAAAATGTGAATTCCACACTCAAATTGATCTATAGATTCAGTGTAATCTCAATTAAATTTTCAGCAAACTTTTTTGGTAGTTGAAATTGATATGCTGTTCCTAAAGTCCATATGGAAGTGCCAACAACCTAGAATTTTGAAAAAGTAAAGTTGGACAGTGATCAAGACAGTATGAGATTGCTGACGTCAAGACAGATGGAACAGAATAGAGTCTAGATATAGACCCATATATTGTCAGTTGATTTTAGACAAAGGTGCAAATGCAATTCCTTGAAGTGAAGGAAGCCTTGACCCTTAAATCATATAATTTTAAATTGACTTAATGAGGCAAAAGTAACACCAAGCTTTCCATATGTATACATATCCTGGTTAAGATTTCTGAACGTAAAGAACAAGAAAACATTAAGGCAGGGAAAAAAAAAGGTTACCTAAAAAGAAAAAACAATCAGAAATCAGAATGGCATAAGAATTACCATATGAAATACTAAATGTTAAAGGACAGTGTAGTCATGTTCTACAGAGTTTTGAGGGAAAATGATTGTGACTCAAGAATTCTATGCTGAGCCAAGTCAGCTTTCGGTGTCAAGACAACAGAAAGGTTCTCAGGAGCCACTAAGACCAGACATCAGACTACCATCTGTGTACGGTGCCTCTCTCTCCTACCTCAAACAACAGAGGTAAAAGAAAGTAGATCTTTAAATAAATCCATAATAGCGCTGGAAAGCAAAATGTGGTACCCTGTTGAACCAGAAGCCATAAGGTATCTCTCAGAAATGGAAGGCAGGCAGGATGCGGTTGACAGAGGAAACCAAAGAACAAAATACAGGCAGGAGAACATCACTGTGAGAGGCAGAGAGTCCCTGGGAGTCTCTGTCCGTCAGAGTGACAGATCTGGGGAGCAGGAGAGAAACTTATTGGGATGATTGGTTTGGGGATTCATGTGAAGCAAAAAGATGACTGACTTCCTCTCTTTCCCCACCTGTGGCAAGCAGACAAAAACAGATGCATCAACCACCAGGTGAGAGCAATGATTGTGAGGCCCCTTGCTGGATGGCTGGTAACACCCAGCAGGACTGGGGACCCCCATTATCCCAAAGTCTAACCACAAGTGTACCCTGCCTAGCAATGTCTTATCCTGACTCCACAGAGACTAATGCCACTTCACAGTAAATAAAACCATTCAAAGAGAATCCATCAGAGAATCTCAAAGACAGACTTGAGCACTTAGCCAGAACTCGCCAAATATTTGAAGAAAACCAACAGTAGAAAAGAGAAGCACAATGCTATACAAACAAAAAAAAACTAATGACTAAGGAAAAGAGTTAATAGAGAAAATCAAAAGAGACTTTAAAGTAAATATTAAAATCCTCAAAAAGATAAGAGAGGATATGGCACCCATAAAAGTGAATTGTCTATTAGGGAAAAGAAACAGCACAGTGGAAATAAAAATAGAGCTGGTGTGGGCTTCCCTGGTGGCGTGGTGGTTGGGGGTCCGCCTGCTGATGCAGGTCCGTGCCCCGGTCCGGGAGGATCCCACATGCCGCGGAGCGGCTGGGCCCGTGAGCCATGGCCGCTGAGCCTGCGTGTCCGGAGCCCGTGCTCCGCAGCGAGAGAGGCCACAACAGTGAGAGGCCCACGTACCAAAAAAAAAATAAAAATAGAGCTGGTGAAATATCGGCTTCCCACTAAGGCTTTTCAAAGACTTAAAAGTTTCAGCCGTGAGGGAGTGGCTGGTATTAGATTTACCTTTGCACAATAAACAAACATAAAAGGGGACAAAATACATTCAACTACTTTTAGGCATGGAGAGCAACCAATGCAGATTTTCTCCTGAGGGTACTTCCCTAAGTGTGACCTGGAGTGGTCGAGCCAAGACAGGGAGCAGAATTCTTACTGGGTATAAAAGGCAGAGCCTGGGGTTTAGGGCTGCTAGTGTCACAGAATTTGAGGGTCAGGGAAGTGAAGTGGAGGTAACCATAGGCAAAGAGCCTGAAAGGTCTGAGTATAGATGTTCGAGTCCTTGGCCAACTGCTGGGCTGAGCAGATAAGACAGCGTAGCATACAACTTCGGGGAGCTGAGAGCACATGGGGAAATTCAGAGTCACATAGTGCTGGATGACATTGGAGACTGGGCCTGGCCAAAGTGAAGAGATTTTGGTGCATACTCTAGGCATTCAGTTAAGACTCCAGAAAAGCATCCCCTAGGAATAAGGACTGCATCTACAACTATGGGCAAAACTAAAATACTTCCAAACAACTGAAACCTAAATTCAAGCCTCAAAGCCTGCCAAAACAAAACTTGATGTTCCTTTTTTATTTTTTTGTGGTTTTAAAAAAACGTTTATTTTATATTGGAGTATAGTTGACTTACAATGTTGTGTTAGTTTCAGGTGTACAGCAAAGTGATTCAGTTATACATATACATGTATCTATTATTTTTCTTGATATTCCTTTAGAGAAAAATTAACATAATCTACAACATATCCATGATGTCCAGCTAACAATAAAAGTTACTAAACTTTGGGACTTCCCTAGTGGCACAGTGGTTAAGACTGCGCTCCTAATGCAGAGGGCCTGGGTTCAATCCCTAGTCAGGGAACTAGATCCCACATGCATGTCACAACTAAGGAGCCCACGTGCTGCAACTAAGGAGCTGATGAGCCACAACTAAGGAGCCTGCCTGCCACAATTAAGGAGCCAGCAAGCCGCAACTAAGACCCAGTGCAACCAAATAAATAAATATTTTTGTTAAAAGTTACTAAACTTATAAAGAAGGAGGAAAAATTAACTGATAATTAAGAGATAAACAGTCAAAGAAGTTGACCCAGGGATAATCTAGATATTGGAGTTAGCAGATAGGGACTTTTAAAAATGGCTATGATTAGCATGTTAAAGAAAATAAGACAAAAAGATAGACAAAACAGATGAAGAGCTAGAGTAATTCAACAGAGAATTCAAATCAGTAAAAAATCAAATAGACACTGTGGTAGGACAGCCTCTAAGATAGTCACTAATAATCTCCACTTCCTAGTATTCATTTGAGTGTGGTCTGGATTTATTGAATAAATTTGGTAGAAGTGAGATGTCACTTCCAAAATAAGTTTACAAAAAAAGACTGTGGCTTCCATCTTGAACACTGTACTCACTCCCACTCTCTGAACACTTGCTATGGGGGAAAACAGTTGCCTTATAATGAGGCAGCCCTGTGGAGAGCCCCAAGTGATGAGGGCCCAAGGCCTGCCAACAACCACGAAGTGGATGCCACCTCACACTCTCTTTCCCAGCCCAGGTGAGCCCTCAATGATACCACAGTGCCAGCTGACTGATGACCACCTCATGAGGGACCTTGAGCCAGAGGCACACAGCTAAGCCTCACCTGGATTCCTGGTCCCTAGGAAACCATGAGATAATAAATGTTTGTTGTTTTAGCTGATAAGTTTTGAGGTAATTTGTTCATAGCAATAGATAGCATAGACATTCTAGAACAAAATACAATATCTGACATTAAGAACTCACTGGACCAAATGGGTTAACAGCAGACACAGCAGAAAATAGAATTAGTGTGGGGAACAGGTACAAGATGCTTTGTGAGCAACAAATGCTCTGTTCTCTGATCCCCATCCAAAGGTCTTGAGTTTCTCTTAGGGTCTGAATATACATACACATACTATGTGTAAAGCATTCTATGTTCCCTGTTAGGAAAACTCAGCAGTATAAAGATGTCATTTTTTTTCGGGGGGGCCACCAGGGATTGAACCCACACCCTCAGCAGTGAAAGCACAGAGTCCTAACCACTGGACAGCCAGGGAATTTCCAAGATGTCATTTCTATATTCAATTATAATCCATATTCAATGCAATCTCAATCAAAATCCTGATGATATTATATTATTTTTTTGTTTAGTTTTTTGTTTCCAGTTTTACTGAGAAATTGACATACATCACTGTAAAATTTTAACACATACAGCATGATGGTTTTATTTATATATATTGTGAAATAATTACCACAGTAGGTTCAGCTAACATCCATCTTCTCATATAGATACAATAAAAAGAAAAAAAATTTCTCCTTATGATGAGAACTCTTAGGATTTACTCTTAAGGACTTCCCTATGTATCATAGAGCAGTGTAAGCTATAGTCATGTTGTGTATTACATCCCTAGTACTCATTTATCTTAAAACTGGAAATTTGTACCTTTTGACCTCCTTTCTCTAATTCCCCCTCTCTCTACCCTCTGCCTCTGTGACTTGGGGGGGGTTTTTTTTTGTTTTTAGATTCCACATGTAAGTGAGATCATACAGTATTTTTCTTTCTCTGTATGACTTATTTCACTTAGCATAATGCCTTCAAGGTCCATCCATGCTGTTGCAAATGGTAGGATTTCCTGTTTTTTCATGTCTGAATAATATTCCATTGTATATTTAGACCACAACTTCTTTATCCGTTCATCCATCATCAGTGGACACTTATGTTGCTTCCATGTCTTGTCTATTATAAATAATGCTGCTATGAACGTGGGGATGCAGATATCTTTTCAAGTTGGTGTTTTCATCTCCTTTGGCTACATTCCCAGAAATGGAATAGCTGGATTATATGGTAATTCTAATTCTTAATTTTTTAAGGATCCTCCATAGTGTGTTTCATAGTGGCTGTGCCAATTTACAATCCCACCAACAGGGTTTCCTTTTCCTTTCACAACTGTGCCATGATTTGTTATTTCTTGTTTTTTTGATGATGGCCATTCTAACAGGCATGAGGTGATATCTCATTGTGGTTTTAATTTGCATTTTCTCAATGACTAGTGATGTTGAGCATCTTTTCATGTACCTGTTGGCCTTTCATATATCTTCTTTGGAGAAATGTCTATTCAGGTCCTTCACCCATTTTTTAATTGGGTTATTTGGTTTCTCTGTTCGTTTGTTTTGCTACTGATTCTTTACATACTTTGGATATTATAACTAAAATAAAGGAGAAACCTTGAGAGTAGCCAGAGAAAAACAAATCTAGGACCTATATGAGAAAAATCAATTTGAATGACAGCTAATTTCTCATTAGAGGCCATAGAGGCCAGAAGGAAGTGACACAATACTTTTCAAGTGTTGAAATGTCAATCCAGAATCCCATATCCATTGAAAATATCCTTCAGGAATGCTGGGGGAAATCAGGAAATTCTCAGATGAAGGAAAACCAAGAGAATTTGTCACCAACTGATAGGCTCAACTGACTTTTTTTTTGGAGGTAAAATTGGTATATTACATTTTATGAGTTTCAGTTGTACAACATTATAATCTGATATCTGTATACGCTACAAAGTGATCACCACCAAAAGTCTAGTTACCATCCATCACCATACAATTGACCCTCTTCACCCATTTCGCCTACCCTCCAGCTCCCTTCTGCTCTGATAATCACCAATCTGTTCTCTGTATCTATGAGTTTGTTTTTGTTTTATTTGCTCATTGTTTTTTGCTTGCTTTTTTTTGTTTTGTTTTGTTTTTTAGATTCTACATATGAGTGAAATCATATGGTATTTGTCTTTCTTGAGATCCATCCATGTTGTCACAAATGTCAAGATTTTCTTCTTTTTTCCTTTTCATTCTTTTCCTGTTTTGTTGATCTGTCCGTTTTTTATGCCAATACCATACTGTTTTGATTATTGTAGCTTTTAACTGAATTTTGATAAGGGTGCAAAAGCAATTCAGTGGAGGAAAGCTGGCTTTTCAACAAATGGTTCTGGAGTAATCAGACATCCATAGGCAAAAACAAAACAAAACAAAACCCCTCAATCTAAATCTAACAGCTTATATGAAAATTAACTCAAAATGGGCCATGTACTTAAATGTAAAACATAAAACTCTTAGGAAAACAATCATAGAAAATCTTCTGGACCTAGGGCTAGGGTTCTTAAATTTGACACCAAAAGCACAGTCCACAAAAGGAAAAAAAATTATAAATTGGCTTTCATCAAAATTAAACACTCCTGCTCTGTGAAAGACCGTGCGGAAAAGATGAAAAATCAAGCTACAGAGTGGTAGAAAATGTTTGCAAACCATGTATCTGACAAAGAACTAGCACCTAGAACATATAAAGAACTCTCAAAACTCAACAGGTAAACAATTTAATTAGAATATGGGCAAAAGACATGAAAAGCCATTTCACTAGAGAAAATATAAGATGGGAAATAAGCACATGAAAGGATGTCAACATCACTAGCCATAAGTGAAATGCAAATTAAAACAATAATGAGCTATTCCTACACATCTATCAAATGGCTAAAATTAAAAAGTTCCTTCACCAAAAGCAGAACAGGAACTGGGTCACTCATATATTGCTAATCAGAATGCAAAATGGTACAGCTGCTCTGGAAAACAATTTAATAGTTTCTTACACAATTAAATATGCAACAAACACATAACCCAGCAATTGCACTCCTGGGCATTTATACTAAAGAAATGAAGGCTTGTGTTAACACAAAAGCTGTACACAAATACGTACAGTTTTACTTATAATAGCCCAAAACTGGAAACAACCCAGATGTCCTTTAAGGGGCGAATGGTTAAACTGTGGTAAATCCATACCATGGAATACTACTCAGAAATAAGAAGGAATAAACCACTGATACATATATCAACCTGGATGAATCTCAAGAGAATTATGCTGAGTGAAAAAAAAAAAAGGCCCATCCAAAAGGCTGCATACTGTATGATTCCATTTATAAAACATTCTTCAAATAACAAAATTATAAAAATGGAGTCCCTTTATTAGGGAGGGACTAAGGAAGGAAAAGGATGACATGAGGGATCCTTGTGGTGATGGAAATGTTCTGTATCTTGATCATATCAATGTCAGTATCCTTGTTGTGATATAGTACTATTGTTTTACAATATGTTACCATTGGGAAAAACTTGGTAAAGGGTACATCTGACTTTTCTGTGTTATTTCTTATACATGTGAATCTATAATTATCTTAAAAGTTTAATTTAAAATGTGTAGCATAATACAGGGAAAATTATAAAAGCTGCTTTCCCTTCCCTACAGGGGCCAGAAAGAAAAGGCTGAGTATAAGGCATGTGGCTGTATATCTTGGCCCTGATGGATCAATTCCTGATACCTCCCCGTTGCTTTTGCTTCCATCTTGGGACCCCATGATCCCATATACCACTGGAACCCAAAACACCCTCTGCTCAAATCTCTGACTCTAAGGTGGTGGTCTCAGGAAGAAGGATGCAACCATTTTAGATAGAAAAGCTTTAAATCAAGGCCAAAAGTGGGGTGAGAGGAGGGATGGAGTAGAAGAACAACACCGAACCCACGTAAAAAATTCTGGGAGCTGGGACTTCCCTGGAAGTCCAGTGGTTAAGACTTTGCCTTCCAGTGCAGGGGGTGTGGGTTCGATCCCTATTCGGGGAGCTAAGATGCCACATGGCTCGAGGCCAAAAAACCAAAACATAAAACGGAAGCAATATTGTAACAAATTCAATGAAGACTTTAAAATGGTCCACATCAAAAAAATCTTAAAAAAACAATTCTGGGATCTAGTTCTCACTCCACTACCAACAGCACAAGTATCTTAAATGCTGAGGTCTTCAATTCAACCCAATTTAACATTCACTGGGCACCAACGACAGTGGCGAGAGGTGGCTAGGGATAGTGGTTAGTCCTTAACCTATATGTACATCAATGTCCCCTACCAAAAAAAAGTAATATTCTTTTCTATAGAAAATTGAAAAATTTGGGTTAAATTGAAAATCTTGGGTTAAATGTTCATAAAATCACCTTTAGAAATCTCTATTTGTATTAATCCATAACATATAATGTAAGTAAAAAATGGGGGCTTAAGATGCAAACACAGCATCTAGGCAATGCCCTGGGTGCATTCCAACCCTCCCACCTCAACAAGACTACCACCCTCCACTGGTTCTTGGTCACTAGAATATACTCTGTAAATGTGTTGTAGGGATTGAGGCTAAAGAAAGTTAACGGGATTCTCATAATCTGATTAGTAGGCAAAGGAAAGAAAACTGAC
Source organism: Aethalodelphis obliquidens (assembly GCF_003676395.1). Taxonomy (NCBI): domain Eukaryota; kingdom Metazoa; phylum Chordata; class Mammalia; order Artiodactyla; family Delphinidae; genus Aethalodelphis; species Aethalodelphis obliquidens. The sequence goes on along the minus strand of NW_020837952.1, from coordinate 58,024,221 downwards.
ATTTATCAAACATCTGTGTGAAGCAGACACTCTTCCAGGCGCTTCATAGTATATACATTATCTCATTTAATCCTCTCAACCCTGTGTGGTAGCCATTGTTATGCTCGTTTTACAGATGCAGAAACCAACGTTCATGGAGGAAAGGTAACATGCATCTTGTAACTGATATCAGGGACTGACAATAAATTTTTTTCACTATATGCTACATTGCCTCTAATTTTACAGAGGATATTTATTTTCTGTACTGTGCCATCCTGTCCAATTTTCTAAAATAATTGTTTTTAATAAGGACAAATAGGGTTTTTTCCTTTTTTAAGGTGATGAAAGGAAGAAGGCATTATTAAGACACACTGGACTTTACACATTTGAAAAATCATCAGACCTTTTTTTTTTTGGCTGCGCTGTGTGGCATGTGAGATCTTAGTTCCCTGATGAGGGATCGAACCCGCGCCCCCTGCATTGGAAGTGCGGAGTCTTAACCACTGGACCGCCAGGGAAGTCCTGAGACCATTTTTTTCCAACAGCTTCATTGAGATACAATTTTCATACCATAAAATTCATTCTTCACCCATTTTAAGTGTACAATTCAATAAATTTTAGTATATTTACAAAGTTGTACACTATCACCATGAACTAATTTTAGGGCATTTCCATCAGCCTAAACAGAAACCTTATGCTACACATTTACTCCTCATTTCTACTCAGCTCACTAATCTACTTTCTGTCTCTATAGATTTGCCTTTCCTGAACCCTTCATACAAATGGTATCATACTGTATTGTTGTGTGTCTATCTTCTTTCTCTGAGCATAATGTTTTCAAGGTTCATCCTGGCTGAAGAGTTTTCTATTGTATGGATGTACCATATTTTGTTTATCCACTTAAAAAAATTTTTTTTGGTATATCCAGTTGATAGACTTTGCGGCTGTTTCTACTTTTTAACTATTGTGACTAATGCTGCTATAACAGTTCACATACAAGTCTTTGTGTGGACAAACCTTTTCATTTCTCCTGGGTAGATACTAGGATTGAAATTGCTGGATCATATAGTAAGTCCATGTTTACCTTTTTAAGAAACTGCCAGACTGTTTTCCAAAGTAGCTGTACCATTTTACATTCCCATCAGCAACGTACAAGGGTTCCAATTTCTCCATGTCCCCACCAACACTGACTGTTGTCTGTTTTCTATTTTAGGAATTCTAGTGGGTGAGAAATGGTATCTTACAGTTTTGATTTGCATTTACCTAATGAACGCTGAGTGTCTTTTCATGTATTATTGGTCATTTGTATCACTTCTTGAGAAAAACAGCTATTCAAAGCCTTTGCCCATTTAAAAAAAAAGGCTATTTTTTTAAGAGCAGTTTTAAGTTCACAGAAAAACTAAGTGCAAAGTACAGAGTTTCCATATACCCCTTGCCCTGCCCACCCTCCAGCCTCCCCCACTACCAACATGCCCCATCAGAGTGCTATATTTGTTGCAATGGAAGAACCTAGATTGACACATCATTGCCATCCAAAGTCCACAGTTTACATTCGGGTTCACTCTGTGGGTTTGGACAAGTTTATAATGACATGTATTCACCATTATAGCATCATTCAGAATGGTTTCTGACCTAAAAACCCTCTGTGTTGTACCTATTCATCCCTCTTTCTACCCTAGTCCCTAACAACCAATGATCTTTTTATTGGCTCCATAGTTTTGCCTTTTTCTAGTATGTCATATAGCTAGAATCATACAGTATGTAGCCTTTTCAGATTGGCTTCTTTTACTTAGTAATATCCATTAAAGTTTCCTCCATGTCTTTTCATGACTCATTTCTTTCTAATGCTCCAGAATATTCCACTGTCTGCATGTACCACAGTTTATTTGTTCACCTCCTGAAGGCCTTCTTTGTGGCTTCCAACTTTTGACAATCATGAATAAAACTGTTATAAACATCCATGTGCAGGTTTTTGTGTGGACATAAGTTTTCAACTCATCTGGGTAAATACCAAGGTGTGTGATTACTGGATTATATGGTAAGAGTATGCTAGTTTTTTTTGTTTGTTCGTTTTGGGTTTTTTTTGGCTGCCCCTCACAGCATGTGGGATCTTAGCTCCTGGACCAGGGATCGAACCCAAGCCCCCTGTGGTGAAAGCACGGAGTTTTAACCACTGGACTGCCAGGGAAGTACAGAGTATGCTAGTTTTGCAAGAAACTGCCAAACTGTCTTCCGAACTGTCTTCCAAACTAGCTGTATTCGCACCAGCAATGAGAGTTCCTGCTGCTCCACATCCTCATTAGCATTTGGTGTTCTCAGCTTTGCTTATTTTTAAATTGGGTTATTTTTTTTGAGTTGTGTCTTTTATATATTCCAGATACAATTCCTTTATGGAATATACCATTTGCAAATATTTTCCCCCAGTTGTGAGTTGTTTTAGAGACCTTTTTTTTTTCAATGAATAAGAATATTAAACACTAAACTCATGACAGTGGTTACTCCTAGAGGAGGCAGGAGCATGAACCAGGTCAGAATTACACAGGTGGGTATCAGAGGTAGAGCGCAGACTCTGGAGTCAGCTACCTGGGTCTCAACCCAGTACTGTCAAGTAACTTAGCCTCTGTGTTTCAGTTTCCTCATCTGTAGAATGGGTATAACAGCACCTATCTCACAGGTGTGTTTCAAGGCTTAAACAAGTTAATGTGCCTGAAGAATGTAAAACAGTGGTTACCAGGAGCATGGTACGCAATACATAAATGTTAACTGTACTACAACTTCTTGAGGTGGGTACTGAAGTTCAAAAGTTCCCATTCTACCATGCTTTATCACTTACATATGTTACATGCTTTTTTAACTTTTGGGGAAGGCTTTTATTCTTGGTTCCTATTTCTTTCCACTACCCCATCTCACAGTTACCACATTTTTATATTTCAAAAGTTCTTTCTTAACCAATATCTAGTAGATGCCTTTAACAGCAGGCTATAGATACACTGTCTCATTTTGTTTTATCACCCCAGCTTTTTTTTTTAAACATGTTTATTGGAGTATAATTGCTTTACAATGGTGTGTTAGTTTCTGCTTTATAACAAAGTAAATCAGCTATACATATACGTATCTCCATATCTCCTCCCTCTTGCATCTCCCTCCCACCCTCCCTATCCCACCCCTCTAGGTAGTCACAATGTTACAAGCTTTCTTTTCATGCATAATTCATTTAAATGTACAAATACATTTTAAAAAATAATACAGGGAAAAAATCCAATTTTTTACCCTTTAAAATGGGTAAGACTGGGCTAGATGCAGGGCCATCCCCCATGCTGGCTGGGGTTCCAGAGCTAAGCTCAGCCCTGACCCCTGCTGCTTCCCCAAAACTCACAAAGTATCTATCAACTGCATTTTCAGAAATGACCAGTGGACTCCAGGCAGGAGTCTGTCTGGGGCAGAACCTAAAATGGCAAGTGACCTAGGCTGCACCAACTCACTTTCTTCACCTGTAAAATGGGGATGCTAACAGTATCCACCTGATCTATGAGATTAACTAAGACTAAGTAGAAAATCTACGCACGGCCTGACATGTTGTTAGCTGTTATTTTTCCCTTTACCCTTCCAGGCTCCCCTTGATGTTCAGAGATATCCTCAGTAGAAAAATGCTAGGAAAGGGACTTCCCTGCTGGTCCAGTGCTTAAGACTCTGTGCTTCCACTGCAAGGGGCACTGGTTCAATCCCTGGTGGGGGAACTAAGATCTCTCATGCCCTGCAGCAAGGCCAAAAAAAAGAAAAGAAAAAATGCCAGGAAAGAGAGAGGTACCCAGAATGGACGACCTAAGGTTCCTTCCAGCTCCAAAACTCTGGGCTGTTTTTCATAGAGATCCAGAGTTTGGGATGAAAACGTCCCCGTCTAAAATGGGGCTGATGATATAACCCACCTCCCTGGGCTGTGGAGAAGGGCCGAGAAGCTCAGAAGCTCAAGGCCAGGAGAGCACTTTCACGTCTCTACCTCGCTTCAAAAGAGCTGGTTTACAGGGGGGAAAAAAGTTATTGCGGAAAAGCCGCAGAGGTGCCAGGCCAACGCCACAGCAGCCCAGGCGCCATTACTTGCCTCAGCAGGGCCCACGGCCCAAGCGCGGAAGATCCACGACGTGCGTGTGGATGTGCGCTACCACAGTAGCGCCCGGAGCAGTTCGCGGGCGTGACGCAGTGGACGCCAGACAGCAGGCACGCGCCAACTCGCGGCACAACGGCTGGCCTGGGCCCGAGCGGCCCCTGGCGGCGCGGTCGGGCGACCGTTAGGACGTTCAACGGCCGAGCGTAAGATTCCGCAGTGCCTCTCTCACACAGAGAGGGAGAGAGAGGGAGAGAGAGGGAGAGAGGGGGAGAGAGGGGGAGGAGGAGAGGGGGAGAGGAGGAGAGGGGGAGAGGGGGAGAGGGGGAGAGGGGGAGGGGGGAGAGGGGGAGGGAGAGAGAGGCTTCTCAGCCAATCAGAGAGCCCCATAGCCGTTCTCCCGCCCACCAGTAGTTTAGGGGCGGGACTTTAAGTTTTAGCCAATGAGAAAAAAGATTTGTCCCTCGGCCAGACTTACGGGTTGAAACGGGGTGAAGTTGGGAGGTGGTTTCTTTCGCAAGATGGCGGCAAGCGGCCTCCGACGCGCTGCTGCGGCCAACACCTTGGTGAAGCCCATTTTCAGTCGGGACATGAACGAGGCCAAGCGGAGGGTGCGCGAGCTCTACCGCGCCTGGTATCGGGAGGTGCCGAACACTGGTGAGAGGCAGCGGCGCACGCGGGGCCCCGGAGGCAGCCGCCCAAGGTCGCCGCCGTCCCGGCCTCCCATTTCTGCCGGGCCGAGCCGAGGTCACCAGCTTGGGCAGAGGTGATCCCGAGCGCTTCAGGGGAGGAGGGCCACACGAGCCTTGGTGGACCTGACCTGGCGGCGGCGGCGCCAGGGTCAGACCAGTTGTGCTCTGCGTCGGAACCGCGCTGCTAGGGCGCCGTTGCCCTTTTGTACCCCGTAATTCTTCCCGAACCCCTGGGAGGGAGAGCAAGGACTGTCAGTGACACACTCACTTTATAGATGAGGCAGCGGAAGCACCTAGAGACGAAGTGATCCGCGCAAGGCCCAGAGCCAGCCCCTGGTGGATCTGGAACCCAGAGTCAACTAGAGTTCGTGAATGTGTTTACAGACATCCATTAGGTTATATAAACAACGGGGCGGTGGGATTTGAGCGATCATCTGGTTCCCACATCCCCCACAGAGAAAGAAGCAGAACCGGAGCAGGGAAGTGACTTTTCCAAGGTCATCCAATCAGACAGTGGTGTCTTTTCCAGCCCCTCCGGGTGAGGTGCCTCCCTCCCCAGTCTCCAAAGTCTTTTTACCTAGTGCCACAGGCCCCTAGTATTCCTTAGGAACTCCTTCCCCTGCCCCCCCAGAACCCCTGTCTTCGCTTGGATGTCAGAGAACCACTGTGTTCACCCGAAGGATTAGAATATAAGCTCCCCACGTTCAGAGACTTTTTTCATCTTGGCATCCCCCTCAGCGCTGCCCCGTGTACCCGATGAAAGAAAACTTGGGGAAAATCCCATCTGAACTGTCAAGGGCAGTACAGATGTCAGGGACTGTCGATATTTGGTAATTTTGTTGATTTGATTTAGTGTGTTTTATCGTGTTTTTAAGTGAGCTGGAGCGCCATAGCACCCCTTAGGGTGCCACTTCCTTGCCTGTGTGTGAGAAGCAGTAGAATGTGGTGGTTACATGGACTTGCCTCCACTTTCCCCTTAGTAGCTGTGTGACCCTGAGCAAGTTGTTTCATCTCACTATGCCTCAGTTTCCTCATCTGTAAAATGATAAAATATATAGTACCTTCTTCAGAGAGTTGCTCTGTTGAATAGGATAGTGTCTGACACTTAGACACTCATTAAGTGCTGGTTGCTACTGCTGTCTTGTTATTATTGTTACTGTTATGTGTAGGGCTTACACTCTGTGCAGAACCCAGCTCTTTAATGTACGGGAGCTGTGTCTGCTCCAGTGTCACTTGTCCTCAAGCTGACTTTCTGAGAGGTTGCCCATGACCATAACTTAGACCCACAGGATACAAGGGAGGGAGAAACCGGAGTGATCCGGGCGGTTCAGGGACTACAAATTTACATGCCTTCAGGGGACAGATGGGGAACAAGACCCAGATGGCAGAAAGAATAGTTGGCAAACGGTAAAAATCAGTGACTGAGTTGAGGATAGAACCCAGGTATCTAGCTTGTTCAAAATCAACACCCTCCAAGACTTTCCCTCAAATACTGTTTGAGAAGATAAGCCCACAGTCAGAACGGTCCTGAGAAGAGGAGAAGGCAGGGGGTTATAGGAGCCTGTAGAGCAGGGGGAGGTTGGCGCGGGGTCAGTGGGGAGGATCAGTGATCTGTAGCTTGTCATTTTCTTAGGCCTGTGTGTACACTGGTGTCATGACATCCATCATTGGGGATTCCAGCTGAGGATCCAAACTAAGGACTGGGAATAAGTAAAAGTATTGATAATAACTAACATTCATTGAAATGCATACATATGGCCCAGCACTATGCTAAATGCTTTACATTGCCTTATTTTAGGGTGGGTTCTAATCATTTCCCTGTCTTACAGATGAGAAAACTGAGGCACATAAACTTGTCTCACTCACACCATTAGTAAGTGGAAGAGCCAGACTTCAGACCCTGATTGTCCAGCTGTTACACTTGGCTCAGCTTCTGCTGTAGTTTTCCCTGAATCTCACGGGACCCAGTTATGCTGCGCTTATGGAACAGAGTGCCATTTGCCTGGGTGGTTGCCTCCGCATGGGAGCACAGAACGAAACTGCCTTGGATTCCCTCCTTTGAAGAAATACTACATGCTGCTTGCTGGTTACAGCACAACAGGAGACCTTCTGTAGAAACTATTCATTTGTTTAATTTCCATTTCATTGGGTACCTCTTGTACTACAGGGTCAGTACTGGGTGCCTAGAGAGATATGAAAGTGACTAAAACACAACCCTGCCTTCCAGGGTCTTATGGTCTAGTCAGGAAGATAGGCATATATAACCAGATCATTAAAACCCAAAATGTAACAGAGGTATGGGAAGTAAGTGCTGAAATTTTTAATAGTTAACATCAGTATCGATGGTTTACTGTTTATAGGATGTTGTCACTTGATTTTCGCCACATTTCCGTAAAGGAGTTAGGTAAGAGGTTATTGTCTTCCCTACGTTGTAGATGAAGAAATAGACTGAGGAGGCTGTACCCCAGGCAAGGTCCTAGTTCATGATGGTGTGGAGACCTTACCCAGCTTGTTTGACCCCAGATCCCATGTTCTTTTTTCATCACACCATGCTGCCTTCCCATCTAAGGATCTCCCGGCACTTGGTATGAATGCTACCAAAATGAATTGGAGCAGACGGCTGAGAACCATCAGTGTCATCCTTCCTAACCTGTCAGAGCCTCCCTGACTCAGAAAAGCCTTAACAATAACTTTAGGAAAACACACAGACTATGGAAGTCACCTTCATCCAAAAGGGGCACTTCCATATCTTCTTTTTGTGCCTCTCAAATTTTTTCAAATCGAAATTAAAATATGCAGGATTCGAAGATTAAGCCAGGAGTCTGTGAGTTGAGAAAGAACAGTTGGAAATGATTTACTCCAGGGCTTCTCAGCAGTGACATTTGTGCTGGATAATTCTTGGTTGTGGAGACTGTCCTGTGCATTGTGGGATGTTTAGCAACATCCCTGGCCTCCACCCAGTGATGCCATTAGCATTCTCCCCCCTAGTTGTGATAATCAAAAACGCCTCCAGATGTTGCCAGATGTCCTGGTGGGCAAAAATCGTTACTGGTTTGACAACCACTGATTTAGACCAAAGAACAGTTGAGTGGGCTATAGCTTAGGCTGTTCCTGTTTGCCTTCCTGCAGCCTTTCTCACTGGTGGAGGGGGTGTGTTCAGGGGGTTGAGGTGGGAGAAGGATGACTAGGACAAAGCTATGAATTTGCCTCTTCAGAGACAAGGATTCTTAACCTGGGAAGATGGGCATTCAGGGATCCGTGAACTGACACTGTAGGCAAAACTTTGCATTTGTGCCTGTGAATGTTTTCCTGAGGAGAAGATTCATACACCCAGTGCGCTGGTGTGTGGTTCAGGAGATCTTGTGGAATGGGAGTAGGTGGACACCAGCTCCCCCAGTATGCACAGAGGCACCTCGCTTTTCTCTCCCAAGGTTGGGCAGGATTCTAATATGAAAACGCAGGAAAGGTAAACACTGATAGCAGGGGAAGATTCCTCATACTCCTTTCCTTAAAAGAGCACAAAATTGTAAATTAAAAACCAATAAGCAACCTGGATTCTAGGCCCATGTTTGCCAGGGACCAGTAGTCTGACTTAAGGCAAGTCCCCACAGTCCTCTAGTGGTAAGATTCTAAATTCCAGCATCCATATTAGTTTGCATTAATTTGTGTCTCTGTCTTCTTATGGTCCCTTTGTTTGCTCTTTTCTAAAATTCCACATGTGATACTGTGGTGTTTAACAGCTAACTCTCCGTCAGGAAATCTAGATTTATAGTGTTTACCATTTTCAATGATGTAAATACTCCCACCACGGTTGATTTTAAGCTATCAAAGTGAAGTCAGTGACGGCCGACTTGGGAAGAGATGTGTATAATTGGCTCACCATGGCAGCCTGCTCCAGCACACCACTGGATACTGAGTTCTTTCTCATGTGATCCTCTGTCTTCTCTGTTAACACTTACCTACAAAGCTGGGATGCAGTTTCTCCTACTAGATTTCTGCTATTGCTTATTCTTTGGTTGAATCAGCCTGGCATGATCTCTTCCTCAGCAGAAGCTTTATTTTTCTATTGCCATCACTAAGTTATGAGTATAATTAAAGATTCAAACTTTGTTGTTGATTAATTCAGTCACTAGATAGCCCTCATGGTTTTCAGAGCTGGTTGTGATAGTTCCATAGACGAGAGTGGACATGTCACCGGAATGGCCACACCACAGGATATCCTCACCAAATGAGCCCACTGCTCTGCTCAGCCACAGTGCTCATTCTAGCCTGTGAGCCTTGGTTATGCTGTCCCCTGAGCCTCGTGTGCCCCTCTTCTGTCCTTATTCCACCTACCACACAAGGCCCTGTTCATGTCCTTGCCATCAGCAAATCCACTGAAGTCCAACTGCCAGAGGATGAGAATAAAAACACCTAATTTTCAAAGGACATCTATATGCCTTGTCAAACTCCCAGGTCACTGAGTCTGTGCTACTATTTTAGCACTTAATCAGTGATTGCTGAATATTGTGATTTTAATATTTGCACTCATGGATTGAAGACCTAGAGAGCAGGAGCTACATCTTAAACTCCTCTCTTTCTTCCAGGTAACCTAATACGGTAGTAATCGTTTGCTGGATTGATGCCTTTCCCTACCTGCACACTCAGCAGTCTCCCTCAACTCTTAAGTTTGCATGGTGCACAAACCTACACCATATCACTGTACATTAATTTCAGCCATGTCATCTTCTGTCAGTTGTTCCATGTAATAATAATGCTAACATTTATTGAGAGCTTATTCCATGCCAGGCACCATTCTCTCATAGAATCCTCACAACAGCTCTGTAGTTGTATGTGCTGTTGTCGTCCTTATTTCACTCACAAATAAATACACTCAGGCATAGAGAAGTGAACATACACAGAATCATATAGCTGATAAGTGACAGAGCTGGGATTTGAACCCAGGTTGTTCATACTCTTGAACTGTGCTATACTGCCTCTTCAAATGCAGTGGGCTTATCTCCCCAAACAAATACGCTCTTTGAGAGCAAGTGCCATATCTCACGCTTCTTCACATCCTCAAGCACCTAGCTTAAGGTCAGGCTAGTATTTGGTGAATGGAATGAATGGGCAACCTATGTATTCAATGACTAGCCATTGACTCAGTTTTTTTAAAAACATGTTTTAACCATCTCTACCCTGAATCATGTTTTTTCTTTAGTGCATTTATTCAAGCTAGACATCTCTGTGAAACAGGGACGGGATAAAGTCCGAGAAATGTTTATGAAGAATGCCCACGTCACAGACCCCAGGGCGGTTGATCTTCTGGTCATTAAGGTAACTAACTCTCCCTGACTGATTTTAAAGAGCAGCCAATTTGTCCAGAGCTTCTCAGATGAACATTTTATCTCCAAGTTGAAAAGCAACTACTAGGTCAGCAACTGTTACATAGTGTTTCAAAGGAATAGTTCAACTTGGAGGTTCTCACCTGGTTAAATAGATTATAAGATTATTCAAGGGAAAATCCACTGGGGCTTACATTTTAAAACTAAAAACAGACAGAGGAAAGTTTGAACTCTTCTTGAACCTCATCCCTGGAAGTTACTGCTTCACCTGGTTGCCAGTTTTCAGCTGGAAGAGCAGGCCATGGAGTCAGATCCTGGGCCTGATTCTGTCTCTCTGGTCCGTCTCATTGGCATCAGTGGCAACTTCAGCATATGGGCCAGTAAATAACACGGAAAGAATGTTAAGCAGGAATGTAAATTAAGCCAGTCAGGTTAGGCAGTCGGGGCAGAGGCCTGGTGACCTAAAGTCTCCTCTTGGAACCAGTCAGCCAGAGAGTTAAGGAGTATTTGAAAGGTCTCAGAATTACTTAGTCCAACCACCTCATTTTCCAGATGCAGAAAGTATGGTCTAGATGCAGTATGTTACTTGCCCAAGGTCACTCAGCAAGTCAGTGCCAGAGCAGAGAATCGAGTCCTGGCCTTCAGTGTTGTATTCCTTCCACTCAACCACTCTGACTGAAGACCTCTCCCCTCACTTGTGCAGGGAAAGATGGAACTGGAAGAAACAATTAAAGTGTGGAAGCAGCGGACACACGTTATGCGGTTTTTCCATGAAACAGAAGCACCAAGGCCAAAGGATTTCCTGTCCAAGTTCTATGTTGGGCACGACCCGTGAAATCACTCAATGGAAAAGTGCATGTTGATATTTAAATATTTTAGAGCACAAATAAACTCAGTATATGATGGTCATTTCATGATAGAATTCCATTGGTGAACCAATGAGAAGCTCTACTTCTGCAGTCTCACTTTTTGTCTGAACAAGTTGAACACACCACCTGTTCTTTCCTGTCTCCTGAAGTGTGGTGTTTCCAGTAAATTAGATTCTCTTTTCTCAGAGCCTTGCATGTTGGTAAACAGGAATGGTGAGGCCATCTGCTCAGAAACTGCCGTTCTGGGTGTGATGCTGGATGGCTTTGTTAACTTAGCTGTGTTTCTACAGCCCCCAGGATTGGATATTTTGGTGTAATGGCACAGATTATCCAAAATTACCCAGCTCTTGCTACTGGAGGAGGATCCGAGCAGCACGAAGAGGCCCAGAAGTAGAGCTGACAAGCTGGGCTGTTTTTCCCTGGGTTCTGAAGAAAATGGCTGCTCAGAGGCCTAACCCCCTGTCCGCAACAAGCACTGGTCCTAAAGATGAAATTAACTTGTCAATCAGGCATCCTGCTAGGGGACACAGCTGTTCAGTGCACGCACAGAAGTATTCCCTTTGCAAATGGAGTGTGGCTCTAGCGATGAGAATAAATCTTGACCCAGGTTAAAGACCTGATCTGTTTGCTTTGGATGGTAGTCTTCTCTGTTCCTTCCCTGGACAGTCTAAATGCTGGAGAAAGGGGTTCAGTATCTATAGGTACAGTCACCCTGATGATTCCTAAGTTTTTCAGCACCAGCAACCCCTTTATTATTATTTTTGTTGTTTTTTTTAACATCTTTATTGGAGTATAATTGCTTTACAATGGTGTGTTAGTTTCTGCTGTATAACAAAGTGAATCAGCTATACATATACATATATCCCCATATCTCCTCCCTCTTGCATTTCCCTCCCACCCTCCCTATCCCACCCCTCTAGGTGGTCACAAAGCACCGAGCTGATCTCCCTGTGCCATGAGGCCACTTTTGGTGTTTTGGTAGTGTATATATGTCCATGTTTTACGTTTGGTAGTGTATATATGTCCATGCCACTCTCTTACTTTGTCCCAGCTTACCCTTCCCCCTCCCCATATTCTCAAGTCTATTCTCTAGTAGGTCTGTGTCTTTATTCCCGTCTTGCCCCTAGGTTCTTCATGACCATTTTTTTTTTAGAGTCCATGTATATGTGTTAGCATACGGTATTTGGTTTTCTCTTACCCTTTATTATTTTTTCATCTAAGGAATCCAAGTTTTGAAAGAATTCTAAAAAGTGGTATTTCTCAAGGAGTTTTAAACAATCAAAGCTTCTTCTGATTGCATGGGGTAACTAGCCAGTGTTACTCAGCACAAAAGCTGAGCCTTTAGCCTGTGCAGCCATTGGGCTTTCGTAAATAACGAAGATTGGTCCCAGGTCCCCATGATTACCTTGTGGATCCATAGGGGCCTGGAGGCCCTGGGTTGTAAATCAAAGACCTATTTGTTCAGCTGATACAGACAGGACAGCAGGGTGAAGAAACTGCAACTAGAGCCTACTTGTATTACGAAACTTCAGCCATCACTCAGTCATACAGAGCTGATGTTTATTATGTTTATTCACAATTTGATTATGCTCAGTGGATAGCACATCTCCAGGAACCTCCCGGAGCCTGGGGATCTGAGCTATGGTCACAGACCATGCAGGAGGCTTCACTGGGGTTGGGAGGCCGAGGGCTTTCCCTGGGCCCATCTGCTGATAGGGAAGGAGGAGAGGCTGCGAGCATCACCATTTCTTAAGTTAGGGCTTTCTCCTTTCTATACTTCTCCACGCCCTGCAAGAAAGGAAAGCAGCAGTCAATTGGGTGACAGAGCCGTCCTCTTACCGTATACTGAAAGAATTCCATACAGTGGTTCTACCAAACATGGCAGGAGATAGGCAGTTTTGAGTACATTCAATTATTCATTCATATATATACTGAACATTCACCAGAGACCGGGCACCGGGGGCCTAAAGGTATAAAAAGACATGTTCCAGGGCTTCCCTGGTGGCGCAGTGGTTGAGGGTCCGCCTGCTGATGCAGGGGACACGGGTTCGTGTCCCGGTTCGGGAAGATCCCACATGCCGCGGAGCCGGTAGGCCCGTGAGCCATGGCCGCTGGGCCTGCGCGTCCGGAGCCTGTGCTCCGCAACGGGAGAGGCCACAACGGTGAGAGGCCTGCGTACCGCACACACAAAAAAAGACATGTTCCCTGCAGCAAGAATATGGTCAAGTAGAGTTTAGGGTATATCTTAAGCATATAATACTGACTGTCACAAGAGGTACTGGTCAGTTAGGGGACGGAGCAGTCACTTTCAAATGGAGGAAAGACTTCATCAAAGATGATGAAGAATTGGTGGAAATGAGGGCAGTGGGAAATAATCTTTCAATTGGGAGGAATAATGGGCCACTGGGAGTGGGCAAGAGAGTGAGTAACTCAAGAGATAGTGAATATTGGGGATAGGTATGTGGTTGGGAATATGGAAGATGAGGCTGGAAGAACAGGTGTGACCAGATCATCGCAAGACTTAAATGCCAGACTAAAGAGTCAGGAGGGTCCTTGTTTATAACGGTAATGCAGCCATTAGGGCTGCATTAGGGCACAGGAAGTCAGCACAAGACAGCTGGATGGAACTGGCACAGGGGAAGGGTTTGTGAGCAGCGTATGAACCAGGCGGCAGTGCCCGTGTACAGGCTGTGCTGGTGCAGAGCTTGGTAACCAGAGCTCACTGATGAGGGCCTGCAGTTTCTAAATTTCAATGTGGAGCTGGTGAAATGAAGTTGTTTGTGGTGGGTGTGTAAGGCATATTAAATTGTCAAGAATATTTGTGGGTTGAGAAAATTGAGTGTACATAAAAGGGCAAATAGAAAAGGCCGGCTGGGATCCAACCTGGTTGGAAGAGACGCCAGTGAATCAGTAAGTCAGTAAGTCAGTAAGATAGTTTCCTTCATCCAGCATAGGAAAAAGGTGACATAAAAACATTAGTCACCAAGAGTCAGTGCATTAAAAGTCTGTGCTTCTGCTTCGAATGTTCAGATTCTGCTACCAGGCCAAACTGCATCACAGTTGCATCAAAAGCAAGTCTTACCTATTAGTCGTCATCATCATCATCCTCTGGAACAAAAATATCATGCTCCTCAAGTAGAGCAGCAAAGTTCTTGCTAATTAGCGTCCCGACATAGAGAAAGGGGATCACAATGGAGAACACACGGAGAAGGCCGAAGGACATCTGCAGAGGGTCAAAGTGGTGGCTGTGAGCGCCAGAGCCCACTCCAGTAGGACCACAGAAGGCCTGGCCCTCTCAGGAGCATTCCCTCCTGTGGACCTGAGATCCATGATAAGCAACTTGATTTTAAAGTCCTTGGAAAAGTTCAGAGCAAGAAAAAAAATCACAAGAAGAGATAAAGTGATTTTATGGCCATCAAACTGTGCACTTGTAAGAAAAGTACAAGGCATTCGTGGACATCTAAAAGTTAGGGCACAACCTGTTAATTACTTGCGGATACTCATAAACAGGTGAGAAAATACTACGAGCTGGACTAGGGAATAGAGTTCAGCTCTCCTTGAATAAACTACTAAATACATGTAAACAGATTACAAAAAAATGAACATGTACAGTAAAGGGATATTCTATACAGTTCTTTAACTGGTTCCCTGATGCCTGAGAAATTTGATTTCACTACATTAAATTTTAGAAATATGTTTTGAAAATCGAGCATGTCTTTATATTAAAAGACTAGCTATTTAAATGCACTGGCGGAGTTTCAGTAAAATTTTAACATTTCCTCTCATATCTTCCTACGGAGTTTCAAAAAAAAGTTGTTTTTCGCTTCAGTTGTGCCTCTTTAAAGGCAGCTCTTCCCCAACATGACCGTGCTTCCTGCTGTGAAACAGCCCTGAACTCACCTTGTGTGAGCTTGCAGTCGGCCAGACTAGCTTTAAAAGAATGTTTTGTAAGTCTCACACAGCGCTGGAGTCAAAAAGCAAACTTACTTGGCATAAGGGACTGCTCCTATTTTAGTGAGAAAACTCCAAGGGTACTGAGGGCATATGATAACACAGTGGTGGGAAAAAATAGGATCTGGTGGGAGTTGTACCAGCAGGAAATCTGAGTTCCGGAACCTAAGTCAGCTGCTAGCTTTGGACACTGGCTTCACTAGTCTGGCCCCAGATTCTTCATTTGTAAAAACACTGATGGTAATAATTCTCTGCACACCCAATCACATGAAATTAAATACTAGGTCAAAACTCGCAAAAAGATAAGGTCTGTCCCACTTACCCTTTATTTACAAAATCATTCCACAATTCGTTTTTCATCCCATCAACTCTATGGTGGAGAGGTTACATGACTTGTCTATACTGGATGCATAAAGCGGAGTCTTGTGGCTCCGGCGAGCCAGGGCACCGCACTCCTCACGATGAGCTAGTGCTAAGTGCCGTCTTTCTCCGCTCTTGCCCCCCATCTGTCTCCACGCACCCCGCTCAACTCTCGGATCTAACCCGACCATTTCTTCCCATTTGTCAAAATTAGCAGCGCATCAGCGCAAAACTTTGTCCTTGATCCGTCTTCCGGTCTAAGGCGGTCGTTCGACTGGCCTTTGCTCCTATCAATCAGCGTGAGCCCGCACACACTCCCCACAATGACTGTCCTCGGCCCCTTCGCCCCGCCTCCAGGCAGACACTCACTTTCACCGGTTTGGGCAAAATGGCGCCGCTGCGAGTAACGATGACTGACCTCGATGGTACCAGACTCCGAACTAAGCCGCCCCGTCCGGCGGAGACATCGCCACCTTTCCCCAGGCTCAGCCCACTCCGGAAAGCCCCAAATCCGACGGGTGCCAACGCCAGCCAGCGACTCGCTCCGGACGCCATCTCCCAGCTCCACCCCCTCGTCCGGGCACCTGCACCCCACCACCCAGCCCCCGTGCCGCTCTCGGGAAGAACGCCGCCCGAAGCCTCGCGAGGCTTTAGGGATCAGACGAGAGGTGCAGCTCACAGACTTGCGCAATGCGCCTAGTTCCTGTAGCGGCCCCACATGGTGACGTCAGGAGGATGACGCCAAGGGCCCGGTACAGCCCTCATTCCGGGCCTGGTGGGCGGGGCCACCTGACTGGAGTTGTCCTTGTGAAGCCTTCAGATTTCTGTCATTGTTGCCGCACCCAGGACCGCCAGGGCGTGGCAGAGCAGGGGGTTGTTGAAATGAGAAACCACTTTAATTGAACTTCAAACTATTGTATTTTTTAAAACAATTTAAAAATACAAATTCGTTACTTGTGCTACTTGAATGATTTTGGAATTTTATTTCATGCCAAGGTATATGTTATGTATAGCTAAATGGAAAATATATCTGAAAAGGGGAAAAATGGGGGCTTTCACACAAACTGTCCAGGTGATTGCTAAAGTAAACTTGAGCCAAAATAAGTAAAAAAATCATAATGTTTTAATCGTATAAAAAGCACTGTAACAATAAGCAAGATAACAAAAAGCCCGTAGTGTCTGTGTATAAAACAAGACGCATCGGGGCTGTGGGGCTCCCATACAGGGCTGGGGAGGTGGCCCCTATTCTTGGGAAACAGGCCTGGCTTCCTAGGAACTGGTCCAGGACCCTGGACGGCATGTCAGCCTCCTGGACTTAAGAGGCTCTGAGCCGAAGCCTCTAGCTCAGGCTGCCCAAGGCCCCAATAAGGGAGAGAGGCTAAGAAGGGGGAGATTGTGTATATCGGAGGAGAGGGATGACTGGACCAGGCTCTGCATCTTCCATCCAGCCACTGCCACCACACCCCTAGGCTATCAGGCTGATCTGGCCTCTGGCTCTGTCCAACCAGCCACTTTTCCTCTCAGAACAATCGATAAAGCAAATGCTTGGCACCATGCTGGTGAGAGTAGGAACAAGAGGATCTTGGCAGGCACACACTGGGTGCCAAGCAAGACTATGCACGAGTTCCTAGGGGGTTTCAGGATGAGGAGCATCTCTCTGGGGGTCCAGCCAAGAGAGAAGAGTTTATCACAGCGTGCCAGGAAGCCTGTGCCCAAGCTCCTAGAGGCCCAGGACTGAAAACCAAAGTAAGAAACTGGCTTTCCCAGGGATCCTCACTGCCTCCCCACTTCAGCTTCCCACTTGACAGCTGAGGACACAGTACAGGAAGGATTTCTGCTGACATATAAAAGCTACTGGCCCTCCTGGGGCAATGACCAAGCACCATCTGTTGACAGGGCAGCCAGGGAAAGAAGATGGGGCCCTAACGCTTTCGGAGCAGGATAAATCCCTCTTGACTGGCCAAGTGCCCTCTCCCTCCAAAGAGTCCTGTCCAAATTGCAGAGTGGGGGTCCCATGCCCAATCTTCTCATCACTCAGGATGAGCCGGGCTCCAGAAAGCCCCATAACACAGTAAATCCACTTTTTCTGACCATATCAGTCCCTCAAGCCAACACTGCAGCCAACTTCTGGTATTTATACAAGATTCCCCATGTTGGAAATTGTGTCTGTAGAATCGTGTGTAGGTGAAAGGCAGAGCGGCCTGTGGTCATGTAATATTCCCCACTTCCTCCATTTCATTAATATCCCCTAAGAGAGAGGGGCAGTCAGGAGACCTAGGTCTGTGGCTGCTGAGCAAGCCACCTCTCCTCTCTGGCCCTCAGGAAATAAAGGGGTTGAAAGTTAATGATTCCTCAGTCCCCTCTAGGCGTGAGGGTGGATTTGGAACCTGGAGCAAGCCTAAAAATAGGAAGGGGAGAACTCACATCCAACAGCAACTTCAGAAACCAGTAAACATTAAACTCTTGAAAAAGCACTGGCCCTGGTGTCCTGACCAGCAGGACAAGGGCTGAACCCGAAGGGCCCAGGCTCAGGGCCTATCCCGTTCCTCACATTCTGGCTGGCTCCCCTGGGCACTCTGCAGCCACACCCGCCTCAGCTCCATAATCTCCTGGCCATACCAGTCATGTAGAGTAGAGAAGCAGGAAGTCTCAGGGGACACGGGGCTCTGCCCCCTGCCTAGGAGGAGGCTGGCAGGGCCCTGCAACTCCCACTCGGCCAAGCCCCGCCCTGCTGGCCTGCTGCCCCCTTCTTCCACCAAGGCCATAGGGCTGCAATCTCTGGAGAGGGAGTAACCATTCTCCAGGCCAGGAGACCAGTGGTCAGAAGCCTGGGGCTTACAGCGGCTGGGAATGGCCTTCCAGGATGAGTGGCGATGCAGGTCCAGGCTGTGGCGGGCATCACGCAACTGGCTCTCCAGCTCACGCACCACCAGGCGCATGTAGCCAAAGCTTGCCCTGGACAGTGCCTTCACCCAGGCCTCCTGGGCAGCTGGCCCATCTGCCGCGAGCAGGTGTGGGCGCACTCCAGGGGCGTCGAAGCGGATGGCAAAGGCAAACTCTTCAGGCACGGGAGCCTCAGCCAACTCCACTGTGCAGCCCTCCAGCACCACTAGGCTCAGTGGGGCCCGGCCCTCTCGACTCTCAAAGGAGAACAGCAGGTTGCCTTTAAGGACAAACCAGCACCTTCGGCCAGTGCCACTGGGGGTGGGTGGAGTCCCTGCGCCCCCCCAAGTGCGCAGGAAGCCTGCGTGGTCTGCTGGGGAGTCGCTCAGGGCGTAGTGGGCCACACTCCTCTCGTTCAGCTTCATGGCTCGCATAAGAACTGTGAGGTGAGAGAGGTAGACACAGATCAGAGGGAGGCAGCCCTTGTGTCCCTGTGGGAAAAAGAGCACTGGCTCTGGAGAGACCTGGGCCCCAGGCCTGTGGGCTCTTCTCACTTGCTGTGCCCTGAGGCTCTCAGTGTTTCATCTGTGAAATGGGCTAGTCTCCCCTGCCTTTTCTCTCAAAGGGCTATTGTGAGGATCATGCAAAAAACTGGACATCAGAGGACTCAGACAAAAGGATAATGTGATTGTATCAGACCAGGAGGTATGGCAGGGCTTTGACAGAGCTGTTTAAAACCCAAAGGAAAAGGCATCAGCTGAGCTGAAATGGACCCCAAACTCATAAAAACCATTGTGCTTAAACCATCCCCTAATCTGAGGGCCCCTTAGCTCCAACCCTGAAGCCAAACATCCAGGGTTTCTGTGAGCCCTGTGGACCCCTGCTGGCCTCTCATTTGTTAATGGCACAGCCGTCCTTTATTAGCCTTCGGGGCCAGATAGGGCTGGGGTGGGGCAGGCCTGCCTCATTCCTCCATCATTGTGGGTTCAGACAGGGACCAGCTCAGTAAATAAGAGCGAAGTACAAACACAGGGCACGGCTGAGTAGGATCAACCTCAACCACTGAACGTTGGTGCCCCACAGGTCACAAGTGGCATCTCATCCAACTGTCCTCCTGACTCACAGAAAACTGAGGTCAGGACAGTGAAGGTGAACTGTCCACGGTCACACGGCCAGTGAGAAGCGGAGCTTGGTCTCCTGATTCACTCCCACCCTCTGGGAGCAAGTCCTGGCAATGACCCACTTACCAGCAGAGCTCACTGGGCAAAGGCAGGGGCCTCTCTTGTCTGGCCACACGGCTCAGCCCTGTGACCACGTGGTTTCTGGGACACCTGCAAAAGAATTCTCAAAGCCAGTCAACCCATCCTAAAGGATGAAAACTCCTACTCAGGCTTTGGGGCCAAATGAAACCACCACCTCCTCCAGGAAGCCTTCCCTGAACCCTGATAATCGCCCCCCCAACCACCACGGGACCACCCAGGCCCTGAACTTACGGGCAATTTAAGGAGCTGAGTCCCATTGTCCTGACCATCACTGTTCAGACCTCACTGCCCTGCCCTCTAATGCTAGGTCAGAGTTAAATGCCCTCATGGCGTCTTGCTTTTCCCTTCTAGCACTTGTCACAGTTTATTTGTGGTCTTCAAGTAAGCTAATCTGAGAGGCCTGTCCTGATCACTATGTCTAAGGTGGTACTGATCACGAAGGTGCTCTGATCTAAGGTGACCCAACCAGCAACCCCCTCACTTCTGTTTTCATCCCGCAATGATTTCCTTTGTGTTTACACCGCTGTCCCCAGCCCCAGAATGTCTCCCAGTGTAACCCCCAATATCCAGCCTTTTGCAGGGCTTGGGAAGGCCCTCCGAAACTATTTGTTAAAATAACTGTGACTACAACAGTGGACAAAACAAAGTCCCTCCCTCCTGGAGCCTACATTTCAGCGGGGGAGACACGCTGTAAAAAAAAGACAAAAATAAATAATAATTAGTGAATTTTTAAATTAATTAAATAATAAATAACGTAAGGACCGGTCTTGACAAGGGCTATGGAGAGAAGCAAGCAGGGTCCTGAGATGGGGAAGGGCCATTCTCCGATGGTGGTCGAGGAGAAGCGGGGGTGGGGTGGGGGGAGAACACAGATGTTTCCTCGAGGAGTGGCCTCAGCTCTGGGGCGCGGAGAGGGGATCCGGAGCCCACCGAACTGTCTCCGCACCCCCTCACGGGGACAGGCGTCTTCCACCCACCTCCCCACTCCAGGGATGCGAGGCCCGGACTTCAACCCCGGCGGGAAGCCGGTGCACCGCGTTTTTCTGAATTCTTTTGTTAGAGGAGCGGCGGGCTGGGGCGTGGGACTCCCTGGCCGGTGGCCACCGCTGGGAGCCCCTAACCCGCTGTCGCCCTGAAACAGGGTCGCCTCACCGGGAACTCCCCGGCGAGCGCCGCAAACTGCGGGTGCGGCGGCCGCCTCGGTTTCCCTATCGCGCACGGAGCTGTCCCGCCACGTCCCCGCGGGCCACGCCCTCCCGGAGGCCGCCGCCTCCCGGGCCCGCCGGGCCCGCTCTCACCTCCGCGCCCCCGAAGCCCAGGAGGACGAACCGCGGGGTGGGTTGCGGCCGCGGCCAGGGGCGATTCCGGCTCGGGACCCCACGCCTCCGCCCGGGCCGCTAACTTGGCCACGGGAGCCGAAAGACCCCGCTTGGGCGGCTCGAGTTACCGCCCCCGCCCCTCCCCGCCCACGACTCACTAGGCCTCGCGATTCGCGAAGCCGTCCCGCGATCCATGCCCGAGGGAAACTGAGGCCCGACAGGCCGTGACCCGCCTGAGCCACAGTGCTGGTCAGTGACGGGAGGCCTCGAACGCAGAGTCCCACCTCTGGCCGTCCGGGGGCCTTGGACCCAGTCCACCTCCCAGAGAACTCGGAGACCTTCCCTTTCCCCCTCCAGTCCCCCTCTCCCCGCCCGGCCCACTTCTCCCGCAGAGCCAAGCCTGGGACGGCCTCGGCCCAGACGCCTCCTCTGGGCGGGCTCCTATCCAGCCCGCGAGGCCCGGCCCAGCTTCCCAGCCACCCAACCCGGCACCTGGCGTCGCCCGGACCTCTGCTTCTGGGGATTATCCATTTCTGCTTCCGCCACTCCCGCCGGCCTGAAACGCAACTTCAGCGCCCAGACTCTGCCTGGAGTCAGTCGACAGCTAGGCCTGCAGTGAAGGTTGCAGGAGTGCACAACCAAACGCAGGAGGCTAGGGTTTCCCAGCAGCCCTGGAAGCCGGTGAGCTCAGAACACCTGCCCATGAATTTGCTGGTCCCCACGTCAGTTCTGCCCTTGCAGTTCCTGCAGCCTAGAATGCGCTTCCTTCTCAAGCCTGCCCCTGGGCTCTAACTCCTCAGGGCTCCTTCACATCATTTAGTTCTCAGCTCAAATGTCCCCTCCCTGGCCTTGAGAAAGTAGCCTACCTGCAGGTCTCTGTCACATCCCTGGGTTGTATTTTCATTATAGCACTAACCACTTATAAGAAAAGCTTCCCTACGCTCAGGCTTCTATTTCCTGTTTATTATGTCTCCCCCATTAACTTTTATTCAGTTAATAATAGAAACCATGGGCTTCCCTGGTGGCGCAGTGGTTTAGAATCCACCTGCCAATGCAGGGGACATGGGTTTGAGCCCTGGTCGGGGAAGATCCCACATGCCGCAGAGCAACTAAGCCAGTGTGCCACAACTACTGAGCCCGCGAGCCACAACTATTGAAGCCTGCGCGCCTAGAGCCCATGCTCTGCAGCAAGAGAAGCCACCGAAATGAGAAGCCCGTGCACCACAATGAAGAGTAGCCCCCGCTCGACACAACTAGAGAAAGCTCGCCCACAGCAAGGAAGACCCAAGGCAGCCGAAAAATAAAATAAATAAATTTTTAAAAAGTAATAGCACCCATAATAAATGTGCTAGAAGGCAATAAATTTTGTGGAAAATATAGAGCAGGGGCAAGGAGACTGGGAGTTGGGGCAGTAGGGCGGTTGCAATTTTCAAAAGAATGGTCAAGGTAGGGCTCACTGAGAAGGTGACATTTGGGAAATACTTGAAGGAAATGAGGGAGCCAGTCGTGCGAAAATCTGGAGGAAGAGTATTCCAGGCAGATGGAACAGCTAGTGCAACGGCCCAGAGGCCTGTTGTGTTTGAGGAACTGCAAGGGGGGGGAGGGGGGCAGGGAGGAGCAGCAGGAGGTGGGGTCAGAATGTGTGGCCTGGGGCTCTGTAAACCTGTGAGGGCTGTTGCTCCAGGCTGAAATGAACACGGTCTTGAGCTATGTTTTAAAGCAGCGGTCCCCAACCTTTTTGTCACCAGGGACCAGTTTCGTGGAAGACAATTTATCCACGGAAGTGGGGAGCGGGGGCGGTGGGGGGCTGGTCAGGCGGTGATGCGAGCGACGGGGAGCGGGGAGCGGCAGATGAAGCCTCATGCTTGACCGCCGCTCACCTCCTGCTGTGCGTCCTGGTTCCTAACAGCCCGTAGACCGATACCGGTCCGCGGCCCGAGGGTTGAGGACCCCTGTTTTACAGGATTTCTCTGGCTGCTAAGGAGAGAATAAATGTGGGTGGAAGCAGACCGGTGAGGAGGCTGCTGGAGTAATACAGGCAAGATGTGATGGGGGCTGGGAGAGTAGAGAGAGGTGGCCAGATTCAGGATGGGCTTTGAAGGTAGAGAGTGCAAGGTTTGCAGAGAGGTTGGATGTAGGGAGTGAGGGAAAGAGGAGGCAAGGAGGACTCCAGCGGTTTGGCCTGAGCACCTGGAAGGAGAGTTGCCATTACCTGAGACATGGAAGTGGCAGGTGTCTGGGGCCAGTTATGTTTGAGATGCCCAGTGATCATCCAAGTGAAGGTACCAAGAATAAAGTGCTTGGTACCTAGCGGTTGCTCAATAAGTATTTGATGAATGAAAGAGGAAGGAATATGCAAAGTGCCTGGATAAGAATAATGGGTGGTCCGAGTATTAGGTAAGGAAGGAGAATCTCCTGGCTTTGAAGGAACTGTGTCCTCCACCTGGTTTGCTTTCTCCCACCCATCCTCCTCGTGGTGCCTATTCATCTGCCACTACTGTTTTTGAGCGGCTTACTACGGGCCCTGCTTCAGGGCATTCTCCCATTTTTCCTTAAAAAAGCCCCCAGCAGGTATTCACGCCACAGCTCTTTATTGAGCATCATCTATGCACTATCCTCGCCTTCAGGGAACCCAGCAGAGGTGAAAGGACTAGCTTCACGTGAAGCCGCAGTTGGCTCGTGCCTGCCTCGGGGGCGCGCAGAGCCGGAGATCGAAGGAGGTGGGGCTTGGGGATGTTCCGAGGGCTTACTGGGCCGGTAGAGGGCGGGGCAGGACGTTGCTAGGGGGATTCTGTTAGGTCCTCCGGGGAAGGTTAGGCGCAGTGAGACCCCGCCCCTCTCGAACGCCGGAAGCGAATCAGGTGACTGCGGTGGTGGCTGGTTCCGGAGACCGAAGCAGGCGGCTTGGAAGGGGTGAGTGTCAAATGTGGACGACTCTGGTTGGGGTCCCCGTGGTGGGCCGCTGGGCCTGCGGTCTTTGGGGACGGGGGGCGGCAACCCAGACCTGGAGGGAATACGGAGCCTGGTCCCGGCCCGCCGCTTCCGTTCTTCCTGGGCGTCCTCGAGCCTGTCGCTGCCTCTCTCTGACCCCAGTCTGGCAGAGGGCCGCCCTTGGGCGCTCGGGGTTCCCAGCAGCGCAGAAGGGGTGCGGTCTAACGTCCAAGATACCTTGTTTAGTATTTCCTCAGGAAGAACCCAGGCTCGGGGAAGTGATGGCTGGGGTAGAGGGGGGGAGCGGTGAGAGGGCTTGGGGACCCAGTGTGGGATCCACACCCAAGGTTAAGGGCGGCAGGGCTAGCCAGGCAGTAGTGACGCCAGTGCTTTTCTAACGTTTCTTAGCTTCCAGAGCCCAACATATAGAGCTGGTAAAAGCAGGGCAGATCTGGTCAGGTCCCGAGACGCTGAGTCCAGAGCGATGTTGCTGAAGACAGGTACCTACACGGATGGGGGTGGCTTTGGGAGGGTAGGTGACCAGTTGGGGGTGGGAGCTACCTGGAGGAAGTTCCAGTCCTGTGGTGTCTGGGCCTCCTTCCCTGATGTGGGTATGTGGGGAGACATGTTCCTCTCATTCCTGGAAGTGGGCCAGGAAAGGAGGAAGTGCTCCCCACCTAGGAATCAGTTCCCCTCCAAAGAGGCCTCTTCCTTGCGCACCCCCTCTACCCCAAAGCACAGAGGCCCTATCTTATTAACATCAACATGTAATAAGAACAGCCCTGTAAAGTCAGTACAGTGATTCCATCTTGCAGATAAAGAAACTGAGGCCCTAGAGGGAAAGTGAGCTGGCTGGGTGCAGGTCCAACCGGCTGGCCTCTTAAGCCCTTCTGAAGCCTCTTGGGTGTCTGTGGAGAACAGAGAGCCCTGGATGGGACTCAGGAGACCTGGAGTCTGGCTACACTGTACTGTCAAGTTCTGTGTGAATGGAGTGGGGGGAGCTGGTCAGGGTGTAGAAGGGATATGACCTCAGGGTGTTAGTTTTTGATAATTCCAGCACTGCTGTGGTAACAGCAAAGTGGGAATCCGGGCCTCAAACACGTTGCCCCACCCCAGGCACCGTCCACCCACTCACAGCACTCCTGGAGCCAGGAGTTGCAGGAAGAGCCCATTCCACCTTAAGCACGAGAGTCTAGTTCCCCTAATGTGCAGGCCAGCAGCCTCTGCAGGGCTGGGCAGCACGTGGGTGGGGTGGGGTGAGGGCTGGAGCTATAGGAGCCACTCACAGTTATCCTTCCAACCCCCTGCAGTGCTCTTGCTGGCCTTGGTGGCCCAGGTGCTGGTTCTGGAGAACGGGCTCCTGCGGAAGCCACCCATGGGCTGGCTGGCCTGGGAACGCTTCCGCTGCAACACTGACTGTAACGAGGACCCAAAGAACTGCATCAGGTGAGTAAGGTCGGCACCACCCAACAGGCTTGCCTAGGGCCCTCACAGAGTGGGAGCAGCGAGTGGGGGTCAGCTAGGAAAGAGGGCAGGGTTAGAGCCCCCCATCCCAGAGAGAAAGCAACCAGAGGTGACTTTTGAGACCTCTGACACTCAGCTTCATGACCAGCTTGGGGCCTCTGTGGTGACCTCAGGCCTGTGGGGCAGGGACCCTGTGGTGGACGCAGCCGCTGAGATAATGGAAAGGAGGTAACAGTGAAGGGCCAGGCCGGACCCCGCGTGCTTCCCACTGGCCCGGTTCTGCTTCTTGGCTTGGGGGCCCCGTCACTCCTCTTGCTCCACCCTGCTCATGGCTCATGACATAATCCTTGGTACCCCTCACACTTGTTACCTGGCTTAGTCCTCGGCTGACAGCAAGGCCATGGTACTTGTAGGCTGGATTCACACTCAGAGCATCTAAGAAGTTTGAAAAGCTCTGAGGAACGGGGGGTGGGGTTAAGGTTAGGCCCATGCTGGGCCACTGAGCAGCCCTGTCCCCTACCCCTCGCCAGTGAGCGGCTCTTCGTGGAGATGGCCGACCGGCTGGCACAGGATGGATGGCGGGACCTGGGCTACGAATACCTTAACATCGATGACTGCTGGATTGGTGGACGTGATGCCAAAGGCAACCTGGTGCCTGATCCCAAGCGCTTCCCCAACGGCATGGCCTTCCTGGCTGACTACGTGAGCCCCACCCCAGCCCTGCCCCTTGGCCTGTGGGCCAGACCGCTCTTTCCACCCCATCCTACTTAGGGCTCATTTCTGTAATCCCTGCTTGAGAACTCACAGTCTGGTGGAGGAAATAGATACATGGACAGGTAGTTTTGACCCACTGTAGTGGGTGAGAGCAAGGAAGGACATCTTATTCAGCCTGGGATTTCAGGAAGGTTCTCCAGAGGAAGCAATTCTTGAGCTGATAGTGGAGAGATGGCATTCAAGGGAATGGCAGAAGCAAATGCCTAGAGGCCAGAAACAGCCCATGCAAGGTGTGTGTGTTGGAGGGAGGGGAAGTATCATGGTTGGCAGAGGCCAGGCCAGCAAGCTGAGACCCTTTCCTTTGGGCTTTAGGAAGCCATTGAAGGTTTTTATTTATTTATTTATTATATCTTTAAAATTAATTAATTTAATTTTGGCTGCATTGGGTCTTCATTGCTGTGCACAGGCTTTCTCTAGTTGTAGTGAGCGGGGGCTACTCTTTGTTGGGTGTGCAGGCTTCTCATCGTGGTGGCTTCTCTTGTTGCAGAGCACGGGCTCTAGGCTCATGAGCTTCAGTAGTTGTGGCATGCGGGCTCAGTAGTTGTGGCACATGGGCTTAGTTGCTCCGTGGCATGTGGGATCTTCCCGGACCAGGGCTCGAACCTGTGTCCCCTGCATTGGCAGGCAGATTCTTAACCATTGCGTCACCAGGGAAGTCCCATCATTGAAGGTTTTAATGGGGCCTGGTCAGATGTGCCTGGGAGGTGGCTCCTTGAGGTGCTGCCTGAGCCCAGTGTGTTGTCAACCCCCCACAGGCTCATTCCCTGGGCCTGAAACTGGGCATCTACGCGGACATGGGCAACTTCACCTGCATGGGTTACCCAGGCACCACGCTAGACAAGGTGGTCCAGGATGCTCAAACCTTCGCGAAGTGGAAGGTGGACATGCTGAAGCTGGATGGCTGCTTCTCAACCCCCGAGGAACGGGCCGAGGGTGGGTCCCACAGCTGGCTGGGGGCCATTAGGTAGACAGGGAGGGGTGGCCATGGAAGGCCCCACAGTGCCCATCTGTCTGTATGGCCCCTAGCGGGTAGCATTTCCCAATTCCCCTCACCCAGGGCCTAGGGGGATCTTGGCTCCCAGGCTCCCTAAAGATGGGTTGGTACCATGCCCCTACCTGGGAAGTGTTTGCAGCTCTGGGTACAGGGGAAGCACCTCCTTGAACCGTAGTTTCCTCCCATTTGGTGGGAGGTTTGGGCTGAGGTCCCAGATTTCATCTTGTGTCTCTTCATCCTAAAATGTGAGGGTTGGACTTCTCCAGGGTACCCCAAGATGGCTGCTGCCCTGAACGCCACAGGCCGCCCCATCGCTTTCTCCTGCAGTTGGCCAGCCTACGAAGGGGGCCTCCCCCCACAGGTAAGCCATTCTGTGAACCCACCTTGCAATGCTCCTCAGACCCAGGCCTCCTTGCCTTCTATGCAGTCAGGGCTCCTCTCATCATAGTTACTCACATGCTGATTTGTAGGTCTAGGAAAGGGTCATAAGTACCTGAGGGGGCCTGAGCTAGCCCAGGGTCTTAGAGGAGACACTTGTCAGGTGGGCTGAAGGGATGGGTATCCAAGGCATGGGAACCATATGTTATGTGCTGACACAGCACCCAACAAGCAGTCAGAATCCTGGGTTTTGCCGAGTGGGCTAGGAGATCCAGAAGGCTGGTGAGGCCAGGCAGGTGGGGCCTGGCCTCTGAAAGGCCTCGTGGGCATCTCACCAGGGACCCTTCAGCATGTAGGGTGCTAGAAAGGGTGGAATCAGACTTGCAGACCCGAGGGAGAACGCTGGCAGAGGGTGGGACTCACTGAGAGAACACGGGGGTGGGTGTGTGGTAGGGAAGGTTATGGTATGCCAGCCTGGGTCCATACCCTGGGCTTGGCCCCAGCTGGCGTGAGAGGGAGGGGTCGGCTCCTGGCACTAGCGCGCATGGAGGAGAGGCCAGGCAGCCCCAGAGTAGGGCCACTCCCTCTGAGGCCTTCCTCATCCTGAACACGCTCAAGGTCTGTTCTCTTCCCCCTTCCCTACCCTCTATGTCTCCTGCTGAGGCTCCCCAGCCCCTGTGCAGGGCTCTAGGCAGCAGAGTATGACTCTGGTGTTGGACTCTGCCTTCCCCCCAAATCCAGGTGAACTACACTCTGCTGGCGGACATCTGCAACCTCTGGCGCAACTATGACGACATCCAGGACTCCTGGAGCAGCGTGCTCTCCATCCTGGACTGGTTTGTGACCCACCAGGACATTCTGCAGCCGGTGGCAGGCCCTGGGCACTGGAACGACCCAGACATGGTACCAGCATGGAGGGGGATGGCCCAAGGCCCACTGCCCTATGCTGTCTTCCTGGACGCTGATTGCCAGGTTCTAGACCAGCATATCAGAAACGTGTCCTTGAACCAGCCGTGCTGGACTTGCCTTGGGGGCTTACAGTTCTGTTCCCAGGGCCCCACCCCACCTCTTGGATCAGAATATTCAGAGAGGGCCTGGGAATGCCCATTGTTAAGTCTTCCCAGGCGGTTCTGATGTGTCTTGAAACTTGAGAACTTGATCTGTAGTGACTCTTGTGTGAGACCTTATTCCTGCATAGGGTGAAGATCACAGATAGTCCACACTCTCTTGCCACCCTTCCCTAGACTCTTTGCCAGGTCTGCCTCTGACCCCTCTCTCAATGCTCTATATTGTTACCCTCCACAGGCAGAACTGGCCTCTCATACCTACCTCACTCATAGCCCTGATCACTTAAATTTCTTTGCAATTTATCTTACAGTTTTGTAGCTATCTCTTTAGTCAACGAGTATTTACCGTCAGTGATGATTATAATAATTACAAATACTAGGCCAGATGGAGAGGTGCCTGGAGAAACAGCAATTGACCTGCTTTCTAGAGTTCCAGCTCCAGCTCTGCCACTTACCTTGGGCACGTGACTTAATTTTTTCTGTGACTCAGCTTTGTCAATTGGAAAATGGAAATAATAATAGTAGCTGCTATATATATAGGGTTGTTTTGAGGGTTAAAAGGATGACCCTTTTTTGTTGTTTTATTTTTTTTTTAGGCCAGCACATGGCTGATGTTGCAAACAGGACTCAGCTCCCTGGGGCTGGAGGGGAGCTGACCTTCATTGACCTATTAGGCACCAGGCCCAGGGCCAAGTCCTTTTTTAAAAATTATTTTATTTTATTTTTTGGCCATGCCACATGGCATGCGGGATCTTAGTTCCCTGACCAGGGATCAAACCCACTCCCCCTGCAGTGGGAGCGAGGAGTCCTAACTGCTGGACCACCAGGGAAGTCCCCAGAAGGATGACCCTTTAAATGTCTGGCATGGTTTGGCACATATACAGTGCTTAGTTAAATTGGTGTCACTAAGTACACAAGAGTGTTGAGTTAGCAGTAATCGTTTGTGTCCTGTTGGGGTATTGGTTGCGCTGAGGACAGGAGTGCCCGTTGGTGTAGTCAGCTGTCGTTAGGGCAGGTGGGTGGCTAGTGGCAGGAGCAGAGACTCTGTCCGGGTCTGGTTTACTACCATCCTGGCTGTATTTCTTGACTTGCATATTCCAGTTTATAAACACTTTTGGCAACAGGATCCATTGGATCCTCTGAACAACCTGTGACATGGTCAGAGCATATTATCACCCCCATATTCTTGATGGAAGAAAAAACCTGAGGCTCTGAAAAGTGACTTGACCCACCCCAAGGCCACGCTGCTGGGGAATGTTTGCAGAACCAGGGCCCGCACCTGGCCATCCTCCCCCATCTCTGTCTTCTTTTGCTACAAGTTTAGGGTTGGTCCCCATGCCCACCGCCCTGAAGAGGGCAGAGCTGAGCAATCCTCTTTTCTGCCCCCAGTTGCTCATTGGGAACTTTGGCCTCAGCTTCGAGCAAGCCCGGGCCCAGATGGCCCTGTGGACGGTGCTGGCGGCCCCCCTCTTCATGTCCACGGACCTGCGTACCATCTCCGCCCAGAACATGGACATTCTGCAGAATCCACTCATGATCAAAATCAACCAGGATCCCTTAGGCATCCAAGGACGCAGGATTCTCAAGGTACTGGGGGTGTGGGAGCAAGGAAGGGAGGCTGAGAGACTGGGCTCCCCTGGAAACAAGTCTGCAGGCCAGAGGTTCAGGGGTCGGGACTGGGCCTCTGAAATCCACTCAATCCCTCCTAGTTGCATTCAGTCGAAGTCTCTACTGGGAGCTGCTTCGACTGTCCCTCACTTGCCTGGGTAAGAGCAGGGCCAGAGCAGGACAGCTCGTGGGATTTGGGGAAGGGAGACATCACCACACATGCACACGGGATCAGTGTGGCCCCTCGGTTTGGAACTACAAAACTTCTGCACCAGTCTATGATGGCTGGCAGAGAAATAGGGCTTGCCTTCAGAGTTTAGGAGTTGTTTGAGCCATGGAGTACAACTACTACTAGTACTAGTGTAGACTAGTTGTTGAGCACCTACTGTGTGCTAGACATTCTAGATACATTTTCTCAGAAGGTCGATGCTCCTTCCCTGTTTTACAAATGAGGAAACTTAGACTTGAAGAGTCTCAGTAACTTTATACCAAGGCCACACAATTGGTAAGTGGTACAACAGGACTAGATGCCGATAGTGCCACCTCAAAGCTTGTGCTCGTTGCCCAGATCCTTGCCTCTCTAGTAAAAGGAAATCTACACCAATATAGAAAGCACTGCTGAACTGGTGATGCCCAGAGGCGATAACTAATCCTGCCAGAGGGGCGGATGGTGGAGCCAGGCCCAGGGGCCTTCTGGAGGCTGTGGCTTCACCCTTCTGGCTGCTCAGGGCAGAGCTCATCGTTCTAACTGGACGGTGCCCTCCAGTCCAGTGCCAGGGGCTGTCCACGTCTGTCTCTCCCGTTATCCTGTAAGCTCTCTGAGGCGGGACCCCATGCAGCATTTATCTGTGTCCTGGCGTGGGGCCTGGCACAGAGTAAGTGTCGGGGAGCGTCTGCTGAGTCAGGGAAGGAAGGACGGAAGGTGGAGTTAAGACGAGTTGTGTGCTGGAGGGCTGTGGTTTCCCCTCCAAGCTTCTGCCTGACACGGAACTGTGGGCTGGCGAGACCCAGAGCTCAAGGGCGGGTTGGGAAGGGAGCTTCAGGGCCTGCTGAGCAGGGACCCCAGCCAGTAGCCATGTTCTGCGCCAGGAGAAATCCCACATTGAAGTGTACGTGCGGCCCCTGGCCAGTGAGGCCAGTGCTATAGTCTTCTTCAGCCGCAGGACAGATATGCCGTATCCCTACCGGACCTCCCTCGCCCGGCTGAACTTCACCAGCTCCAAGGTGTATGAGGTGAGTGCCCTGCTACCTGCAGCGCTTTGGGTTTCCCTGAGGGTGTTGCTGGGTCCTACTCATACGGGGGCCCCTTCACTCACACACCGTCCCCTAAGCCGTGGGCCTTGGGTCCTCTGGCTGGTGCTGTGCTCTGCACTGGTGTTTTCAAGCTACACAAATGAACCACCGTGTGTAAATGAGTCCCGTCAGCCCCCGAGGCCGCGTGTTTCCCCTCTGCAGTCTTGCTGGCACATGTCTCAGGTTCTTGGTGGGCTGGGCCCTCACCACTGCCAGTACTTGGGCATCTGTTGGCTTTGCCAGAGGGGAAGTCATGGGGACTCAGGCTCCCACTTCTGTAGGGCATACTGGAGGCTCAACACAGGCCAAAGTGCAGGCTCTTATATCCCCTGGAGTGGGGGGCGGGGGGGTTTGTCCCTGTGCAGCCATTCTTAGGGTGGCATAGTGCTGTCCTCCCCCCCTGCAGGCCCAGAACGTCTACACGGGTGACATCATCAGTGGCCTCCGGGATAAAACCAACTTCACATTGATCATCAACCCTTCCGGGGTGGTGATGTGGTACCTGTATCCTATCAGGAAGCTGGGGACGCCCCAGCAGTGAGGAGCTGGGACGTGTGACAGGCTGTGGCAGCACCACTGAGCCCAGACCACGGAGGTTCCACGTGCTGAGGGCCAGTAGGTGGGGTCGTCTTCTACCCGTCAGACCCGAAGTGCAATCTCAGGGCCGGGTTCTACGCCCTGCACAAGTGTGAAGTCTCTTGGAAACTTGTCTTGGGGAGACTTCCTGTGGCCTCTCTGGCCTCTACCTCATCTGTTCAGCCCCATGGATGTTGCTGAACAACTCGGCCAGCCTCCTCAGCCCCCATAGGCAGAGGCATCGATACTTGTCAGGATTCTAGCCTCTGACCTTCTTTTTACTGACTCTGAAATCAGGATTTGGAATTTTCTTAAAATTAGGAGTGGAGCTCTGACCTCTTGTCGGGAAGTCCCATGAATTATTATGTGATCAACTTTCCTGCCCGGAGAAGGCCTTACAGGCTGACACTGCCTGGGAGTGACCTTGGTTCCTTCGGGTCACCAATAAAGCTGTTCTTTAGTCAAGTAGTTGTAATATGGACCTGGGGCCAGGGGCTGATCAGGTGGGGACTCTGGGTGGCACTACACAAGGTGCTGGTTTCAGATTTCACCTCGCATGGAAGATGTATGGCCTCTTCTGGCTCCTCATTCCACCGCGACCTGCAGACTGTACTTCTGGCCATGCCAGGCTTGCCTCCCGCCCCAGTCATCCCTGCTGTGCCTAGCATCATGGTGGTGGTAACGGCACAGTGAGGCGGACTAGTGATGGTCCCAGGCCCTCTTCCCCACCGCATTCAGACGTTACAGGGTCTGCCAGCCACTACCCGCACTCAGCAGCCCCTCTGCTGCACAGTGAAAGGCCCTTGACCTGCTAAGGAACGTTGCGTTACTGTCTTCAGCCTCTTTCAGCTCCTCTCCCCCTTCCTGACAGGGCTTCGCTCACTGACGCTCCTGGGCTGGGTGCAGCCGAGGGCAGTCAGCTCTGCCTTTCTCCCACAGGGCTTGTGTAGCTTGTCCTCTGCCCACCAGTGCCCCCAGCTCCTCCCTTAGTTTCTCCTCTCCTAACCTGGCTGCAGAGGAGTTTCAGATCCCTCAGCTATGTGCAAAGAAAGGTCCAGGGGCTCTTTGTGTCTTACAATATATATCCTGCCCCTCCTCGTAGGGAAAAGGGTATTAAAGTAAATAATGGCAGGTTCTTGACTGCCTGCCTTTGGTTCCTGTTTCCCAAGCCCTCTTTTTAGCTAAGGCCTCAGGGCACCTGTCTTCCCTAGTGGCTCTTGTTCCCCTCTGGAAAGCTGGCTGCAGACCAGGCTAGGTACGTTCTCCTTGTGCTTTGAATGTGGGAGCACCCAGTGCCTCAGGCTTTGCATGGTCCTGCCCTGTGGGAACTCTTCTGGGTGGATCTCCCATGTTCCCTCCCTCAGGGTTTAAGGTCATTGTATTTGGAGTATGTTATAAAGAACTCACAAACATACATTTTATAGTGTAATTTAAGATTTCTGGAGCTTCCCTGATTGAGTCTGGGGTCATCAGAGGAAGCTCCCTTTTCCCTGTTGGTGTCTTGAGGCTGTGGGTCACTTAGGAGGACAGAAGCCTACCTCATCCCAGGCCTCTGCCCTTTGAGGTCTGTCACCCTATGCATAGCTCCAGCTTCGGGTCTTGGTCATAGTGCTGGGCAAGCCAAGCAGAATGGTTTTGGGCAGAAACACTTCTTTTGCTAGCCCCAGGAAAGAAATCTTTTCCACCCCCGTGGGATGTGGTGGAGACCACCAGACTTGGGAGTTGGGGCCAAGGACCAGCATGGATTTGACCAGTCAGTTCCTTTGCCTTCCAGACACAGAGATAGTTACATGTCTTTACTTGCTGTATAACTTTATCCTGAGGGTACCTGACTGGTTCTATCACGTTAGCCTTTATTCTCTTAAGGCACACTCTATCTTCCAGGACATTGTTTTACTCCCTTCCGCCCAAGGCCAGTATGGGACTAAATTAATTTTTCCCAGTTCAAGGCAGCCTTGTCTGGACCCAAGGGTACCCCTTCTGTTTTTTTAAAAAAAAATTTATTATAGAAATTTTTGAACATTAAAATGGTAAGTGAACCTCCATGTACCCATCACCCAGATCCAACAACCATCAACATGTGCCATTATTTCATATCTCTCGTCCCTCACATACTTTTGCACGTAAGCTGGAGTATTTGAGAGCAAATCAAAGAAAACTCTAACCACCACTATGTAGCTCTAACAGGCAATAGGGTCTTGAATATACAATTTTCTTATCCAACAAAATAAAAGTTTTAATCTGATAACCAGGCTGCGTTCAGTTTTTGCCAGGTGTGTTGGGTTTTTGTTTGTTTCTGTTTTGTTTGTTTTGTTTGTTTGGCTGCACCCTGCAGCTTGTGGGATCTCAGTTCTCAGACCAGGGACTGAACCCAGGCCACAGCAGTGAAAGTCTGGAATCCTCACCCATGTGGCCACATGGTGGGGACACACATGTGTCCCCACAACAACTGGTGGGGACTCCCACCAGTTGTCTCAAAAATATTTTTCCATAGTTTATTTGAATCAAAGTCCAAGCAAAGGGTCAACAAAAATGGTCCCGTAAGAACCACCGAAAGTTTGCTCTCTCTAAGACCGATGAAAAGTCTGCCATATATAATCAGAATCAACTTTAAACTCTGGAAATTAACCAAAGGCTTTCAGTAACCCAGAGAGTGTTCAGTCAAGAAAGACAGTAGAATCTTGGTAAGAACAGAAAGCTTTTTAGAGTTTTTAACTTACCCTAGTACCAGATTTTAAGTCAGCTATTTAAAATACGTTCAAAGAGCTAAAGGAAACCATGTCTAAAGAACTAGAGGAGAAAAAAAAAAAGAACTAGAGGAGGTAAGAATGGTGTCTCACCAGATAGAGAATATCAGTAAAGAGACAACTTATAGAAAGGAACCAAATAGAACTTCTAGAGTTGAAAAGTACAATAACTCAGAGAAAAATTTCACTAGAGGGGCTCAGCAGACATGACCAAGGAGAAAAAAATCAGCAAATTTGAAGATAGGTCTGTTGAAATTAACCTATCCAAGGAATAGAAAGGAAAATGAAGAAAAATTAACAGAGGCTCAGAGACCTATGACACACCGTGCAGCATAGACATAAGGGGACGAGAAAGGGCAGAGAGAATATTTGAAGAAATGATGGCTCAAAACTTTGCATATTTGATGACAAATACTAATCTATACATCAATAAAGCTCAACAAACTACCAGTAGGATAAAGTCAAAGAGATCCATACCTAGACACATCATAATCAAACTCTCAGAAGACAAAGGGAGAATTTTGAAAGCAAGGCACAAGTGACTCATCACATACAAGGGAATATACTTTGAGATGAATGAAAACAAGTACACAACACCAAAAATACTAAAACAGAACATACCAAAACTTATGGAGTCAAAGTAGTGACCAGAGGGAAATTAATAGCTGTGATTTGCCTATATTAAAAAGAGTGAAAAGACAACCCTCACAATGGGAGAAAATATCTGCAACTCATGTATCTGATAAGGGACTTGTATTTAAAATACACAAATAACTCGTAACTCAGTAAAAAGACAACCTAACTTCAAACTGGGCAAAGGATCTGAATAGACATTTTTCCAAGGAAGATATGCAAATGGCCAATGCTCAACATCACTAACCATTAGGGAAATGCAAATAAAAACAACTGAGATACCACTTCACACCCAAAAGGGTGGCTAGAAGAGTCAGATAATAATAAGTGTTAGCAAGGATGTGGAGAAATTGGAACTCATATACTCATGCTGCTGGCAGGAATGTAGAACTGGAGCAGCTCCTGTGGGAAATGGTCTGGCAATTCCTCAAATGGTTAAGCAGAGTTACCACATGACCCAGCAGTTCCACATCTAGGTATGTACCCAAAAAAAGTTAAGACATGTATCTACACAAAACCTTATATACAGATGTTGATAGCAGCATTGTTCATAACAGTTAAAAAGTGGAAACAACCTAAATGTCCTCCAACTGATCAATGAATAAACAGAATGTGGTTAACCATACAATGGAATATTATTCAGCCACGAAAGTAAAGAACTGACACATGAGGATATTAGGCTAAGTGAAATAAGCCAGTCACAAAAAGACAAGTACTGTATGACTCCATTTATCGGAGGCACCTAAAGTAGTCTATAGAAACAGAAAGTGGGATGATAGTTGGCAGGGGTTTGGGGGAGGGGGAAGTGGGAGTTCAATGTGTACAGTGTTTCAGTTTTGCGAAATGAAAATGTTCTAGAGATCCGTTGCACAACAATGTGAGAGTGAGCCAGAAGATGCCCAGCATTTTAGGGATGGTGGCCGTGAATAAGTCCAGGTCAATAAGAGTCCAACATGGCTAGAATACAGTAAATGAGCTCGTGGAGAATACGCTCAGTCTGGATTACAGACAGCAGCATTCCTCAGGAAAGCAACAGTATACACAAAAGGGGAATCCCATCCAGACGTGCACATCTTCCAGCTCTGGGATGCCCAAGAGAAGGAATGAAGAAGGATGGAATTGGGTGTCATTAGGAATGGACATCTTCTCTACCACTACTGGTGATTGTGTGTATCAGATATATCAGAGTCAGATGTCAGCTTCCCATTAATGATTCTTGCTCTATATCCTTCTTTTTCCAGACTCCTGGTAAAATGCAGTACAATCTTGTAATATTCCCTTTCTCCCATTCAATGTTATCCAAACTTTTCTGCCGTCTTTACCCCATCAGATGGCTCCAGGAATAGAGCCATCCTCGCTCTTTCCTAGATCATTCCCATCCATGAAAGGGTGAACAAGAAGAGAGGGGAGAAGAATATCATCTGTCAGCTGGATATTCAGGGTAAAGAGTAAGAATTTTTCAAGTGGGGTGACATCAGCAACATGGCTGAATAAGACAGCCCTCACATATCCCTGCACTCAACAACAATTTGGCATCCATCCACAGACAGAAGTGCCTTGTAGCACCTGTGGGATCCAGCACCATGTACCAAGAGACCCAGGAGAAGTCTTACCCACCTGTGCATCAGGTAATAGGCATGCGGACCTCGGTCCTGGCTGTAGACCCTGCAGTGGCCTGTGAACCGGCTCCAGCCCCTCTCAGCCACAGTGTGGGAGACCCTGGAGAACGATGTCTTAGACAATCACCCACAGATGAACAAGCCTTTGTGGAAGTCCAGGTTTCCAGTGGAGAAGTTCCAGCACACCACTGGAGAAAGAAAACAGAGGTTGGGACACATTGGAGAGGAAAAGAGGAAGGGTTTGATTTTACCCCTCCCCCAAGGCAGCACAGCTCAGTACTGGGTGAGACGTTCTCGGCCGTTGATTTCTCCCACAGGGGAAAGTGAAGCATGCCAGTGCGCACCTGACTTCCCCAGCTGTGTGGGACATTGCCAAAGAGGCACATTCCTCTCTCATGCCATCCAGAGTACAGAGTCGTGAGCTGGCTGATGCCGGGGTGGGAAAAGGCTGGGAGAGTGGCAGATAGGACACTTGGAGGGCATTAAAGGATGCAGATCCTACTAACTGTGCTGCAGACTCCAAGGAGCCTGCCCAGGAGCTGCTGGGGACACCTTGCTTGCAGATCCCCCACTTGGCCTGTAGGTACCTCCAGTGCTCCGTGTGCCTCACCCACTCACACCTCTACCCGTGGCCAGCTCTCTGTGCACACTCCTGATGGTGGTGAGAGTGAGCTTTGGCAGACGGCTTGTAGAAAGCCAGCCTGAGTCTGCAGGCGAGGGAGAGACCGCACACTTGAGCTTTAGCTCAGCCCTTGGGAAAACAAAAGGGAGGCTGTCAGCACCTGGCCTGGTGTGTTGCAGGATCAAGAGAAGGCAAACAAGCTTAAGAATTCTGCCACAAGAGGGAGCAAGAAGCATGGTGGAGGTGTATCCATAGATGGTCTGAGAAAGCCTCAGAGTCTCTAGCAGGACTGATGGTAGGGATTTCTCTCCCAAAGTCAGTTAGTGAAAATTGGAGAAGGTGCCCACTACTGCAAGTGTGAAGACAAAAATGTGAGACTCCAAGGAACGTGAAAAACCAAGGAAACATGACACTACCAAAGGATAACAATAATCTTCTAGTAACTGACCTCAAAGACATGGAGATCTGCAGTTTACCTGATAAAGAATTCAAAATAGCTGTTTTAAGGAAGCTCAACGAGCTACAAGAAAACACAGAAAGGCAATTCAACAAAATCAGGAAAATTATACATGAATAAAATGAGAAGTTTAACAAAGAGATAAATCATTTAAAAAAAAGAACCACACAGAAATTTTGGAGCTGAAGAATACAATGAATGAAATGAAAAGTGCAATAGAGAGCATCAATGACCAGCAGAATGGAGCAACCAGGGGAAAATAATCTGTGAATTCCAAAACAGGAACTTTTAAATTACCCAGTTAGAGGGTAACAAAGGAAAAAGAATAAATAAGAATTAAGACTACAGTAATCAAGACAATATGGTACTGGCACAAAAACAGAAATACAAATCAATGGAACAGGATAGAAAGCCCAGAGATAAATCCATGCACCTATGGTCAACTAATCTATGACAAAGGAGGCAAGGATATACAATGGAGAAAAGACAGTCTCTTCAATAAGTGGTGATGAGAAAACTGGACAGCTACATGTAAAAGAATGAAATTAGAACACTACCTAACATTATGCACAAAAATAAACTAAAAATGGATTAAAGACCTAAATGTAAGACTGGACACTGTAAAACTCTTAGAGGAAAACATTGGCAGAACACTCCATGACATAAATCACAGCAACATCTTTTTTGACTCACCTCCTAAAGTAATGAAAATTAAAACAAAAATAAATGGGACCTAATGAAACTTAAAAGCTTTTGCAAAGCAAAGGAAACTATAAACAAGATGAAAAGACAACCCTCAGAATGGGAGAAAATATTTGCAAATGAATCAACAGACAAAGGATTAATCTCCAAAATATATAAACAGCTCATGCAGCTCAATATTAAAAAAACAAACAACCCAATCCAAAAATGGGCAGAAAACCTAAATAGACATTTCTCCAAAGAAGATATACAGATGGCCAAGAGGTACATGAAAAGCTGTTCAACATCACTAATTATTAGAGAAATGCAAATCAGAACTACAATGAGGTATCACCTCACACCACTTAGAATGGGCATCATCAGAAAATCTACAAACAACAAATGCTGGAGAGAGTGTGGAGAAAAGGGAAACCTCTTGCACTGCTGGTGGGAATGTAAATTGATACAGCCACTGTGGAGAAGAGTATGGAGGTTCCTTAACTAAAAATAGAATTACCATATGACCCAGCAATTCCAACTACTGGGCATATACCCAGAGAAAACCATAATTCAAAAAGACACATGCACCCCAATGTTCATTGCAGCACTATTTACAATAGCCAGGTCATGGAAGCAACCTAAATGCCCACTGACAGATGAATGGATAAAGAAGATGTGGTACATATATACAATGGAATATTACTCAGCCATAAAAAGGAACGAAATTGGGTCATTTGTAGAGACATGGATGGACCTAGAGACTGTCATAGAGTGAAGTAAGTCAGAAAGAGAAAAACAAATATCGTATATTAACACATATATGTGGAATCTAGAAAAATGGTACAGATGAACCAGTTTGCAAGACAGAAATAGAGATACAGACATAGAGAACAAATGTATGGACACCAAGGGGGGAAAGCTGGTGGCGGGGGAGGTGGTGGTGGGATGAACTGGGAGATTGGGATTGACATATATACACTAATATATATATATAAGATAACTAATAAGAACCTGCTATATAAAAAAAATAAAATTCAAAGAAAAAGAATTAAGAAAGCCTATATGATCTATAGGATACCATCAAAAGAAGCAACCTGCAAATTACTGGAGTCCCAGAAGGAGAACAGAGGGAGAAGGCAGAAATAACGGCTGAGAATTCCCAAATCTGGGGAGAGATATCGGTATCCAAGTTCATGAAGCTTGTAAGTCACTAAGCAAACCCAACTTCAAGAGATCTTCTCCAAGATACATTATGATAAAAAGTGTCAAAAATCAAAGACAAAGAAAGACTCTTAGAGGCAGCAAGAGAAAAGAAGCTTGTAACTTACCAGGGAATCCCCATAAGGATATCAGTGGATTTGTCCACAGAAAGCTTATAGGGCAGGAGAGAATGGAATGATATATTAAAAGTGCTAAAAGGGGCTTCCCTGGTGGCGCGGTGGTTGGGAGTCCGCCTGCCGATGCAGGGGACACGGGTTCGTGCCCCGGTCCGGGAGGATTCCACATGCCGCGGAGCGGCTGGGCCCGTGAGCCATGGCCGCTGAGCCTGCGCGTCCGGAGCCTGTGCTCCGCAACGGAAGAGGCTGCGGCAGTGAGAGGCCCGCATACCAAAAAAAAAAAAAGTGCTAAAAGAATAAAACTGCCAACGAAGAATACTTTATCTGGCAAAGCTGTCCTTCAAAAATGAAGAAAAAAAAAAAAAAAAATGAAGAAGAGATAAAGATCACCCCAGACAGAAGCTGAGGGAGTTCATTACCACTAGATGTGCCTTACAAGAAATGCTGAAAGGAGCTCTTCAAGCCGAAATGCAAGTATGCTAATTGGTGACATGAAAACATAGGAAAATACATAACACACTGGTAAAGGTAAGTATATAGTCAAATCCAGAATACTCTGATACTGTAATACAGTAAGTCCCCTATATGTGAAACTTCAAGTTGTGAACTTTCAAAGATGCGAACGTGCGTTCCCATGTCCAGTCATGCAAGTTAGTTCATGTGTCTGGCGTACATTGTCACATGCATGCATCCTCTATAAGTGGTTGTGCTTTTGTGTACTTTACTGTACAGTACTGTATAGAGTACAGTGGTACAGTATCATTATTTCAAGCCCAGGATGTCTGGAAGCAAGCATAAATGCAGTGGTGATGTAGCTGGTACTGCTAAGAAGCACCAACCGATAACGATGGAGACAAAAATGAAAATAATTGAGAGAGTGGAGCGACAAGAGGAAGAAGTAACTGAAGAACCGAAGAGATTCACAATGCAGGAAATAGCAAGGGGATTTTGTTTATTTGAGGAGGCACTGTTAGTTTTTGAGGCACAGGACCCGAATGTAGAACAGTACACGAAGGTTGCAGCAACTGTTCAGAATGCAATTCAGTGCTACCATGTCATCTATGACGAGAAAAAAAAAGAGCTACTACCCAGGCATAACTGGATTGTCTTTTCAGGAGGGCAGACAGAATTGAATCCAGCAAGGAACCAGAACCTGAGCCATCAACGTCAGGTGTGAGTGAAATGGCAGCTTGCCCTCCGTCTCCTATGGCTGACGATCCTTCAGCTCTACCGTCTCCCACCTCCTCTCCCTCCTCCAGTCAGTAACTCTTCTTGCCTGTTCACTCAATGCCAGCCCCTGTATGCCAGCTGTTGTACTGTACTACTGTACTTTTCAAAGTACCGTACTGTAAGATTAAAACTGTTTATTTTTTGTGTTTGTTTGCTTTTTATGTATTACTTGTGTGAAAAGTATAAACCTGTACAGTACAGTACTATATAGCCGATAGTACTGTACAGTACTATATAGCCGATTGTGTTGGTTGGGTACCTAGGCTAACTTTGTTGGACTTATGAACAAATTGGACTTATGAACGTGCTCTGGAACAGAACTTGTTCATATGTAGGGGACTTACTGTATGGTGGTGTGTTAACCACTTAACTCTAGTATAAAAGCTAAAGAACAAAAGTATTAAAAAATAATTATAGCTACAATAATTTGTTAATGAATTCACAATATAAAGAGGTGAATTGTGACATTAAAAACATAAAGGGAGAGAGAGTAAAAAGGTAGAGTTTTTGTATGCAATAGAGTGAAGCTGTTATCAGCATTAAATAAACTGTTGTATCTAGAAGGTCTTTATGTAAACCTCATGGTAACCACAAAGCAAAAACCTACAGTGATACACGAAAGATAAAGAGGAGAGAAACAGCGCATACCACTAAAGAAAATCATCAATTCGCAAAGGAAGGCAGCAAGAGAGGGAGAAAGGAACGAGGGAACTATAAAACCACCAGAAAACAAAAAGATGGCATTAGTAAGTCCTTACCTATCAATAATTACTCTTGTTTTTTTTTTTTTTTTTTTTTTTGGCCAAGCCATGCAGCATGCGGGATCTTAGTTCCCCAACCAGGGATCAAACCTACTCCCCCTGCAAAGGAAGCATGGAGTCTTTTTTTTTTTTAATAAATTTATTTTATTTTATTTATTTGTTTTTGGTTGTGTTGGGTCTTTGTTGCTGCACACGGGCTTTTGTCTGGTTGCAGCAAGCAGGGGCTACTCTTCGTTGCAGTGTGCAGGCTTCTCATTGCGGTGGCTTCTCTTGTTGCGGAGCATGGGCTCTAGGCA
The DNA here is from genome assembly GCF_003676395.1 of Aethalodelphis obliquidens. NCBI lineage: Eukaryota > Metazoa > Chordata > Mammalia > Artiodactyla > Delphinidae > Aethalodelphis > Aethalodelphis obliquidens. Next base: position 57,982,012 of record NW_020837952.1, on the reverse strand, counting down.
CGCAGCCTTCAGTAGTTGTGGCACGTGGGCTTAGTTGCTCCGTGGCATGTGGGATCTTCCCAGACCAGGGCTCGAACCTGTGTCCCCTGCCTTGGCAGGCGGATTCTTAACCACTGGACTGCCAGGGAACTCTCTCAATAATTACTCTTGATGTAAATGGATTAAATTCTCTAATCAAAAGCTAGTTGGATAAAAAAACAAGAGCCAACTGTATACTGCCTACAAGAGACTCACTTCAGCTTTAAGAACACATATAGGCTCAAAATGAAGGGATGGAGGGACTTCCCTGGTAGTCCAGTGGTAAAGAATCCTCCTTCAAATGCAGGAGATGCGGGTTCAATCCCTGGCTGGGGAACTAAGATCCCACATGCTGTGGGGCAACTAACCCTGGGCGCCACACTACTGAGCTCGTGTGCCTCAACGAAGGAGCCCGCATGCTGCAAACTACAGAGCCCACTGCTCTGGAGCCCGTGCCACAACTAGAGAGAGAAAACCCACACACCACAACTAGAGAGAAGCCCGTGTGCCATACCACCTATACGGTATATCCATACTGTATGTGCTACAACATGGATGGACCTTGAAAATGTTATGCAAAGGGAAGAAAGCCAGACACAAAAGAGCACTTATTGTATGATTCCATTTATATGAAATGTCTAGAATTGGCAAATCCATAGACACAGGAAGTAGATAAGTGGTTGACAAGAGGGAATGGGGGGCTTCCCTGGTGGTGCAGTGGTAAAGAATCCGCCTGCCAATGCAGGGGACGCGGGTTTGAGCCCTGGTCCAGGAAGATCCCACGTGCCTCGGAACAACTAAGCCTGTGCGCCACCTGTGCTGTAGAGCCCACGAGCTACAACTACTGAAGCCTGTGCGCCTAGGGCCCGTGCTCTGCAACAAGAGAAGCCACTGCAATGAGAAGCCCGCGCACCACAACGAAGAGTAGCCCCTGCTCACTGCAACTAGAGAAAGCCCATGCACAGCAACAAAGACCCAACACAGCCAAAAATAAATAAAATAAAATAAAATATTGTTTAAAAAGCTTTAAGAAAAAAAAAGAGGGAATGGGTAGTGACTGTTAGTGAGTATGGGTTTTTTGCGGGGGGGGGGTGATGAAAATGTTCTGAAGTTAGAGAGTGCTTATGGTTGCACAACTATCTCTCTGTTCAAATAAATGATGTGCTTTCTGTCTCCTGGCTGGACCCTGACAGGTACACAGGGAACCTGGAATCAGCTGTGCAAGGGTCCAGATGAGAGACAGGGAGACAGGGACAGGGGGTGATTATAGTGAAGATGAAGAAGAGGGACTGGCCAGACCCCCATGACTGAGCGTCAGTGGGAAGGGGACCACTGAGGCAATGTGCACAGCCAAAGACATTGGTGGTAAATAAAGACGGAAGTGTTAGGAGCTGGTTGAAAAGTACCTATTCCACAACACTGTCTCCCGCAACAGTCTAACATTTCTAGACTCCCCTGATAAAAACAGTCTAACATTCTAGACTCCCCTGGATTCCTATTTAAAGAAACTCAACCAGTTTTCAGAAACTATTCCCCCAGACAGTCCCTGGATGGAGTGTTTGTGGGAGGGGGTCCTACAAAGACTGACCTCTCAGCTGAAAGAGACCCCATACCTCCCCAGGTTGGAACAGAGGTATTTGTACTGACTCAGGATGTGCAGTATAATAAATTGGGGTGATTTCCCTCATTAAAATAGACTGCCCAGTTTATAGAATGAGAAAAAAGTTGCCTGTGGTGATTTAGTTACGTGTTCTAATATCTAGATTTAAATCTTGGCTTAACTTGCAGCAATTTTGAACAAGTTACTAAATATCTCTGTGCTTCTACTTCCTCCCCTGTAAAGTGCGGACGTTAATAGTTCCTACCGCATAGGATTGTTGCTAGAGGATTAAATGAGATAGTATATGTAAAGCACTTAGAATGGCACCTGAATAAGGAATTATTCAGGCCCAGACTTTTCCACATTGTGGTTTTTGCCACTAAGCCCAGAAGCCCTCTATAGGAAGCATGGGAAGTAACAGGCTCTCCCGCTTAATGCTCTTCCCAGTCCTCCTGTCTCCCCCAACCCCCTTTTTTAAAAGAACAGTTTTAGGTTTACCGAAAAATTGAGAAGAATGTGGAATTTCTATACCCCCTTTCTTCCCCCCAGGCCTCCTTCAGTGTCTCCACTGTTATCATCTTGCATTAGTGTAGTACATTTGTTGTGACTGATGACAATATTGATATTTATAATTAGCTAAAGTCCGTAAGGGAATTCCCTGGTGGCCCAGTGTTAGGACTCTGCGCTTTCACTGCCGGGGCCCAAGTTCCATCCCTGGTGGGGGAACTAAGATCTCGAAAGCCGCGTGGTGCGGCCAAATTTAAAAATAAATAAATAAAAAATAAAGTCCATAATTTACATTAGGGTTCACTCTTTGTGTTGTATATTCTATAGGTTTTGACCAATGTGTGACTTGTGTCCACCATTACAGTCCAGCACACAAGTTTCACTGCCCTAAAATCCTCTGTGCTCCACTTACTCATCCCTCCCTACCCCCACCTCAACCCCTGAAACCACCAATTTTTTCAGTCTTCATAGTTTTTCCTTTTCCAAAACATCAGAGGGTTGGAATTATACAGTATGTAGCCTTTTCAGATTGGCTTCTCTCACTTGGCAATTTGCATTTAAGGTATACTTTCATGACCTGATAACTCATTTCTTTTTATCGCTGAAAATATTCCTTTGTATGGATGTACCACTGTTTATCCACTCAGCTATTGAAGAACAATATCTGGTTGCCTCCATATCTTGGCAATTATGAATAAAGCTGCTATAAACATTCACGTGCAGAGTTTTGTGAGGACATAGATTTTCAACTTATTTGGATAAATACCAAGGAGCTCAATTGCTGGACCATGTGGTAAGAGTACGTTTAGTTTTTTGTTTGTTTGTTTGGCCAAGCCGTGCAGCCTTCGGGATCTTATTTTTCCGACCAGGGATCAAATCCCCACCCCCTGCAGTGGAAGTGCGGGGTCTTAACAACTGGACCTCCAGGGAAGTCCCGAGTATGTTTAGTTTTATAAGAAACTACCAAACTATATTCCAAGTGGCTGTACCATTTTATATTTCCACCGGCAAATGAATGAGACTTCCTGTTGCTTCACAACCTTGCTAGAATTTGGTGTGGACAGTGTTTTGAATTTTAGCCATTCTAATAGGTGTGTAGTGGTAGCTCATTGTTTTAATTTGCAATTCCCTAATGACATATGATGCAGAGCATCTTTTTATATGCTTATTTGCCATCTGTATATCTTCTTTGGTGAGGTATCTGTTCAGATCTTTTGCCCATTTTGAATTGGGTCGTTTTTCTTCGTATTGTTCACTTGTGGGAGTTCTTTGTATATTTTCGATACTAGTCCTTTACCATATGTGTCTTTTGCAAATATTTTCTCCAAGTCTGTGGCTTGTCTTTTCATTTCCTTAACAGTGTCCGTCACAGAGCAGACTTTTTAATTTTAATGAAGTCCAGCTTATCAATTTTTTCTTTCATGGATAGTGCTTTTTGGTGTTGTTTCTAAAAACTCATCAAAAAGCCAAGGTCATTAGTTTTTCTCTTATGTTATCTTCTAGGATTTTTATAGCTTAGCATTTACCTTAGGTCTCTGATGCTTATTGAGTTAATTTTGTAAAATATCTGTGTCTAGATTTTTTGTTTGCATGTCCATATCCAGTTGTTCCAGCGTCATTCATTGAAAAGACTATTCTTTCTCCACTGAATTGTCTTTCTTTTTCAAAGATCAGTTGATTACATTTGTGTGGTCTGTTTCTGGGCTCTCTATTCTGTTTCACTGATCTATTTGTCTGTTCTTTCACCAACACCACACTGTCTTGATTACTCTATCTTTATATAAAGTCTTGAGGTTGGATAGGGACAGTCTTCCAATTTTGTTGTTGTTCTTCAGTATTGTGTTGGCTATTATTGGTCTTTTGCTTCCCCATATAGAATGTAGGATCAGTTTGTTGATATCCACAAAATAACTTGCTAGAATTTTGATTAGGATTACATTGAATAGACCAAATTGGGAAGAACTGACATCTTGACAATATTGATTCTTGCTATCCCTGTACATGGAATTCTTGCTAACCCATTTATTTAGAATTCTTGCTATCCCATTTATTTAGAATTTCTTTCATCAGAGTTTCATAGGTTTACCCCACATAGACCTTGTACATATTTTGTTGCATTTATACCTAAGTATTTCTTTTTATTTTATTATTTTATTTTGGTAAATAGTATTGTGTTTTAGTTTCAAATTCCAATTGTTCATTGCTGGTAAACAACTGACTTTGTATATTAACCTTGTATTCTGCCACCTTGCTATAATTGCTTATTAGTTTCAGAGGTTTTTTGTTTTTTGTCGATTCTTTGGGATTTTCTACCTAGATAATCTTAAAAATCATGATAAAAAAAGGAAATAAAATGTATACAGACTTGGAAAAAAGTAAAACTGATTTTTTTTTTTTTGGTCTTATTGCATTAGCTAGGACTTCCAGCACAGCATTGAATAGGAGTTGTAAGAGGGGATGTCTTTTCCTTGTTCCTGATCTTAGGAGGAAAGCATCTAGTTGCTCACCATTGAGTTTAATGTTAGCTATAGAGTTTTTTTGGTACATGCTCTTTATCAAATTGAGGAAATTCTCTCTATTCCTAGTTTACTGACAGTTTTTATCATGAATGTGTGTTGGATTTTGTCAAATGTTTTTCTGCATGTTGATATGATCATATGATTTTTCTTTAGCCTGTTGATATGATGCATTATATTAATTGATTTTTGAATGTTAAACCAGGCTTGCATACCTGGAATAAATTCCACTTAGTCATGGTGTATAACTCTTTTTATATATTGTTGAATTCAATTTACTAATTTTTTGAGGATTTTGCATTTTTGTTCATGAGAGATGTTGATTTGCAGTTTTCTTTCTTTTCTTATCTGGTTTTGGTATGAGGATAATGCTGGTTGCCTAGAATGATTTAGGAAGTATTCCCTCTGCTTCTATTTTCTGGAAGATGTTGTACAGAACTGGTATCATTTCTTCCCTAAATGTTTTGTACCAGTTAACCCATCTGGGCCTAGTGCTTTCTTTTTTGGAAGGTTATTAGTTTTGAATTCAACTTATTTAATAGAGATAGGCTTATTCAGATTATCTATTTTTCTTTGTGTGAGTTTTGGTAGATTGTGTCTTTCAAGGAGCATTGGCAACTTTTGATTGTTTCTTAGAGTTTCCATTTCTCTGCTTACATTATCCATCTTTTCTTGCATGCTGTCCACTTTTTCTATTAGAGCTCTTAATAATCAGTTGTTTTAAATTCCCAGTCTGATAATCCCAACATTTTTGCTATGTCTGAGTCTGGTTCTGATTCTCGCCCTGTCCAAGCTGTGTTTTTTGTCTTTTAGTATGCCTTGTAGTTTTATGCTGAAAGCCAGACATGATATACTATGTAAAAGGAACTGAGTTAAATAGGCCTGTAGTGTAAGGCCTTATGTTTATCTGGCTTGCAATTAGGCTGTGTTTATTATTTGCTGTATCTGCAGGTGTGAGAGACTAAAATTTCCTCTGGTGTCCACGTTTTTGTCTCCTCTGTTGTCTTTGTGTTTCCCTAGAGACTGCTTAAATAAGGTCTGTGATGTGCAGTTCTTTCAGTTGTAATCCCTGTTGTTAGGCAGGGGCCCTGTGGATGTGGTGGTACGGTGCTAGGGGAAAGGAAGAATTCTATAGTCCTATGATTAGGTGTCAAACCTTTAGTGACTTCTGCCCCTGGGCTTTGACCTTCACAAGTGTATCCCAGTTGTTGGATTCCACCCTCCTTAGTGGAGGGAGAAAGACTAATTAGGGCTGGACTTGGACATTTCCCTTCCTCTGCATGAAAGGTTACAGTGGACTGGAGTTGGGTATTCTCCCTCCCTGGGTCAGTTAGGCTCTGGTAAAACCCCAGTCAATTAGACCCTGGTTAAATGATTTCTCTTGAGAATAGGCCATGTTAAGGGAATAAAAGGCTTTGGGTGTAATTTCAAAATAGCTACTATTCCATTACCCCTGCTGGAAGTACAAAGGGTTTTTCTTTTCTCCACTCTTTACTGTGGGGAGCTGGTAGGGCTCCTAGAGGTAGAACTCACAGAAATGTTGGACTCCTCCCAAGGACTGGACCCCTGAAATTTTTAACTCTCAAGCTTGCCTACAAGCTTGAATTGCCTCCAGCAATTCGTCAACTGCAGTTTATGTTTTCCTACCCTGATGCTGGCTCCATTGGTGGGGTTTCCTTTCTTGAGTTTTGTTTTCGGTGAATCGTGGTTCTCTGTATCCACCTGTCTCTCCAGTTTTGCAGACAGCAGTTTGCCCTGAGGACTTCAATTCTCTGATGGATCTAAGAAGAGTAATTGATTTTCAATTTATTCAGCTTTTTTTTCTTGTTGTGAGGATGGGAATGTTGACTTCCAAGCCCCTTACCTGCTCTTCTCCTTTTTAGGAATCAGTCTGTGAAGGGAGCAGAAGGATGTGCAGGCACAAGGGGACAACCGGTCTCCTTACTAAGCTGGACCACATGCCCAGACCAAAGGCCTTCCTGGTTGGGGCATCAAAACAACGCAGACAGCCCCTTCTCCAGGAAGCCTACAGAACCAACTTGGGCTGGCCAGAACCCCTCCTCTGAACCCTGTGCTGACCTCTATCACTGCACTTATGTAAGGAATTAGGAGTGTCTCTCTCATTGGTCATCAGGTAAAAGCCAGAAGTCTAATGCCATAATTGGGTCCAAGGGAAAAACCCAAGCCTGAGCAGAAATATTTCTAAATTAGTTCCTTTATTTATTTATTTATGGCAGTGCCTCGAGGCATGCGGGATCTTAGTTCCCCGACCAGGAGTAGAACCCATGCCCCCTGCAATGGAAGCATGGAAGCTCAGAGTCTTAACCACTAGATCACCAGGGAAGTCCCTTTCCAGCTTTATTTATTTATTTATATCTATTTATTTTTGCCCATATTGAGGTATGCCAAGGCCATATCAGAGGTCTGATGACCAGAGAAGATAAGACCAGCAGAGCAAGCCAACAGGAGAAGGTCTAGACAACCTCCCTGCAGGGACCACACAGAGGGTGTGGTACTTATCTGCTTCCATCTTATATTTTAGGGATGGGTGGAGTCCAAGACAAGGTGGACACTTGGAAAATGTAATGAAATTGTCTATCTCTGGGGTAGTCTGTTTACTCCTTGAGATCAGGGCATATCAGATTCCTCAGAGCACAGGACTGGCTCAGAGCAGCCTCAGTAAGTACTTAACCTGAACTGATCCTTAGGAAGCCCAGGGCACAATATTGGGCAGTACAACAAACAAGTGGTCGTCCCACAAGCTCTCACATCAATTTATTCTGGCCCTCCTCTCCATGGAGAGTCAGAGAATGGGCTTCCCTGACTTAGGCAAGTGCTCCATCAAGGGGATTCAGAGACTTCAGCTGAGAAGATCCATCTCTCTTGGAACCAGACAATGAACAGTTGAAGCAGGACAAGTGCAGCACCCAGCCTGAAGCTGAGAGCCTGGGTGCATCCAAGCTGCCCTACTGGGAGGCCCCAAGGGAACAGCGCCAGGAAATGCATATCACAGATGCCCTTAGAAACAGAGAGACCCAAGGCCAAGGAGCAGTATGTAACAGCAAGCAGGCTTTAATCAAGGGTGAAAAACAGGGTGACCCTAGCTTCTTCGGTTACACTGACTTCTCTTTTATCCTCAGGACATAGACAGGAAGGAGGCCTGTTTTCTAACGACAACCTTTTTAGGAATCAATCTGTGAAGGGAGCAGAAATCAGTCTCCATCCCCAAACTGTTTTACGTGCTGGTTCGGATCTCTCTCACTCTGGTTGGCTTGCGGTCTGTTTTCAAGCATTTTCCTTCCTTGAGAACAGGAGTCTTCTCGCATTCATCTGTGTTTTGAGGCACTGGGTAAAAGGGAAGGAACCTGGGAATTAAGCTGCCTTTACACTAGCTGTTCCCTCTGCCTAGAGCGCTCTTCCCCAGATATCCACGTGGCTACTCCCTCATCTCCTTTACCCTTCAAATCTCCTCAAATATTACCTTCTCAACAAGGCTGTATTACAATCTGCTCCCTCTGCCAATCCTGCAGTTTTCCCAATCTCCCTTACTTTGCTCTATATTTTTTCATAGCTCTTAATAACTTCTGTCTTTGCTTTCCAGCAGTATGAATATGATACGCCTAGTTATATCATAACATTTTATATATATATACATATATATAAATATATTGACTGTGTCTTCGTATTAGTAGAATGTAAGCTCCATAAGAGCAGGAATTTTTGTTTGTTTTGTTGACTGATAAAGTGCATAGAAATGGCACACAAAAGGCACTCAACAAATGAGTGTCTGAATGAAAAGGGAAACCTAGGTTTGGATCTCGCCCTGTCGCTTACCAGCCAGCTGTGCACCTTTGACAATTTGCTCCTCCCTCAGGCCCAGTTTCTTCATCTGTGAGATTGGAGTCCAAGCACCCACCTCACTGGATTATGCATGTGAAGTGCCTGGCAGGGTGCTGGGCACGAACAGATAGTTAATAAACGGGCCGGTCAATTGACCTAATTACTGCCCCTCTCAAACTCTTCACCTTCCCATCTGTTACAAGTACCCTTTACTCGGAGCCATCGCTAAGGCAATTAAGACCTTTAGGTCTGGGGCTGTGATGGGGGATGAGGGCATAAGACCATGAAAAACCCAAAGATCTCAAGATTCTCTCTTTCCGGTGCCAGTTGAGCTGACTCAAGGGCAGCTGACCTCAGGCTCTCAGCAAGCCCTGCACCCCAATTACATGGCAGCAGAAGATCTGGAACCAATCTACTGGTCCTGTGAGAAATCTGAGCCCTCCTCTGACCTGCTAAACCACGTTTGACACAGTTGATTTTCTAAGCCCTCTGATCACCAGGGATCAAGCCTGCAGCAGGAAAAGAGACTCAGAGCTCACCAGGACCTCACAGGTGTGTGGAGAGGATCAGGCCGCTACGTGCACAGGGAACGCCTCCTACGCTTGGCACCTGTGGGATGAAGAGAGGATGCTCAGGAGCAGAGGTGAGGGTCCATGTCCTGCCTCCACCTCAACAGCTGTGGATTCTTTCATTTCCTAAGGTTGCCAAGCTTCAGTGTGCTTAGCTGTAACATGAAGATATTAATAGATTTTCATCCTCACTGGATTGCTATGGTGAGATACGCCTCTGAAGTGCTTTAGCACTTGCCTGGCCCCTAGCTATAGTAATAGTCATTAGGTCATTTTCAAAGGCCTTTAAACACCAGATGAGTTCTATGGGACCCCCTTGCCCGTGGTGGCTTTGGCCAGTAAGAACCATACAAACTGTGGCTGTGAGGTAGGAAGAGGTGAAATATAACCATGCCTTCAGGGCTGTTCAACTCAATCGGCCAGAGAAGAGACAGCTTTCTCCAAAATCCAAAAAAAAAATTTTTTATGTCAATCTATTTATTTATTTTTATTGGGGTAAAGTTGATATATAATATTATATAAGTTTCAGGGGTACAACATAGTGATTCACAATTTTTAAAGATTATACTCCATTTATAGTTATGATAAAATATTGGCTATATTCCCTGTACTGTACAATATACCCTTGTAGCTTATTTATTTTATATGTAGTAGTTTGAACCCTACCCCTATCCTGCCCCTCCTCCCTGCCCTCTCCCCACTGATAACCACTAGTTTGTTCTCTGTATCTGTGAGTCTGTTTCTTTTTCTGTTATATTCACTAGTTTGTTTTATCTTTTAGATTCCACATGTAAGTGATATCACACAGTATTTGTCTTTCTCTGTCTGACTTATTTCACTTAGCATAATGCCCTCCAGGTCCATGCATGGTGTTGCAAATGGCAAAATTTCATTCTTTTTCTTAATGCCTGAGTAGTATTCCATTTTGTGTGCGTGTGCGTGCGTGTGTGTGTGTGTGTGTACACACACCACATCTTCTTTATTCATGCATCTGTTGATGGACACGTAGGTTGCTTCCATATCGTGGCTATTGCAAATAATGCTGCTATGAACACTGGAGTGTACATATCTTTTCAAATTAGTGTTTTCATTTTCTTTGGCTATATACCCAGGAGTGGAATTGCTGGATCATATGGTAGTTCTAATTTTAGTTTTGTGAGGACACTCCATACTGTTTTCCACAGTGGCTGCACCAATTTGCATTCCCATCAACAGTGTACAAGGGTTCCCTTTTCTCCACATCCTCACCAATATTTGTTATAAAGTCTGAAATTTTAATTTCTAATCCTTTCTGTCTGCCAAACAAAACCAATTCTGCAAATTATAATCTTTAGTTGGTGGCCAGAACTCAGGGGTGTATGAATGTGTTGTATGTGTATATGTATGTGTATATCATAAACCAAGAAACACAATTTACTCGTGCTGTAGAGTGAATAAACACAATTTATTCACTCTACAAATGTTTACTAGACACCCACTCTATGCGGTGCCTTCTGCTAGGCGCCCCTGCAATGAGATACAGGCTCTGCTCTCAAGGAGCTCACGGGTTGTGGAGGAGATGAGCACACAGACAATCCCAATAGGACTGGCACAGTATTTCACCAGAAACACTCCGAGGGTACCATACAAGCTCAGTAGAAGGGCAATTATCCTAGAAGGGGAGTTCAGAAAAAGCTTCTTAGAAGAAAGGACTTCTGGGCTGTTTTGAAAGATGAGTAGAACAAGTGGAGAGGAAGGTACAGAGGCAAAGGTCATGCTCAGCTGGGTCACTTGGCTGGAGAGGTCACTGGAAGGGCCAGACCTTGCAGAGCCTTGAATACTAACGAGCATAATGTGCCAGGACTGGGCATACAGGCAGTCCCGTGTGCTACTGACACTGCAGTTTCGTAGACCCATGCATGACTCAATGCCAGTAACTAAGAGGGAGCAGCAGCTAGCTGCTCTCTATATTATCATATAGCTTCTTTAAGAAGATCTCCTGTTCTCTGTAAACTGGACATGAAACTCTTTTTCTTGGAATGGGAGGAAGAATGATCTTTGACTTGCCTCATTGTTGGAAAAAGCTTTGAAGTCCATTTTAATTCTAATATCCCAGAAAGTGTTTCCCAAACTTTGTTCCACTGAACCATAGTTTTTCCAAAGTGTTTAGTGAATTAAATAGTCTAAGGTCAAATAATTTTGAAAAAAGGTGTATAATTGAAAATCTCTCCCTCTTGGAAATTTATGATGTTCATTATAGGTGCTGAGAAGTCATGAAGTCATGAAGAAATCAGTTTACCTAGCTTTTTCAAATATATATGACTCAATAACCCCTTTTTTCACATAACACCCTTAAATAACACCCCCCTGACTTCCTTGGGAAAGGCTGTCCTTGGGAATATAGAAGATCTGGTTTCCTAATTATTACAATGAGAGTCAATCAATAACTCTAATCTGTTTTAAGGAAATGACACCCCCCTCAAATTTTTAAAGCTCTACATAACAGAGAAGTTAACAATGCTGTTAGTAATAGCAAAAACCTGCAAACAAATCAAATATCTTAAATAGGGATCAAGAAAATATGTAATGGTGTAACCATGTCAGAATATTATGTAGCCACTAATGATATTTATGAAGAACTTTTTAAGGGAATTCCCTGGTGGTCCAGTGGTTAGAACTCAGTGCTTTCACTGCTGAGGGCCTGGGTTCCATCCCTAGTGTGGCCAAAAAAAACCCTATAAAATTCATCAAATATATATGTTTTTAATATATCAATTATATCTCAATAAAGTTATTTTTTAAAAAAACCTATAAACTTGTTTGTAAAATAGCTGAAACACTATATATATATAGCATGTTCTCAACTACATATAAATATGCATAGAAAAAATGTTTTGGTTTAAATGTCTTCTGTGTCTAGTAATATTGTGGACTGGAGCCCCTGAAACCCTTCTGCTATACAATATCTAAAAAGAATTAAATTTTTAATGCCTCACTTTCATGTGGCTTAACAAATAAATTAAACCTGCAAGAAAGTAATGAAAGGCCAACGAAATTAGGAACTTGGACAGAGTGAGAGAACAGTGAGCTCTTAAGAGGCTGAAAACCTTTGAGTAGTCTAGAATACTCTAGAATGGTGGTTCTCAGCAGGGATGGCATTACCCCTGAAGGAGCGATTAGGAAATAAGTGGGGATATTTTTGGTTATCATAACTGGAGGCCACTGGTGGTACTTAAAGATGCTAGACATTCTGAAAGGCATAGGGCAGTTCCTCACAACAAAAAATCATCCTATACCCGCTCATGACTTTCAGATGAATCCCTGGCCATTGATGTAGGTGAAATACATGCTTATAATCATTTGAGCCTAGAGCTCAAATGATTTTAATATAGACAGAACTTTTCGGGAATTCAACCACTGTGGAAATCGAGGGAAAATTAAACTTCGTTTTATTTGGAAATTTGTCAAGAAATGTGTATCATTTTGGAAAACAATATTGCCAATGGCAGTGCCACCATGATATTCAAGTCACCAATAGGCATACATATATCACTTTACAACTAAAGTGAATCTACACATGGTGAGTGAGCACTTGATTACTTCTTTGTGTCTTCTAGTACGGTGGAATCTGAGCATTTATATGTATATTAAAATACTTAAAACTTTACACCCAAACTACTATTCTTCTTTATATCACATTTATGGCCTTGGGTTGATTTTGGTTGAAATAGTGCAGAATCATGTGCAATTGTCTACGAATTTCATTCCAATGAAGTAAAGGAGACATTACAAAATATTTTTTCTAAAAGGGGGCATTCAGTCTGATGGAATTAAAAATTACTGTAGCATAAAACTTGTTTTTCTCATTTAACAATAAGGTATAGAAATTTTTGCATATGTAGCATGCAAGTTCCATAGTTTAAATATTTACTATTAATGGACATATAGGATATTTCTAATTTGGTGCTGTTAGAAACAATGAATGTAATGAAATCGTCCCACGTTGTTGTGCACACGTGCAAGTATTTCTTAGGAATGGATATTGAGAAGTGAAGCTGCTAAATCAAGAGTAGAAATATTTTGGGCTTCCCTGGTGGCGCACTGGTTGAGAGTCCGCCTGCCGATGCAGGGGACACGGGTTCGTGCCCCGGTCCGGGAAGATCCCACATGCCGCAGAGCGGCTGGGCCCGTGAGCCATGGCCGCTGAGCTTGCGCGTCCGGAGCATGTGCTCCGCAACGGGAGAGGCCACAACAGTGAGAGGCCCGCGTACCGCAAAACAACAAAAACAAAAACAAAACAAAACAAAAGAGTAGAAATATTTTAACTTTTAAAAGGTACTTGGGGAATGCCTTGGCAGTCCAGGGGTTAGAACTTGGTGCTTTCACTGATGAGGGCCTGGGTTCAATTCCTGGTCAGGGAACTAAGATCCCACAAGCTGCACGGTGCAGCCAAAAAAAAAAAAAAAAGGTACTGCCAAATTTCTTTCTAAAAAGGGATACCATTGGGACACTGAGACTGACATATATACACTAATATGTATAAAATAGATAACTAATAAGAAGCTGTTGTATAAATAAATAAATTAATTAAATTAAAAAAAAGAATAATTAATTAACAGTAAATAAAAAGGCATACCAAGTTATGCTCCCACCAATAGTGTATAAAAAATAATCTTTTCCCCACATTCTTCCCAACACTTGAGTTTTTCGGTCTTTTCTTAAATTTTATATTGGAGTATAGTTGACTTACAATCCAGAATATATTTTTTAAAAATCCTTATACAACTTAATAGAAAAGCAAACGAACAATCCAATTAAAAAATGGGGGGCTTCCCTGGTGGCGCCATGGTTGAGAGTCCGCCTGCCAATGCAGGGGACGCAGGTTCATGCCCCGGTCCAGGAAGATCCCACATGCCACGGAGCGGCTGGGCCCGTGAGCCATGGCCGCTGAGCCTGCGCGTCCGGAGCCTGTGCTCCGCAACAGGAGAGGCCACAACAGTGAGAGGCCTGTGTACCGCAAAAAAAAAAAAAAAAAAAAAATGGGGAGAGGCTCCGAATAGACATTTTTCCAAAGAAGACATACAAATGGCCAACAGGCACAGGAAAAGGTGCCCAACATCACCAGTCATCAGGGAAATGCAAATCAGAACCACAATAAAATATCACCTCACACCTGTAAGAATGGCCACTACCAAAAAGACAAGAAATAACAAGTGTTGGCAAGGACGTAGAGAAAAGGGAACCCTTATGTACTGCTGGAGGGAATGCAAAGTAGTGCAGCCACTACGGAAAACAGCATGGAGGTTCCTCAAAAAATCAAAGCTAGAACTACCATATAACCCAGCAGATCCACTTCCTGGCCTTCATCCTGTCAAATACAAATTGGCACTTGCCATCTACCTCTACAAGGATTAAATAATGTGCTGCTGCATCTGCTGACTTTCAACACCCCCTGAAAGGAGTTCAGGGTGGAGAGCAGACATGAGGTTCTCTGTGCTCTGGGAAAACTGGCAGAACAGGTCTTCAGATAGTTAGGTATTTTCAGGAGCTGATTTTATGAGCCCAATTCTTATATCTCCTCATATCTAGTAAAGCACTAAAATCCTTCAGGGTGATGTCTGTTCCTCGTGACTAGCAGTAACCTTCTGCAAAAAAAATATGTACTTGATTGCATGTACTCCCCCTTCACCAAAATCACATATATACTGACCTCTCCCACTACCTCTTTGGAGCAGTTTCTCAGAGCTATCTGAAATGCTGTCTCCCAGGCTATAGTCCTCATTTTGCCCCAAATAAAATTTAACTCACAACTCTCATGTTGTACATTTTTTCTTAAGTCAACAATCCAAAAGAAACAAAATCACTATCTTGAAAATATATCTGGGGCTTCCCTGGTGGCGCAGTGGTTGAGAATCCACCTGCCAATGCAGGTGACACGGGTTCGAGCCCTGATCTGGGAAGATCCCACATGCCACGGAGCAACTAAGCCCATACGCCACAACTACTGAGCCTGTGCTCTAGAGCCGACGAGCCACAACTACTGAGCCCGCGTGCCACAACTATTAAGCTCATGTGCCTAGAGCCCGTGCTCCACAACAAGAGAAGCCACCACAATGAGAAGCCCGCGCACCACAATAAAGAGTAGCCCCCGCTCGCCGCAATTAGAGAAAGCCCGTGCGCAGCAACGAAGACCCAACACAGACAAAAATAAATAAATAAAATAAATAAATTTATTAAAAATAAAAATAAAAGAAAATATATCTGCACCCCAGTGTTCAATGCAGCGCCATCTGCAATAGCCAAGACAAGGAAACAACAAGAGTTCATCACGAGATGAATGGATTTTTTTTAAAATGTGGCACATATACAATCAAACACTAGTTGTAAAAAGAAGGAAATCCTGCCATTTGAGACAACATGGATGGATCTCGAGGGCATCACACTAAGTGAAGTCAGGCAGAGAAAGACAAATACCAATACTGTATGATCTCATAGGTGAAATTTTTTTAAAAAATCAAAAACAAAAAAATGAAACTGAAGCCATAGATACAGAGAACAGATTGATGGTCGCCAGAGGCAGTGGGTGAAATGGGTGAAGGTGGTCAAAAGCTACAAATTTCCAATTATAAAATAAATAAGTCACGGGTGTGTAATGTACAGCATGGTGAGTATAGTTAATAATACTGTATCACATACTTGAAAGTTGCTAAGAGAGACCTTTTTTTTTTTTTTTTTAACCAGTCATCTTTTCTTGGGTGTTAATTCTGCATCAGGATATGAAAGGATTCAGGGGTGCCGGGCAAAAGTCATAGTCAGGAATGCAGAGTGTGCCCTCTTCAGAGGTACTCACTTGGCTGCTCATGTTTAAGTTCCTTGTAAGAACTGCAGTAGCTGAAAAGCACGTAAGCTGCCAGCAACATAGAAAGCCCTACAATGCTCCCTTTCTTCATGTTGAAATACTTGTAATACCAGTAATAACCTCTTTGAAACGCTCCAGCAGTTCCTTTAAGGATGAAATCCCACATTAGTATCCAGCTTGCCAGCTCCCTTAGTTTGACATTCAGGAGCTTCTTCTTCAGTGGTACAACTGATTCCATCTTGGAGTCCTGGCTGTCTGCCCCAATATCAACTTTTCCATGTTGAACAAAGTCTGAGGCATCATCTTCATAGGGTTTCTCACCACTATGAATTCTCTGATGCAGAAGAAGAGATGAATGTTTTCCAGGTATAAACGTTTTGCTATCACTGATTATTTTATAACTTGAATCCAAATCTGTACTCCAGTTTCTTGTTTCTTCCCTCACAACCATCCAGGGTTCTTTTCCTTGCTCCAATAACACAATTATGTCTGGCTTAGAAATGGAATGGCCCAGTGAGACCAAGTTACTATAGTTCTCCATCATCACACTGCAGTACAACTTCTTCTGAACAAGGTCGAGAAATTCCCACTCATGCTGAAAGAACGCTATGGCCACATACTTGAATGTTATTGGTCCATGGGCCATGATTTTAGACCTGCAAGAGCTGATCAGTCCTCAGGGTTCCTTTACCAGAAAAACAGAGTCCAGAAAACCCAGACCATCCCTTGCCAGCTTGGGGCTACCTCTGCACAGTCATTTCGCAGCAACCTATGCTAGTTTCTCGCTTGGATGGATGCCACTTACAGGCAGCTCCCAACAAGGAACATAGAAAAAGGCCCGAGGTGGAAGTCACCTTGTCAATTGTCTCAATCATTTTCTTTTTTTAGTATTTATTTATTTATTTGGCTGTGCCAGGTCTTAGTTTTGGCATGCAGGATCTTTAGTTGTGGCATACGGGATCTTTTTAGTTGTGGCATGTGGGATCTTTAGTTGTGGCATGCGGGATCTAGTTCCCTGACCAGGGATCGAACCCAGGCCCCCTGCCTTGGGAGCGCGCAGTCTTAGCTGCTGGACCACCAGAGAAGTCCCTGTCTCAATCTTTTTAATGTTTGTAAATCTTTAGAGATAAAAATTCTCATTTCAAGTTACATTTAGCTAACACTAATCAGGTTGAACAAACATCTTTTCAAATGATTCTTGGTCATGCTATTGCCTCAGTTAATTGAGAATTCACATGTTTTGTCCATTTTTTATTTGGGGTTGATTTGCAGAAGTACATATATTCTGACTACAAACTATTTGTTTGTTTAATATATATGTTGGAAATCAGTTTCTCCTAGTCTCTTGCCTATCTTTTAACTTTGGTCATATAGAAGTTTCAAATTTTGTTATAGTCAAATTTATCACTGGTTTCCTTTATTTCTTCATTGTTTTTGGTCTTCTTATAGAAGGCTTCCCCTACCTCTAGATATCATTTTCAATGGCTGCATAATATTTCATTGTATGGATATACCATAACTTGTGAAATTCTCTCTCACTACTGAAAATTTAAGTTGTCCCATCCATTCACTAATATAAATAATGCTATGAAAAACAACAAAGTGTTCAAGTTGATATTTTTAAATATATATCTTAGTTCCTAGCAAAATGAGCATAATAAATGTTTCTTGAATGAGGGAGGGGAAAATGCAGGACATTTTTTCCACACTCACTCAAGGCATGTTAAAAAAAATGCAGCCCAATGTACACCAAATTATTGGAGAATTAGCTCTACAATTCTACTTCTTCTTTAGCCCATCTAATCAAGAGTTGACTCTGCCTCTAAAATCTAGGCATGGAAGTAAAGCTTCATCTTCCCTCTAAGGTTGCCTTTCCAAAGGGTGTGACAGCTATCTGAGACAGGCCTTTAACCACATACCTGAGTCATCCTTGTTATTGTGACTTCAGTTTTAGGGTGCCCTTTGCTTGGTGAGTCTTCAATGTTTACTTCTTAGAAGGTGGTAAATGAGCCTGAGAAGATGAGGTAGATGGAAGAGAAGCCTCCGGCTGGGCTGCCACAGATTTGTGAGAGGCAGCTCTATTTCCAGCAGGTGGAGCTTCATATGCTGGAGGTGGGGCTTCATTTCCAGCTGGTGGGACTCCATACCCTGCAGGGAGGGCTTCATATGTCACTGGTGGGGTTCCATATCCCGCAGGTGGGGCTCCATATCCCCCAAGCGGGGCTCCATATCCCGCAGGTGATGCTCCATATCCTGGTGGTGGGGGTCTGTAGACCACAACTGGGTAGGCTGAGAAGGAAAAATATCAGTTAGTCATTTTTTAGAGTAGACAAGGAATAAGTAAGAAGGAGGTAGAAGATAAAAAATAATACTGGGGCTTCCCTGGTGGCGCAGTGGTTAAGAATCCACCTGCGGGCTTCCCTGGTGGTGCAGTGGTTGAGAGTCCGCCTGCCGATGCAGGGGACACGGGTTCATGCCCCGGTACGGGAAGATCCCACGTGCCGCAGAGCGGCTGGGCCCATGAGCCATGGCCTCTGAGCCTGCGCGTCCGGAGCCTGTGCTCCGCGGTGGGAGAGCCCACAACAGTGAGAGGCCCGCGGACTGAAGAAAAAGAATCCGCCTGCCAATGCAGGGGACACGGGTTCAAGCCCTGGTCCGGGAAGATCCCACATGCTGCGGAGCAACTAAGCCCGTGAGCCACAACTACTGAGCCTGTGCTCTAGAGCCTGTGAGCCACAACTACTGAGCCCACGTGCCACAACTACTGAAGCCCATGCGCCTAGGGCCTGTGCCCTGCAACAAGAGAAGCCACCGCAATGAGAAGCCCCTGCACTGCACGAAGAGTAGTCCCTGCTCGCTGCAACTAGAGAAAAGCCCTTGCGTGGCAATGAAGACCCAATGCAGCCAAAAATAAATAAATAATTAAAATTAAAAATAATAATAATAATAATACTGAAGCAAACTGACACAGGAAGAGAATTCAGGCAGAACAATGCAGAAGCCATATTCTTCAGCCATCACCAGCTGAAGGCTTTATCATTTCTTGTTGTGGAAGAATTCAAATCAACATGAAAACAACCCTATAGTTATATCTCTACATTACTTATAGTTGTACCCAGATACATACTTAATAAAGTTTGTTTTGATGATACAAAAGTAATAAATGCTCAATGAGGAATATGTATTTGGGAAATAGAGAAGAGATAAAATTTTAAAAGTCATCTATAATTCCATAATCAAACACAAAAACTTAATATTTTGGTGCATTTATTGGTAGGATCTCTGTTAATCTTTTTTATACGATCATGATTATAACAACCATACAATTTTTAAAAAATCTGGCTCTTTTTACTTGACATTATGAGAAAGTTCTTTATATTATTAATGTATTTCATAAATTAAAAGCTGGACTATATTTTATCATGCTGATAAGTGCTACTTATGATAAGTGCTCCCTGGTTGTTGGAGAGCATGTTGCTTCCAAATTTCCAATTAATATTATAATAAACATGAGTTTTATTTATTTCCTTGGCTACATTCCCTAAGTGATTTGACTGTATCAGTGTGAATGGACTGTCAAGTTACTTTTCCATAATCCATATTTATGTTTAAGCTATGTAGAAAACACATTAAAAGAACTGTCTTAAAGATGCTCAAAGAACTAAAGGAAAATGTGGAGAAAGTCAAGAAAATTGTATATGAACAAAATACAAGTATCAATAAAGAGATAGAAAACCTAACAAGAAAAGAAACAAACAAAAAATTCTGGAGCTGAAAAGTACAATAACTGAAATGAAAAATTCACTAGAGGAATTTACATTCAGATTTGAATAGGCAAAAGAAAGAATCGGTAAACCTGACTACAGGACAATAAAAATTGTTGATACTGAGGAACAGAAAGAAAAAGACTGAAGAAAAGTGATCAGAGCCCAAGGGACCAGTGGGACACTACCAAGCAGACCAACATACACATTGTGGAAGTTCCAGAAAAAGAAGAGAGAGAGAAAGATGTAGAGAAAATATTTGAAGAAATAATGGCTGAAGACTTCCCAAATCTGATGAAAGACATGAATATAAACATCAAAGAAGCTCAATAAACTCCAAGTAAGATGAACTCAAAGAGATCCACACTGAGACACATTATAATCAAACTTTCAAAAGCCAAAGATAAAGAGAGAATCTTGACAGCAGCAAGAGAGAAGTGAATAATCACATACAAGAGATCCTCAATAAGAAAGTCAGCAGATTTCTCACCAGAAACGTTGGAGGCTAGAAATAAACTGTCCAACAAGAATCCTATATCTGGCCAAACTCCTGTGAGAGTGAGAAAGAAATTAAGATGTTTCCAGATAAACAAAAGCTGAGGGAGTTCATTACTACTAGACTTGCCCTGCAAGAAATGCTTAAGGGAGTCCTACAAGGTGAAATGAAAGGACACTAGACAGCAATCTGAAACCATATGAAGAAATAAAGATTTCAATAAAGGTAAATCATTGAGCAATTATAAAAGCTAATATTATTATAACAATGGTTTGTAATTCCATTTTTGTTTTCTACATAACTAAAGAGACTAATGCATTTAAAAGAATTATTAGGTTATGTTTTGGGGGGCACAATGTATAAAGATGAATTTTGTGACATCAACTGAAAGGGGTGAAGACAGAGGGGCTGTAAAGGTACAGAGTATTTGTATGTTACTGAAGTTAAGACAGTAAAAATTCAAATTAGTGTTATAACTTTAGGATGCTAGATGTAACCCCCATGGTAGCCACACACACACACACACACACACACACACACACAGAGAGAGAGAGAACAGCTATGAAATATAAACAAAAGGAAATGAGAGTAGTGGGAGTCAAGATGGCCATGTGGGAAGACATGGAGTTAGTGTCTCCCCACAACTAGGGCACCTGCCAGCCTCTGGTGGGGGACTCTGATGCCCAAGGAGACAGAAGGAACCCCAAAGTGAACCAGTTGGTCATAGGGGACTGAGGGGGGAGGAGAAGTGGAGGCCAGACAGGATCAGCGCCCCTGAGGCTGGGGAGATCAGGAGAAGCAGCTGGGAGGGACTCTCTGGGAAGAGCAGGAGAGGAGTGGAGGGTGACTGCCTGGCCCACTCAGGCCGGGGAGCCTGCTGAGCTCCCAGACCGGTACCCACCCCATCCAGGCCGCGTGGGTCCTGGGGGCATAGAAGGGAGGTCAGAGAGATCAGGAGTCAAAATCAACTAAACACAAAAGAAGACAGTAATGCAGGAAATGAGGGTCAAAAAAGCTATAACGCATATAGAAACCAAATAGTGAAATGACAGAAGTAAGGCCCCCATCATCAGTAATTACTTTAAATGTAAGTGGATTAAATTCCCCAATTAAAAGACAGAGATTGGTAGAATGAATAAAAATTCATGATTCAACTGCATGCTGTGTGTATGAGACTTATTCTAGATACAAAGACATAAATAAACCGAAAGTAAAAGGTTGGAAAAAGATATTCCACGTAAATAGTAACCAAAAGAGAGCAAAAGTGGCTATACTAATATCTGACTAAATAGACTTTACATCAAAAAGATTATGATATAAAGAAGAAAATTACATATTAATAAAATGTTCAGTACAGCAAAAGGATATAACAATTATAAACATTTACACACCTAATGACAGACCATCACGTATATGAAGCAAAAACTGACAGAACTGAAGGAAGAAATAGACAGTACTACAATAATAGTTGTAGACTTCAACATCCTTCACTCACAATGATGGCTAGAACAACCAGACAGAAGATAAATAAGGAAATAGAGGACATAAAAAATACAACAAACCAACTGGATCTAACAGACAAATATATGACACTCTACCCAACAACAATAGAATACACATTCCTCTCAAGTATACATGGTACATTTTTCAGAATAGAACATATATTAGGCAACAAAGTAAGTCTGGATAGATTTTAAAAGATAGATGTCATACAAAGTAGCTTCTCTGACCACAAAGGGATGAATTTACAAATCAACAACAGAAGTAAAACTGGAAAAATTACAAATTTGTGGAAATTAAACACCGCACTCTTAAACCACAAATGGATCAAAGAAGAACTCACAAGGGAGGTTATAAAATACTTAGAGATGAATGAAATGAAAACACAACATACCGGGACTTCCCTGGTGGTCCAGTGGCTAAGACTCGGTGTTCCCAATGCAGGGGACCCGGGTTTGATCCCTGGTCAGGGAATTAGATCCCACATGCCACAACTAAGAGTTTGCATGCCACAACTAAAAGATCCCACATGCCACAACCAAGACCCGCTGAAGCCAAATAAATAAATAAATTTTTTGAGCTTTTTTTTGTTTTTAATTATTTTTTTTTTTTTAATTTTTATTTTTTGCAGTACGTGGGCCTCTCACTGTTGTGGCCTCTCCTATTGCGGAGCACAGGCTCCGGACACGCAGGCCCAGCGGCCATGGCTCACAGGCCCAGCTGCTCCGTGGCATGTGGGATCTTCCCGGACCAGGGCACAAACCTGCATCCCCTGCATCGGCAGGCAGACTCTCAACCACTGCACCACCAGGGAAGCCCCTAATTTATATTTTTATACAGCAGGTTCTTATTAGTTATCTATTTTATACATATTTGTGTATATATGTCAATCCCAATCTCCCAATTCATCCCACCACCACCCCACATAATAAATAAATATTTAAAACAAACAAACAAAAAACACCATATACCAAAGCTCAAAGGATGCAGCAAAAGCAACGCTAAGGGGGAAATTTATAGCTAAAATCACAGTAAAAAACAAAAAAGATCCTAAGTCAACAACCTAACTTAAAAACTTAAAGAACTAAGAAAAGAAGAACAAACTAAATCCAAAGCTAGCAGAAGGAAGGAAATAATAACAATTAGAACATAGATAAATGAAAAAGAGAATAGAAAAACAATAGAGAAAATCAGTGCAGCCAAAAGCTGGTTCTTTGAAAAGATCAACAAAATTGAGAAACCTTTAGCTAGACTGACCAAGAAAAAAAGAGAAGATTCAAATTATTAAAATTAGAAATGGAAGTGGGTACATTACTACTGATTCTACAGAGATAAGAAGGATTATAATATGCTACTATGAACAACTGTATGTTAGCAAATTGGATAGCCTAGAAGAAATGGATAAATTCCTAGAAGCCTAAAACCGATAACACTAAATCATGAAGGAATAGAAAATCTGTATAGACCTAGTAAGGAGACTGAATCAATAATTTAAAAAATCTCCCAACAAAGAAAGCACCTGGACCTGATTGTGTCACTGCTGAATTCTACTAAACACATAAAGAACTAATACCAATCCTTCTCAAACTTTTCCAAAAAATTGAAGATGAGGGAACACTTCCTAACTCATTTTATTACCTATTGTGAATAATGCTTCTATGAACATGGTGTACAAATGTCTCTTAGACCCTGCTTTCTATTCTTTTGGTATATACCCAGAAGTGGAATTGCTGGGTCATTAAAAATGTTTTTAGGAACCTCCATACTATTTTTCACAGTGGCTGTCCCACCAACAGTATATAAGCATTCCAATTTCTCCACATACTTGCCAACATTTGTTGTTTACTGGGTTTTTTTTGATAGCAGCCATCCTAATGGGCAAGAAATGAAAACTTATGTTCTCACAAAAACCTGTACCAAAACCTGCAACCAATCCAGATATACTTGAGCTGCTGAATGGTTAAACAAACTGTTGTACATCTATACCATGAACTATTACTCAACAAAAAGAAGGAACAAATTATTGATACATGCAACAACCTGGGTGAATCTTGAGGAATAATGCTGAGTGAAAAAAGTCTATCCCAAAAGCTTACATACTACATGATTCCATTTATATAACAATCTTGAAATGTCAAAATTACAGAAATGGAGAACAGATTAGTGGTTGCCATGCGTTAAAGAGGAGGGGGAGGAAGGGAAGTAGGTGTAGCTATAAAAAGACAAACAGAAGTGATCCTTGTGGTAATGTAAATGTTCTGCATTTTTATTGTATCCATGTCAATACCCTGGTTGTGATATTATACTATAGTTCTGCAAAATGTTACCAGTGGGAGAAACTAGGTAAAAGGTATAAAGAATATCTCAGTATTATTTCCAAAAATGTATGGGAATTTACAATTATCTCAAAATAAAAAGTTTAATTAAAAAACCATAATTATAGCAATAGACAATCCAAAAAGGAAATTAAGAAAACAATTACATTTACAATATTATCCAAAAGAATAAAATACCTAGGAATAAATGTAACCAAGGAGGTAAAAGACTTGTGCTTTGGGACTTCTCTGGTGGTGCATTGAGAAGACTCCACGCTCCCAATGCAGGAGGCCCAGCTTCGATCCCTGGTCAGGGAACTAGATCCCACATGTGTACCGCAACTAAGAGTTCGCATGCCACAACTAAGGATCCTGCATGCTGCAACTAACACCCAGTGCAACCAAATAAATAAATAAATATTTTTTAAAAAAGACTTGTGCATTGAAAACTACAAAACGTTACTGAGATAAATTAAAGAAGACCTACATAAATAAAAAGAGTTCCTATGTTTATGGGTTAGAAGACAATATTAAATTAAGATAGCAATTCCCCCAAAACTGATCTACAAATTAAATGCAATCCCTATCAAAATTCTAATGGTCTTTTTGCAGAAATGTAAAAGTTGATTCTCAAATTCATATGGAGCTATAAGGGACCATGGATGGCCAAAACAATATTGAAAAAGAAATACAAAATAGGAGGACTCACACTTCCCTATTTTGAAACTTACTACAAAGTTACAGTAATCAAAATAATGTGGTACTGGCATAGGATAGACTCATATACCAATGGGAATAGAACTGAGAGTCCAGAAATAAACCTAAACATCTATTACCAATTGATTTTCAACAAGGGTGCCAAGACCACCCAGTGGGGAAAGAATAGTGTCTTCAACAAATGATTCCTGGACAACTGGATAAGCACATGCAAAAGAACAGAGCTGGACCCTAACCTTACTCCATATACAAAAATTAACTCATAGAGACTTCCCTGGTGGTCCAGTGGTTAAGACTCCATGCTCCCAACGCAGGGGGCCCGGGTCCGATCCCTGGTCAGGGAACTAGATCCTGCATGCCGCAACTAAAAGATCTTGCATGCCGCAATGAAGATCTTGCATGCAGCAACAAAGATCCCATGTGCCACAACTAAGACCTGGTGCAGCCAAATAAATAAATATTCTTTAAAATTAAAAAAAAAATAACTCGTAATGAATCAATAACTGAAATATAAGAGCCAAAATTATAAAACTCTTAGATAAAACATAGGGGTAGATCTTCATGACATTGGACTTGGCAATGGATTCTTAATTTGATACCAAAAGCACAACTAACAAGAGAAAAAAATAGATAAATTCATCAAAAATTAAAACTTTTGTGCATCAAAGGATATTCTCAAGAATGTAAAAGATGACCTACAGAATGGGCAACATATTTGCAAGTCCCATATCTGATAAGGATATCCAGAATATATAAAGAACTCTTACAACTCAAACAATGAAAAGACAAACTACCCAAGTTAAAAATGGGCAAGGACTAGAATAGATATATCTCCAAAGAAGATATGCAAATGGCCAAGAAGCACATGAAAAGATGTTCAATATCATTTATCATCAAGGAAATGCATATTAAAATTATAATGAGATATCTCCTCACAATCACTAGGATGGCTTTAATATAAACAACAAGCAAAAAAAAGTTAAGTAACAAGCATTGGCAAGGATGTGGAGAAATAGGAAATTGTACATTGCTGGTGAGAATACAAAACAGTGCAGTTGCTGTGGAAAATAGTTTGGTGGTTCCTCAAAAAAGTTAAACATTAAATTACCATATGACCCAATAATTCCAAATGTAGGTATATACCCAAGAGAAATGAAAACTTATGTCCACCTGGAAACCTATATACAAATGTTTGTAGGAGATATTATTCATAATAACCAAAAGGTGGAAACAAGCCAAATGTTAATCAGTGGATGAATGGATAACAAACTATGATACATGCAATGGAATATTAGTCAGTCACAAAAAATGAATAAAGTACTGATAATGCTACAACTTGGATGAACCTTGAAAATATTATGCTAAGTGAGATAAGCCAAACACAAAGGTCACATGTTGCTTGACTCCTTTTATGTGATATACACAGAATACGCAAAGCAGATTAGAGGAAACCAAGAGATGTGGGGAGGGGACAATGGGGAATGATTACTTAGTGGGTATGGGGTATTCTTATGGAGTGATGAAAAAGTTTTGTTTTGTTTTTTTGGCCTCGCCACGCAGCATGCGGGATCTTAGTTCCCCGACCAGGGATCAAACCTGTGTCCCCTGCAGTGGAAGCGTGGTCTTAACCACTGGACTGCCAGGGAAGTCCTGAAAAGCTTTTGAAACTAGAGAGAGCTGGCGGTTGCACAACATTGTGAATACGCTAAATACCACTGAATTGTACATTTTAAAATGGTTAATTGTACGTTATGTGAATTTCAACTCAAAAACGTTTTTATAAAACTTTAGCAACACTTACTTTTAGATCTTGAATATTAGATTTTAGTAACCCTTAAAAACTAAGGTAACTATTAAGACTATAGATAACTATCCTTCAGCTGTATACAAAACTAAATAAGCCGATGGACATGTACGTCATGCTCCAAGGAGAACCCAAGAGACAGCCTGCATTTGGGGGTCTGTTGGTAACCTGTTAGGAGACTTTTTGTGGTCCACCAACAGACTGTGGACCGTAGTTGAGAATCACCGATCTCTGTCTCCTGGGAACATGACTCAGCAGCTATGGACAGGCACGACTGTTAAAGGAAAGTGTACAGGGCATAAAGCCGAGGACTGGAGTCCTCAGTGAGGTTGAAGGGCATGGCACAAGCATGATGGCTATGCTTGTGTGAAAGGGGAAGGGGGAAGTTGGCAAGAGCACATGTTTCTGCTCAGGCTGTAAGCAGGAAGTGGCTGTTCCCACTGATGGGAGTTGCCCAGGTATGCTCCATATTTGTACATTATAGTTAAAAGTAAACCTGAAATGGAAGCCTGTCATTTACTGACTTGCCACTGAATTTTAGTCTGGAAATGAAGTCATGGACTCAACCATTTTCCAGCCCCCCACACCTCTGCTGCTTCTTCTGCAGCAGAATTGGAGGCAAGGTAGCAGTGAATAGATCTTTGAGCCCCTGGCGTACCTTTCCACCTCCCAGGAAGAACCTCCATGCCATATCTTACCTGGACAAGGCGTCTGTTGGGTGCACATCATGCCCCCTGGTGCAGTAATTATATAGGGTCCTGAAGTGCCGAACCAGTAATTTACACTTCCAAGTGGAATTCCTCTGGCAGCTGAGAAGACAAGTTTGGCAAAATAGGGACTCTTTAATTCTTTTAAGTCAGATGTACAGCAGCTAGCAACCAAATAATTAACAGAGTATTAACCATCACCTTACATGTGTGTCCAACAATGTCCCCAGGATACAAGATTAAAAATATACATTGCCCTTGTCCTCAACTGTATGCTTCTTGAAGGCAGTGATTGTGTATATTTGCCTGTGCTTATTGAAGGCCTAGCATAACACCCACCATGATAGGTATTCAGAAAAAATTTCCAAGTGAGAATTCTATCAAGTTGGCAAGTCCATTAAAGGCCAATGTAATGGCAGTACTAAAGAAAGCACTTCTGTTTGTCTCCCTCTGCCTCTCAAAAGGACACTTTTGATGGTATTTGAGGTCCACTTGAATAATCCAGAGTAATCCCCTCATCTCAAGATCCTTAATTATATCTGAGAAGGCTTTTTTTTTTTTTTTTTTTTTTTTTTACAAACAAGGTAACATTCACAGATTCTGAGGATTAGGACACAGATTATATCTTTGGGAGCCATTATCAGCCTGCCACACTAATTTCTGGCCTATGGCATATGACCAGAAGTAATGTACACTGCTTCCAGGCCTGACCCATGAAAACTTCCCAGGTGAGATCTTTACTCTCTTCCCCTCTCTGCTCGCTACCCAAAGAGGTCTTGGAAGCCATGTGTTAACGATGGCAGAGACTCTATTACCTTGGGTCCCTGAAGGGCTATGTGGAACAGAGCCCCCTTTCACCCCTGCTGATTGGCCTTTATATAAGCAGTAATATCCATTATCTTAAGCCATTGATAATTTGGGGTTTATCTGTTTCAATAGCTAGCATTATCTTAACTAATTATTATTACTTAACTAATTCACTCTGAATCTAAAGTTGTCATCCTTCCCTGTTACCCTCCCTTTCAATATTCTATTAGTATTCCCTTTCAGAATAAGTCATTATTTTATTCACTTACATGTTTGCTTATTTCTTATATGACTCTCACTAGACTGTAAGTTTAACAAAAGCAGGGACTATGTACTTATGTCTCGTTCACTGTTGTGTTCCCAATTGTCGCTCCTAGTGTTTGGCACACAATAGGTACTCAATACATGTTTGCTAAAAACTTAAATCAAAGAGCCCTGACAAAGCAACTCTGCTGAGGCGAAAGGAATCTTTCCTGGTCATATAATCAGCTCATGATGCATGATGGGTGTTTAATTCCAAAGGCCTCAAGGAAGCCCATTCACAAGACCTGACTCTTGCCAGGGGAGTAGGCATAGGCTTCCACACCTAAACCATGACATAATCAGACCCAGAGCAGTTTCAGACATTGGGCCAAGTTCATATAAGTTGCCTAAATCCTTTCCAAGTGGCTGTGCAATGGCTGAGACACTGACCTACCTTTGCAGGCCAAGAAGCAGAACTTAATGAGAGCACGAAGAGAATCCCCTGAAGTTGCCTGACCCTTATCTCATAATCCTAAAAATAAGCCCCCTCAGTACTGTGAGGCCAAAAATAAGAGTGAATTCAAGACCCAGAATGCAATTGTCCCGAGTTCCCCAGACATCTGTAGCAAAGGGGAACTGGATTTCCAAGTGTCCCCTGACCCGGATTCTTCATAGCTACACTCCCTCTGTCTGTAGGACACTCTGTTATCCAATGTCAGGCTTCCAGATGCTGTCTGCCCTCTGCACCATGAAGAGCTGCCAGTGGGGTACAGCTTGTGAACTCCTTGGCCTTTATATATTTGCACTGTATTTTTAACAGTAACTGCAACAAATTTTCTTACTCCTCAATTTTCTCTAACATCGTTCTTCATCACCCCTCTTCTCCAGCAGTTCACTGAAATCTCTTGATAATTCTGCCAAAACCTCAAATTTCCTCATGCAATGCACATTTTTCAGTCTTCATTTTACCAAACATCTCTCCAGCAGCTGACAGATGACTACCCAGTAATGCTTGAACCTTTCTCCTCCCTTGACTTCCAGGATAATGAACTCACTTGATTCTTCTCTCACCTCTCAGTCAGCCCCTTCTCAATCTCCATTGAAGGTCACCCCTCCCTACCTATCCTTTAAATGTTGAGGACCCTTGGCATACCATCCTTAATACCATCCTTAATACCATCCTTAATACCATCACTGAATGAGCCCATCATTCACATGGCTTCAGAGATGACCGATGTGCTGAGGATTTCCAAATCAGTGTCTTGATACAGTGCATCTTTGGAGCTCCAAGCTGCATGTCTACTGCCTCTAGCAGCTTGTGTACCTCACACTTAATATGGTGCAGGGGTTAAGAGTGTAGGCTCAAAAGGACACAACATCTTTTATACAGTATTCCTGCCAAAATACGTGACCTGAATATAATCATGAGGAAACAGACAAACACAAATTAAGGGATATTCTACGAAACAATAAGGCTGTATTCTTTTTAAAATGTCAGGGTCATGAAAGACAAAAAGAAAGGCTGAGCGCAGACTAAAGGAGACCAAAGAAATAGGACAACTGAATTCAATATGTGATCTGGGATTAGATCCTGGATTGGAAAAAAAAAATGCTATTAGAATTAGGAATAGTAATGGTCAATCATTTGAATTTGAATAATCAATAGTATTGTTTCAATGTTAAATTTTCTGATTTGATAAGCACACTGAGGTTAGATGAGAGAATGCCCTTGTTCTTAGGAGATACACACTGAAATATTTAGAAATGAAGGAAATGATCTTTGTGACTTACTCCCAAATAGTTCAAACAAAAGCAGGAAAAAAAAAGAATAACATAAAGCAAACGTGGGGACTTCTCTGCTGGCGCAGTGGTTAAGAATCCGCCTGCCAACGCAGGGGACACGGGTTCGAGCCCTGGTCTGGGAAGATCCCACATGCCGCGGAGCAACTAAGCCCACGCGCCACAACTACTGAGCCCGCGCACCTAGAGCCCGTGTTCTGCAACAAGAGAAGCCACCGCAATGAGAAGCCCGTGCACCACAATGAAGTGTAGCCCCCACTCACCGCAACTAGAGAAAGCCTGCGTGCAGCACTGAGGACCCAACACAGCCAAAAATAAATAAACAAATAAATTTATTATTTTTAAAAAAGCAAATGTAGGAAAATGTTAATAATGGGTTAATCTAGATGAAGGTCCATGTGAGTTCGCTGTAATATTCTTAAAACTTTCTATAGATCTTATTTTTTTTCAAAATGAAAAGTTTAAAGAGAGAGAGTATGTTTAAGGTTCAAATTCCAGCTCCACCACTTGCTAACTGTATAGCCTTGAGAAATTATATAACCATCACTGACTCAGTTTCCCTAGCTATACATTGGGGATAATGATAGAACCTACATCATAAGTTTTTGTGAGGATTAAATAAATTAACACATGTAAAGGCCTTGGAACACTGCCCAGTATATGATAAGCATTCAATAAGTGTTAGGTAGTATTAATTACTATGTCTAAAGTTGAACTCAATTCCTCTCCAATTTAGACTATCGCTTATACTCATTTTTTTTTTTTTCGGCCATGTGGCTAGCAGGATCTTAGCTCCCTGACTAGGGATGGAACCCGGGCCAATCCCCAACCACTGAAAGCATCGAGTCCTAACCACTGGACTGCCAGGGAATTCCCTAGACTATCTCTTATACACTTGACTATGGTCTATAGCATCATGATCCAGTCAGTCTTCTAAGGTAGAAAATTCATTACATTCGTCTGTGTGTCCCCAGAACTTTGCCCATGCCTCTATTACAGCACATGCCATAAGACAGGATAATGTATTTGCATATGTCTATCTCTACTGGACTGTGTTTGTCTCAGCTAGACTGGAGTTGGGGGTGGAGAAGGCAAGGGAGAAAGGGGAAGAGCATTCCAGACAGAGCAAA
The DNA here is from genome assembly GCF_003676395.1 of Aethalodelphis obliquidens. NCBI lineage: Eukaryota > Metazoa > Chordata > Mammalia > Artiodactyla > Delphinidae > Aethalodelphis > Aethalodelphis obliquidens. The sequence goes on along the minus strand of NW_020837952.1, from coordinate 57,950,841 downwards.
TAGCATGAAGGCTCAGAGGTGGGAGGGCAAGGCACAAAGAAACCCAGTTGGATTGGAGTACAAAAGGTGAGAGAATGAGGGATATAAAGTGAGGCTAGATTGAATTAAAATATAACATAAAAAGATTATTTGTATCCTCTGGTACATCCATTAGATCAGTGCTGCAGGGCTTGATGGTACCTCTTCCCATGCTTTAGTCCCATGGAAGATGGGAATTAAACCTAAGAGAAGCAAAGGCAAAGTCAGAAAGGAGAGAAGACAAAAAGCCATGCCAGAGGAAGAAGAGCCAAGGCCACGCTACCGAAAACAAGACTACTCAGTGATACATGAGACCGGCACTTAAATGGACAAAAGACTATCAGGTATAATTAGCTGTTCAGGTGTCTGACGGTAAGCTCCCATTAGACTGCAAACTCCTTCAGGACAGGGAGGGACTAAATCTTGTGTTCCTAGCATGTAGTATGTTACTTGGCACATAGTCAGTAGGCTCAGGAAATGCCCGCTGAATACATGTGCAAATATCAACCGCCTGACCACAGAGGCCAGAAGTCTTCACTAGCTAACAGTCTTACTTCAATTACACAGGCCCCCAAACCCCAAAGTGCTTGATAATTTTATAAGCATCGCTCACCAGCAGAGGCAGCTTTCATCAGCAGCTGGGCAAATTCAATGGCACCTCCTTTTCTGAAGGATAATTTAAAAATAGCCTGTCCTTCCCAGCCACCTGGAGGAAGAAACGGCACACACTCACTAAGAGGCTGGCATGCTGTAACAGAAGGACTGCCACAAACAATAAGAGAAGCACTACCCAATGAAGCAGGGGCCAAGTCTGAATCTTAAACCTTCTGGAAGCTTTTGAGAAAAAATATACTTCTGAGGGGAGACACTTACCATCCGGAGCTGCCTGAATGGTTCCTTTAATGTAGTTGGGGGCAAAGATTGGTTGTTGAATGGTGCAATTACTCATCAGACCAAATGGCATCATAAAAGAAAGCATGGGGTCATTGACTAAGTGTGAAGTCACGAAGATCACCTAAGAGAGAAAAGAAACTTTGGAAAAGGAATGCAATTTATCCATGGATTGAGACATATAAGAGCAATTCTGAAGTTAAGGCTGCTTTGGCATTCTGGCCTAATTGAGAAGCATGACTAATTTTCTTCCATCACACTTCAACATGGAAAATCTCAAAGGAGAAATGGTTTAAAATACTTTGAAAGTCAATGTTTAACCTCTCTCCATTTTAAGGAAAAATGTAGAGTTAATCAGATCAAAGTAGAAGTAGAAATTACCCGGTATGAAGTGAGAAACAATGTTCCTCTTTTTGTACCATTAAAGAGATCATATCCCACTGGTTGCTGTAGGAAGGAGAGGTCCACATCCTGACTCTGCTTCAAGACACTGCAGAAAAGACAGGGCAGACAGCACACAATTTAGAATCTATATAAAATTATACAAACAGAGCTCGTAGCATAGTTTCTAGCCTGGAGGGAGATTTTAATAAAAGTTACTTGCTGCTGCTACTGCTACTACTATTTTATTAAAATAGAAAGGAATTTAAATGATCTTATTCTCTGACAATTCACACTTATTCTTCTTCTTTATCATTGGGTTCTTTTTTTAAAAAAAATTAGTTCCCCCACTCTTTTATTAATTAATTTATTATATTTGGCTGCGTTGGGTCTTAGTTGTGGCACTCGTTATCTTTCATTGTGGCTCACAGGCTCTTCACTGCGGCACGAGGGCTCTCTAGTTGAGGCTCATGGACTTAGTTGCCCCACAGCATGTGGGATCTTAGTTCCCCAACCAGGGATCGAACCCACCTTCACCTTCATTGGAAGGCGGATTCTTTACCGCTGGACCACCAGGGAAGTCCCATTGGGTTCTTCTTTCTTATCAAACCTAATTCTATTCTTAATGTATATTCATTAATTCTTCTACTTCTTGTGCAGTTGGTATAAAGCACTCTGTTAACGGAAATGTTTCTTGGACTCTGGTAAAGAACGTTAGGCACACGCAGAGTGCTCCCGAACGCTCTGACATGTTCCCTCTGTCTGTCATGTTCTCCCTGCACTCCTAACCTGAAAAACTTGGGCTCATCCTATTCTTACTCATAGAATCCTACTGGGTTTTTTTCCTTTCTTAGCAATTTGTATATATAAATTATAAATATATAAGTGGGTGCTACTAAATATTGAAAGAATGAGTGAATGAAAACATGAATATAGGTAATAATGCAAGAAATATATGACATACATCACATAAATGGAACAAAAATATCATGGCAGTTTGGTGGAAGGAGAGATTAGCTCTTGGTTGAAGTAATTAGGAATGACTTTACAGAAAGGTTGACATTTGAGCTGATTCTTTTTTTTTTAGGCCATGCCATGCAGCATGCAGGATCTTAGCTTCCCAACCAGGGATCCCCTGCATTGGGAGTGCAGAGTCTTAACCACTGGACCACCAGGGAAGTCCCATTGAGCCAATTCTTAAGAGATGAATAGTGTTTCAGTAGGCAGAAGTGAGGGTAGGGGAAAATCCTGATGGGGAGCAAACAGCATTAATGGAGGTATGCAGTGGAAAGAAAACTGTGTACTTGGGAGCAGCCTACCTATGTGGATTCATCAAAACAGCATGGAAGTGAGACCCGGAGGAATAGTGAGATAAAGCTGGAATCATGCTGGGACTAGAGCTTGGAGACATCATTCAATAGGCAAGGCAGAACTGTGACTTACAGCTGTCTCAGCAGGGAAGTCACATGATCAAGGAAGTGGTGGTATGTCAGAGGGATCCATTTAAGAGTTCCTAAAAATGTTGCGATATGAGGTAATAAGAACTGGAACTAGGATGGTGGTGTATGGATAAAAAGGGCTTTTTAAGAGACTATGAAAAAATAGGATGTCAGCAAAAATGGTGGAATAAGGAACTCTAAAGGTCAGCCTAGAACTCCAGAATCTAATCAAAAGTTTATAGCAACTAGGGGAATGTTTAATCAAGAAAAAAATAGTTGAATGTCAATAAGGGAGTTTTGTGCACTTTAACTTACCCTAGTACTATCCTCCACTCTCCAGTTTGGCAACAGCTTTGACAACAACAACCCATATTCTCAGTATAGGTGCCCACTCCTGGGCGGAGGAAAACAGACCTTATTGTGGTTTGACCTGTCCAGTGGCTTCCTGGAGGACTAGCTATAAGGGCATGTGCCTAACTCAGAACTCTCTTAGGACTTAGGCAGCTACCTAGGGCACATCTGTCAAAAACATTTCAAGGCAAATGTGTTAGAGCTGCTATCTGGGGCAAAGAATGACATTTTGGGCAAACAATAAAAAAACTGAAAAGTGAGGAAGGAAAGACTAGGAAATGAGATACTTTGAGGAATAAAGGCTTTGAAAACCTCTGACATGTTCATGGGAATCTAGAAAGCACCACACATACATTTTCAGGGCTGAGTTCATGCTCAGAAGAAACCTGAGAAGGCCCCAAAACTGTTATCTCTGGTTGACAGTGGCTCTGCTCTGCTCAAGCAGGCAGTGAAAGCTAAGACAGAGTTTTAAACTGCCTAGCTGAGTGATAAAGACAGGCTCCAACTCACACACACACACACACAGGGCATCTGCAAAGGCTGGGATTTTGTTGTTGTTGTTCCAAACATACAAGTAAACTGTCAAATCACTAGCTAGCCTCTAAATTAACATAAAAGAGGCCACACATGTCATTAGCAACACATAACAAAGAATATAGACTTTACAAAATTAGTTCAGGGGGCTTCCCTGGTAACGCAGTGGTTGAGAGTCCGCCTGCCGATGCAGGGGACACGGGTTCGTGCCCCAGTCCAGGAAGATCCCACATGCCGTGGAGCGGCTGGGGCCATGAGCCATGGCCGCTGAGCCTGCGCATCCGGAGCCTGTGCTCCACAACAGGAGAGGCCACAACAGTGAGAGGCCCGCGTACCACAAAAAAAAAAAAAAATTAGTTCAGAAAAATCACTAAACAATAACTACAATATGCAGCAACAACACCCTGTGGAAGAGGGAGAGTCTGATTTCCAGAGTTGCCACATTATAATTTTTAAAAATGTCCAGTTTTCAACAAAAGAAAAACATGAGGCATGCAAAGAAACAAGAAAGTATGGGACTTCCCTAGTGGTGCAGTGGTTAAGAATCTGCCTGCCAATGCAAGGGACGCGGGTTAGAGCCCTGGTCCGGGAAGATCCTACATGCCACAGAGCAACTAAGCCCGTGCGCCACAACTACTGAGCAGGCACTCTAGAGCCCACGAGCCACAACTACTGAAGCCCGTGAGCCACAACTACTGAAGCCCACGTGCCTAGAGCCCATGCTCCGCAACAAGAGAAGCCACTGCAATGAGAAGCCTGCACACTGCAACGAAGAGTAGCCCCTGCTCTCCTCAACTAGAGAAAGCCAGCACGCAGCAATGAAGACCCAAAGCAGCCATAAATAAATAAATTTATTTATTTATTTTAAAAAATTAATTGAAACTGCCCCTTAGGAAGCCAAGAAATTAGATTCACTAGACAAAGACTCTAAATAAACTATTTAAAATATATTCAAAAATTAAAAGAAACAACGACTTAATAACCTAAGGAAAAGGATGAAAACAATGTCTCATCATGTAGAGAATACAAAAATAAAAAGATAGAAATTATAAAAAGGAACCAAACAGAAATTCTGGAGTTGAAGACTATAATAACTGATATAAAAAGTTCAGTAGTGGGGGACTTAATGGCATATTTCAGCAGGCAGAAGAATCAGTGAACTTGAAGATAGGTCAATTGAGATGAATAGTTACTACCTGAGTAACAGAAAGAAAAAAGAATGAAGAAAAAGGAACAGAGTCTAACAGACCTGTGGAACACAATCAAACATATCAACGTATGTATTATGCGACTGGCAGAAGGAGAGGAGAGGAAAAAAGGGGGAATAAAGAATTTTTGAACAAATAATGTCCACAATTTTCCCAAATTTAATGAAATACATGAATCTACACATCCAAGCTCAACAAACTCCAAGTAGGATAAACTCAAAGAGATCCACACTGAGACACATTGCAATCAAACTGCTGAAAGCCAAATACAGAGAATCTTGAAAGCAGCAAGAGAAGAAAATTATCATGCACAAGGAATCCTCAATAAGACAAACAGCTAACTTCTCACCAGAAAATATGGAGGTAATGGGATGAAATATTCAAAGTGCTAAAAGGAAAAAAAAATTGTCAACCAAGAATTCTAAATCTGGCCAAACTATCCTTCAAAAATTAAGGAAAAATTAAAACATTACCAAGTGAACAAAAACTGACAGAGTTTATCACTACTAGATCTGAAATATAAGAAATGTTAAAGGAAGTCCTTCTGCCTGAAATAAAAAGACACTGGACAGTAAATGAAATCAACACAAAGAAATAAAAAACACTGGGAAAGATAATTACATAGGTAAATTAAAAATCAATATTAATGAATTTTGGGTTTGTTCATTTCATTTCATCCTATATGATTTAAAACACAATTGCATAAAACAATAATTATAAATCTATAATGATGAGCACACAATGTATAAAGATGTAATTTGTGACAATCACAATATAAGAGGGCAGAGCTATGTAGGAGTAAAGTTTTTGCATATAATTAAAACTAAGTTGGTATTAATTTGAACTAGATTGTTATAAATTAAGATGTTAAACATAATCTGTGGGGCAACCACAAAGAAGATAAGTAAAATACATGCAGCAAAGGAAATGAAGAGAGATAAAGATGGTATACTAAGAAATATCTGTTAAACACAAAAAAGCACTCATGGAGGAATTGAGGAACAAAAATGATATAAGAAATATAGAAAACAAATAGCAAAAGAGCAGAAGTTAAATTCTTCCTTATCAATAATTACATTAAATTAAATGGATTAAAGTCTCCAATTAAAAGGCAGAGAATGGTAGAATATATTTTTTTTAAAACATATTAATGCTATAGACTGTCTACAAAAACTCACTTGAGATCTAAAGACACAAATAGGTTGAAAGTAAAAGGATGGAAAAAGATACTCCATGAAACAGTAACCAAAAGAGAGCTGCAGTGGCTATACTAATATCAGAAAAACATAGACTTATTTATCTCTTGTAAAAATAAAATACAGTGTGTGTGAAAAAAAATTATTACAAGACAAAGAGGAATCTTCTATAATACTAAAAGGGTTAATCATCAAAAAGATACAACAATGATAAGCATGGATACATCTAACAAAATTCAACCAGACCTAACATATAAGGACACTCCCCCCACAAAGGTAGAATACACATTCTTCTCAAGTGCACATGGAACAGTCTCTAGGATAGACCATATGTTGGGCCACAGAACAAGTCTCACGAAATTTATGAAGACTGCAATCATACAAAATATCTTTTATGACTACAATGGAATGAAATTAGAAAAAAATAACTGAAGGATATCTGACAAAGTAACAAATATATGGAAATTAAACATCACATTCTTCTTCTTTTTTTTTTTTTTTTTTGCAGTATGCGGGTCTCTCACTGTTGTGGCCACTCCCGTTGCAGAGCACAGGCTCTGGACGCGCAGGCTCAGCAGCCATAGCTCACAGGCCCAGCCGCTCCGTGGCATGTGGGATCTTCCTGGACCAGGGCACGAACCCGTGTACCCTGCATCGGCAGGCGGACTCTCAACCATGAGCCACCAGGGAAGCCCTAAGCATCACATTCTTAAACAACCAATGGGTCAAAGAAGAAATCATAAGTGAAATTAGAAAATACTTCGATCTAAATGAAAGCAAAAGCATACATACCAAAATTATTTAGATGCAGCAAAAGCAGTGCTTAAGAGTGAAATTTATAGCTTTTAATGCCTACATTTTTTTTTTTTTTTTTTTTTTTTTTACGGTACGCGGGCCTCTCACTGTTGTGGTCTCTCCCGTTGCGGAGCACAGGCTCCGGACGCGCAGGCTCAGCGGCCACGGCTTGCGGGCCCAGCCGCTCCGCGGCATGTGGGATCTTCCCGGACCAGGGCACGAACCCACGTCCCCTGCATCGGCAGGCGGACTCTCAACAACTGTGCCACCAGGGAAGCCCAATGCCTACATTTTTTAAAAGAGAGATTTCATATTAATAATCTAACTTTCCACCTTAGGGAACTAGAAAAACAAAAGCAAATGAAACCCAAAGTTAGCAGTAGGGAGGAAATAATAAAGATTACAATGGAGATAAATGAAATAAAGAATAGAAAAATAGAATCAATGAAACCAAAGTTACTTCATTGTGAAGATCAACAAAATGTACCAATCTTTAGCTAAACTGACCAAGGAAAAAAGAAAATTCAAATTACTAAAACTATGGATGAAAGTGGGGATGTTGGGCTTCCCTGGTAGCGCAGTGGTTAAGAATCCACCTGCCAGGGCTTCCCTGGTGGCGCAGTGGTTGAGAGTCCGCCTGCCGATGCAGGCGACACGGGTTTGTGCCCCAGTCCAGGAGGATCCCGCATGCCGCAGAGTGGCTGGGCCCGTGGGCCATGGCCGCTGGGCCTGCGCGTCCGGAGCCTGTGCTCCACAATGGGAGAGGCCACAACAGTGAGAGGCCTGCGTACCGCAAAAAAAAAAAAAAAAAGAAAAGAAAAGAATCCACCTGCCAATGCAGGGGACATGGGTTCAAGCCCTGGTCCAGGAAGATCCCACATGCCGCAGAGCAACTAAGCCTGTGCGCCACAACTACTGAGCCTGCAAGCCACATTACTGAAGCCCACTTGCCTAGAGCCCGTGCTCTTCCACAAGAGAAGCCACTGCAATGAGAAGCCTGCGCACCTCAACAAAGAGCAGCCCCCACTCGCTGCAACTAGAGAAAGCCTGCGTGCAGCAACAAAGACCCAATACAGCCAAATATAAATAAATAAATAAATAACATTTTAAAAAAAGCAAGAAAGTGGGGATGTTATCACAGACCTTACAGAGATTTAAAATAAGATTATAAGAGAATATATGAACAATTGTATGGCAACAAATTAGATAACATAGATAAAATGGGTAAATTCCTAGAAAAAAACTACTGAAATTGACTAAAGGAAGAAAATTGGAATAGACCTATAACAGGTAGAGATTGAATCAGTAGTCAAAAAACTTCCAATAAGAAAAAACAGAAAAATACTCATGTAAAAAATCCTCAAAAATATACTAGTAAACTGAATATAACAACACATTAAGAGGATTATACACCATGACCAACTGGGATTTATCCCTGGAATGCAAAGATAGTTTAAGATACGAAAGTCAATCAATAACATAAAAATAGACTACCTTATGATCCAGCAATCCCACTTCTGGGTATATATGCAAAGGAAATGAAAATAGGATAGCAAACAAGTATCTGTACTCCCATGTTCATTGAAGCATTGTTCATAATAGCCAAGATATGGAAACCATGTAAGTGTCCATCAATGAATGAACAGATAAAGAAGATGTGAGATAGATAGATATGTATGGACAGAGAGAGAGAGAGAGAGAGAGCCACACAGAGAAAGACAATACTGCATGGAATCACTTATATGTGGAATCTTTAAAAAGTCAAACTCAAAGAAACAGAGAAGTAGGGTGTTGCCAGAGGCAAGGGGCCAGGGTGGGGGGCTGTGGAGAGAATAGGGACAGGTTAGGAAAAGGATCAAACTTAATATAAATTTTTTTAAAAATAGAGATTTTTTTAAGAAAATCAATCAATGTAATATACCACATTGACAAAATGAAGGACAAAAAACCACATGATCATCTCAATTGATGCAGAAAAAGCATTTGACAAAATTTTACACTCTTTCATGATAAACACACTCAACAAACTAGGAATCATAGGAAACTACCCCAAAATAATAAAAGCCATTTATGAAAAGCCCACAGCTAACATCATACTCAATGGTGAGAGATGAAAGCATTTCTTCTAAGATCTGGAAAAAGGTAAGGATGCCCACTCTCACCACTTCTATGGTAAAATGATCTTCAACAAGGGTGCCATGACCACTCAATGGGGAAAGAACAGTCTCTTCAACAAATGATGTTGGAAAAACTAGATATCCACATGCAAAAGAATGAAGTTGGACCTTTAACTTACACCATCTTAAAAATTCGACTCAAAATGGATTAAAGAACCAAACATAATCTCTAACACTACAAAATTTCTGGAAGAAAACATAGGTGGAAATTTTCATGACACTGGGCTTGGCAACAATTTCTTGCATATGACACCAAAAGCACAGGCAACAAAAGCAAAAATAGACAAATGGGACTATATCAAACTTGAAAACTTTTGTGCATCAAAGGACACAATCAACAGAGTGAAATGTCAACCTATAGAATGGGGGAAAATATTTGCAAACCATAAGAGGTTAATATCCAGAATATGTAAAGAACTCCTACAACTCAACAACACCAAAAAAACCCAAACCGATTTAAAAATGGACTAAGGACTTAAATAAACATTTCTCCAAGGATGATATATAAATGGCTTAAAAATATGAAAAGATGTTCAACTTTATTAATCATCAGAGGAATGCAAATCAAAACCATGAATGAGATAGCACCTCACACCTATTAGGATGGCTACTATTGAAAAAAGAAAAGTGTTGCCTAGGATGTCGATAAATTGGAACTCTTGTGCACTCTTGGTGGGATTGTAAAATGGTGCGACAACTATGGAACAGTATGGAGTCTCCTCAAAAATTAAAAATAGAACTACTCCATAATCCAGCAATCCCACTTCTGGGTATATATCGAAAAGAATTGAAAGCAGGGTCTCAAAGAGATATTTGCACACTCACGTTCATAGCAGCACTACTCATAATAGCCAAGAGGTGGAAGCAACATAAAAGTCTATCAATGAATGAATGGAGAAACGAAATGTGTTATATGAGTAAAATGGAATATTATTCAGCCTTAAAAAGGAAGGAAATCTTGTCACATGTTACAACATGGGTGAATCTTGAGGACATTATGCTAAGTGAAATAACCCAGACAAAGACAAATACTATATGATCTCACCTACATGTGGAATCTAAAAAAAAATTCAAATTCACAGAAGCAGAGAGTAGAACAGTGGTTATTGGGGGCTGATGGGATGGGGGAAGTGGAGAGATGTTAAGCAAGGTTACAAAATTTACAGTTAAGTAGGATGAATAAGTCTAGAGATCGAATATATAGGCATGAAGACTATATTGTACTTAATAATACTATATTGAACACTGGAAATACGCTAAGAGAGTAAAAAAATGATCATTATGTGAGATGACACGTTAATTAACTTGACTGTAGGAATCATTTCACTATGTATATTACATCAAATCACCATGTTGTATACTTAAATATATACAATTTTTATGTTTTTAGTGGCTAAGATGGTAAATTTTGTTATGTGCTTTTTACCACACAAAAAATGAACAACTTTGGGATTTCCCCGGTGGTGCAGTGGTTAAGAATCTGCCTGCCAATGCAGGGGACACGAGTTCAATCCCTGGTCCAAGAACATCCCACATGCCGTGGAGCAACTAAGCCCATGGGCCACAACTACTGAGCCCACGTGCCACAACTACTGAAGCCCGCACACATAGAGCCCGTGCTCTGCAACAAGAGAAGCCACCGCAATGAGAAGGCTGAACACTGCAACGAAGAGTAGCCCCTGCTCGCCACAACCAGAGAAAGCCCGTGAGCAGAAACAAAGACCCAACACAGCCAAAAATAAATAAATAAATACATAAATAAATATATTTATTAAAAAATGAATAATTTAGCAAAAAAATGGAGAACATTTATGAACCAAGAAAATTTACCAAATACATATAGTCAATAACCATAAGACAAAAATAATTTCACTAGCAATTAAGCTTTAAAAAAAGATATCAGTATTCAGATTCCATGATCAGACTGAGAGAGCTATCAAAGATTAACACAGGGTGTTGGCATTGGGCACTCAAAGTATTAAAAGGAATGTAATTTGATATAATTCTGTAGGGTAATTTTGCAATAAATATATTTCTGTGTATAAATATATTAAATATAAAAGATTTTTAATATTTTGACAAGATCTTTCATATTAAAAAGATATTTTTAAAATATTTTTTTAAAAGTCTGTGTCCTCTGCTCCCACAATTCCACTTTCAGGAATATATCTGAAAGAAACATTCTGACAGGTGGGCAAAGATAAATCTTTAAAAAGTTCACTGCAGCAATGTTTATAGCAAGGACAAATTAAAATCAGACTATCTGGGACTTCCCTGGTGGCGCACTGGTTAAGAATCCGCCTGCCAATGCAGGGGACACAGGTTCCAGCCCTGGTCTAGAAGATCCCACATGCTGTGGAACAACCAAGCCCATGCACCACAACTACTGAACCTGCATTCTACAGCCTGCGAGCCACAACTACTGAGCTTGCGTGCCACAACTACTGAAGCCCGCATGCCTAGAGCCCATGCTCCACAATAAGAGAAACCACCGCAATGAGAAGCCTGCACACTGCAACGAAGAGTAGCCCCCACTCGCCGCAACTAGAGAAAGCCTGTGCGCAGCAACGAAGACCCAATGCAGACAAAAAAAAAAAGAAAGAATATAGCCTCCTTTTTTAAAAAAAAAAAAATCAGACTATCCCAGATATGGGCTGGAGCAAATATGTATGCATACTGGAGGACAAGACATTGAAAATAATGATGTAGGTACCGACACTGGAAAGCATCCCCAATACATTGGTAAATGAGAAAAACAAGTTACAAAGCAGTCTGACAGGGGAAGGTGTGTATATTTCCACAGGGGAAAGTACAGAAGGATACATACCAAAATGTAAAAAGCACTGGATGTAGGAATTTGGGGTAATTTAAAATTTTTCCCAAGTTTTCTACATGGTTTTACCTGCACACATTTTTGAATATGGATTTAAAAAAAAACAAAACTCAATGTCTTCCCTTTTTACCAGTAGACTCTGGCCCGCACATTTATGACTTTTCAGCTGGGATCAGAAAAAAATCTCCACACGACACAGCCAAGCTGTGATGAATTTCTCAACTGTGTATTGTGAATAGTCCAGAGAAGTCAAAATATAACCAATCTTCTCCCTCTCAAGCTATTTCTTTAAAGTGTTTTTTATCCAGGAAGCCAGAGCACCTACAGAGACTTCTTTGCTGAGAAGAAAGAAGAGAAGCAGTCCTTTTCCTTTTAGAGGGGCAGCCAGAGTAGAGAAGTGAATGCATAGTACCTAAGTTCAGAGCTCTCCCACATGCACTGGCCATGTGATTTTAAGCAAATTACTTCTCTTTCAGTTTTCCCACCTGTGAAACGAGGAAACTAGTACTGATCCTTATTGCAGATAGAGCAGTTATAACTATAAAGCCCTTGCACAGTGCTCGGCTATGGTTAACCATTCAAGAGCACACAAGGGACCCCACAAAGGTAATCAAAGGACCATAAAATCAGTATATGTTACAATTTTTTAAAACCATGCGTCATTCCCTGCCTCCAGCACACAAACAGAAAAGCAGACAGACAGACTCGTAGCCTGAATGAGAAGACACCCGAACACCAGATTAGAAGTGGCTTCAAGGCACAGAGCCACAGGCACACAGGTCAGCGTTCTCTAGGCCAGTGTGCACGCGGTCAGAATGGTGGGCAATCATCTCCTACTACAAAACTGAACAAACAGCAGCGGTCCTTCAGGGGCAAGGGAGAACCTACCGCCTTGACGGCGCGTATAAATCTGTCAAGAAAATATTCTGGGGAAGGAAGCATAGAAAAAAGATCTGGACATCAGCGTGTGGTACTGACTTAAATGGTCTTCCTGACAGATGCATTCAAAGCGACCTAGGTGTGCTCTGCCTCACCTGAGCACAGCCCTGGGCTTCAGAGTCTCACTGCTAGGCGAGCGCAAAGGAAAACGAGGGCAAACCGGAGCAGAGAGGAGCACCTTTAAGAAGTGCCGGGGGCTGGAGAGGGCCTCTGGAAAAATGGGGGCGGGGGATGAAGGAGGGGAGCGGGGCAGAGTCGAGGTGTTAGGTGGGGAGGTGAAAATGGGCGGCTCCGGGCTGAGCCTGACAGAGGCGAGAGGAGAGGGGCGAGCGGTGGTCACCGCTAGCACCACACAGAGCGATCGGTGCGAACCCCAAGGCCGCCATGGGAGGCAAGAGAGCGTCATTCTTCCTAGACGCGTCTTCTTCCGGTCCTGATCTTTAGAAAAAAGTAAGACCAGTCATCTCCTTGGTTGGGGCGAAGACGAGAGAGGGCTTTTCGAAGTTCTGAGAGTGAGGAGAGGCCCCTGACAGTTCGGGATCCTTCCAGAAAGATTCCAAAGACACTCAAGCCTCTTCTACCTCCCAGAAGCCTGGCACCTTGTTCCCGTCACTCTACAAAGGTAGCGCACTAACAGCAGCCGCAAGCGACCCGGAGGGTCGGTGCGACTCCCCACTCCCACCACTGCACTTCCACCTTTCTTCTGAGGCAGCACGCGCCCTTCACACGTGCAACGGCCCCCGCTGCCGCCTTCCCATTCCGAACACCCGTGAGGCAGCAAGCGCCCTAGCGTCGGGGCGGAGCCACGCCCGCTGCGCACGCGGAAAAGGCGGGAAAGTCTGATGCGCTGAGAGTTTGCGAGCCGCCAGTTCCCCGTGCATCTGCTGCCTCCTCTGACAGCTCCGCAGGCTTCCTTTCACGCACCTTTCGCCGAAGGGGATGAGGGCCCAGCGACGGTTCTCGGTGTGGCTCCGGTTCACTGCCATCCTGCCCTAGGGCCGCTCCTGCCGCCCCTCAGATGGGAAGGGGCGGGGCCTGCGCCAAGCTGTTGGGTGGGGCTCTGAAGGGGAGGGCGGAGATTATGGCGTAAGGGACTGAGGCGGCTGGTCACGGGAGGGGCCTTGGTCAGAGGACCAGACGGAGTCAAGGTCGAGACAGCCCTGATGGGGAAGCGGGAGGGTCCAGGGAGTTGACTCCACCTCCGGAGCGCAGAGGAGTGAGTGATGAGTGGCCTCCTCGACGGTGATTCGCCGTCTTGGCCCCTATGTGGCTGCCCCGCTGCCCACGGGTATGAACTTGAATTGGTCCTGTTGGGAATCAAAATTAAAAGTGGAATTTTCCTACGCCCTCCTTGGCCTGAGTCAGGAAGCTGTTGCCCTTTGGAGAAAGGGTCCAGAACGATTCCTCACCTCTCCTAAGGCGAGCAGAACTTTCTTCCACCAAAGAAAGCCTGGGATCAGAGCCGATTTCTTGTGAGGCAGCATCCAGGAAAGGGTGCGTTGCTGGGTCAGGAAATCAAAGGGGGAATTTCGACCCTGTGTGAGTCTATTCCAGCTCCAAGATGGAGAAAGCCTTTTGTCTCTGTGGTACGCATCATACCTGCCCTGCCTCCTCCAAAGGGTGACTGTGAAGATCAGGTGGGATACGTTATACCAGAATTGCTTTTAAAACTAAAATGTTGTATGTATTCTTATTTCCTTTAAATTTCACCAATAGCACCAGAGGGCTTCAAACAGAAGGATGTTAACATCTTCTGGACCACCTACCATATTTCATCAAATTTAAGATGTTGTCAGTTGTAAAATGCACTATTTTAAAGTGTAACTTGAAGGAAAAAAAGTTGCCAAATAAACGGACATCTGTTGTAAGATGTATGCTGATTTCAGAAATATATGTATTTTTTTTTAATCTTTTTTTTTAGGGTGCACCAAGCATAATGCAAGATCTTCCCATGACCAGGGATCGAACCCGTGTCCCCTACATTGGGAATGTGGAGTCTTAACCACTGGACCACCAGATATATATATACTTTTAAAGCACGACTACAATAGGAATGGCGTGAAGCAGGGGAACAAGCACTGAGGTCTAGGCCCTGTTCTGCCTTGGTAACTAAGTGTACAACCTTGGGCAAGACGGTTATGCTTTCTAGACTTGTTTCCATATCTGTTTGAAGGAAGAACGAGAAGAACTCTTAGGTTTCTTTCAGCTGTGATATTTTATGATTCCCACACTGCTCTGTCACTCAAATCTTCTCACTTCCCTCCATCTTGGTGTGGCCTTGCCGTTCTAGTTCCAGTCATCATTTTACTTGAATGACTCCAAGGGCCTGCTGACCTCTCTTCCTCTCGTCTTGACTCCCCACCATTCATCTATACCTTGTACTCACCCTACAGAATGTTGAGGACCCAAACACAGTTGCACATGATTGTCACATTCAAATTCAGAGAGATAATATACAGGTAGAGTTGTGTTATTTGCTGGCTATAGAAGACAGTGTGAACCTCACGGGAGGAAGGATTGGTTTAAGTTTGAAAAAGACAATACAAGTTAGTGCTTTAAGTTTAGCTCTTAAAAGTCTTCACTGCAAAAAAGGCAGGTCTCAGGCTTCCCTGGTGGCGCAGTGGTTGGGAGTCCGCCTGCCGATGCAGGGGACACGGGTTCGTACCCCAGTCCGGGAGGATCCCACATGCCGTGGAGCGGCTAGGCCCGTGAGCCACGGCCACTGAGCCTGCGCGTCCGGAGCCTGTGCTCTGCAGTGGGAGAGGCCACAACAGTGAGAGGCCCGCGTACCGCAAAAAAAAAAAAAAAAGGCAGGTCTCTAGGCAAGATAGGTCCACTCCTTTCCTAGATTTGGTTTTATGCCTTCTGGAAAAAGGAGGGTGAAAGCTAGGAAATTAATTGAATGAAAATAGACATTGTTTCCATTAGAGGAGACAGGCTATGCAGAGCATAGCATCCCTCAAGGTAAAGTGTGATAGCTCCATCACTCACTTTGGATACAAAACTCCAGGGAATAATGACAGGGGTCCAACTTCATGCCCACTGAAGATGAACTGACCTCACAAAAACTTTTCCATCTCTAATTTCTGTGTCTACTTCTTACCAAGATGATCCCTGTCTCACCCTCCACACATGGGTGAGATGATGTAATGGCTAATTTGGCCAAGGATTGAGGAGCAAAAATAAAACACAGTTCAGTTATTGTTCAAACAGCAATGTTTAGTTGTACAACACATAAAGTCTAGCAACATTTACACAACCAGTTTGAGTGTCTGTTTGCTTACTTTCAACTGGGAAAATTAATCATAATGTCACCAAAAGGTTGGCTGGGACTGGTAACATTTAAGAAATGGGTCGTTCTTGCATCCCCTAGGCTTGGGCCTCTTGCTCCATCAGGACTTGGTTGTAGATGAATGGCCCACAAGTCACCAGCCTTTGAGCAAGTTGTGTCCAGGTGGAAATGGTGGGGCAGTGGGCAAGGGGTATTCCATAAAGACATAGTGTGTGGGGCGGTGGCAGCTGACATTCGCAAACATTCATGCATCTGATGCGGGGCTGTACCCTCCACTGGGGATTTTCCACTAGCCTACAGTGACCAACTGTGGCCAGGCTGATTCATTACTCACGTTAATGGAGTGGGGGAGGGGGTGGGGTGGAGTAGTCAGGGTGGGTGGGAAGAGATTCCCTCTTATTGCTAAGTGGACAGAAGGGTGCTTTTTTCCTCCTAGAGTTCACATCCTGTGACTTTCTGGAGTTTTGTGTGTGCATTTAGTTCTTATTTAAAGTTTGAGGATAAGGAAGTCAACTCCAGGAATGTCTCAGGAAAGCCACGCTCCCTAAGTGGCTGCATTATGGGGCAGGGAGGGTGTGTGACTACCCTCCGGGCCAGCCACAAGCAGTGATTTTTTTAAAAAGTGATCCTAGCCCTTGCTCCCCCAGATCTGTAGTGACCCACCCTTATAAATAAGCTTTGAGCAATGAAGGAGGCACCCTCGTCCCACCTTGGGGCTCACACAGCTGACGTCAACAAATCCGACAAGGAGAAAAGTTGCTTTCTTGACCCTCTGAGGAAGCCAAGAGTAGCTCATGCAGATGAATGGACAGGGAACAATGCCATTTCCCTTGGAGATGGTTACAAGTAGCCAGTATGGGTTTGCAAGGGCAGAAGGAGCTCTTGGTGAGCTCTTTCACCCTACAGATGGGCTAGGACCAGCTGACACAGATGATGGAGGAGGGCAGTGCTGGCGAGAACTCCATTCCACTGGGAGGAGAGGGGTGGTTTGGATGAATGGAAGAAGCAACTGTCCTAAAGGGGCAGCCGGCCCCTCCCACCGGCTGAGGGCTGAGAGGGGCCGTGGTGTTGGCTGGACACACACAGCACTAAAAAGGGCGTGGCCCTGCAGCAATAACAGCTGAGAGGAATGGAGGGAGGAGCGGTGCTTGAAATGGCCTTCATTCTGCAGTGGGACAGGGGGTGGCTGGCACAGGTGGAAGGACAATGCCCAGGAGGCCTTCTCCCTGCGGGGGGGTTGAGAACGGTTGAGGGTGTGGAGACCAGCAGCTGGCAGCAGACATATAAAACAGCTTCTCCAGGGAGGCTGAGATCATGATTTAGGGGCGCCAAGCATCAGTCTCCTACTCAGCCTCTCCAATACCCCCCCCCACCCCTAGACCTTCCCCGCTAGGCCGAGGTGTCTAGTCCCACGTCTCCATATAAGCTAGGGATCCCTCTTCTGTTGAAATGTAGCAACCTCTGGGCTCTAACCCTGCCGCTCTTCTATCCTGCCTCGAATAACTTTGTGGGTGAGGGAAGATGTGGGTTGGACTGGTAAGGTGCTTCCAGGAAAGACTGTGACCATGAGTTTTGGGCCACTGGCAACAGATCACCTGCCTCTTTCTCCTGGTCCACTGAGTCTTGGTCTTAAGTCTATGTGTTCTCCTAGCACCTGAGTGATAAGGGACTATCAACGCTGGGATCTGCAGGGGACCAGTAAAACACCTAGGGTTAGACCAGGAGATGGAACAGGAGGTTGTAAGAGGTTACTGTAAACTGTATCACTTGTTTTCCCTTGCCTAAGGCTAAACTGTTTCCCCAGCCCCAAATTTCAGCCACCTTACAGACTATAGGAGAAAGAGTAACTTGTTTGTAAAACAACAGGGGAAATACATGCATTAATAAATACAGGGCTGAAGGGAAAGGCAAGAAAAGGCTACATGTATGATTGTGGCTATCACTGGGAATGTCTACAGGGGTCAGGAAGAGGAACTGGGGAAAAGTAGAGAAAGACAGACAAAAATGCAATTAGCTTCAACATGAGAGAGACAGTGAGACAGAGAGAGAATAGAAGAGAAGTAAAGGGCGGGGGGTCAAGTATACACAAGAAGAAGAGAGAAACAGAAGCCAGCTTTAAGGAGGAAGAATCCTGATGGAGAGAAGGGAGGTGTGGTTTAAAATTGCCAAACTACCAAGAAAGACAAATACTGTATATTGTTCTTGATACTTTAGGCTCAGTTCTTCTAGAACTTAATGCCTAGAACAGGTTGTCTCACTTGACCAGGACATGTGCTTCTTTAACCCGTGGGCACCGCATAACTCGCTGTATCTCCTCCTTTGCTGGGCTGCCCACAAGCTCGGGGCCATTTTCAGAGCTCGACCGCAGAAACTTTCTTTCCCATGCCTCTCTATAAATCCAATTTCTCTTGAAATCTCAGTTTGTACTGTCCTGTGATTTAAGCGATGATTTTATTTTAAGTGGCCTAAAGTCGTTTTGGGAAGTAGACTGGGCATCAATCCTAAATATAGAAATGAAGCTAAAGGGGATTAGGGTAAAAAGAAGTGAAAAGTCAGAGGGGGTAGAATGAAGGAAGGAGGGAAAGGGGGAAAAGAGAGGAAGTGGAAGCCGAGGGGAGCGAGGCAAGGGGACTGCGGAAAGCAAGCAGTCTTTGGTGGTGACAGGTAGTAGCTTTCGGACAGTGAACGCGACACGGACCAAAGGGTGGAGCTCTCTCCTCCACTTCTAGGTACTACTTCTTTCTGCAGGAGCCCAGCTCTGGGCTACTTCTCTGCTCTCCCCTGACCTTTCTTCTCCCAAATAGTCCTAGCCTTACCCCAGACCAACCCGGACTTACAGAGAGGGTTAAGTCATCAACTCCCCGTCCCCTCCCAGGTCTAGCTCCACAGACTGTCCTTGGAGAATCTCTGCAGTCCCTGTTTGCAGGTGGGTTTCAGAGGTAAGAAAGCATTACCTGTGGCTCACCTGCTCCCATCATTTTTAAATAAAACCTCCCCCAGAACTTGAGCGAGGCACACGGCTTTGTTCTGGGACACAAGGAAAGGAGACAGATAATGGACAGCCATGGAGGAACCAAACTTACAAGGGACTTTCCAGGGAGGGCAGTCAAAATACCTCACCCCTGCACAGGCGCACACACATACACACACACAATCTCACACACACACTCTCTCTCTCACACACACACACACACACACACACTGTAGACAAGATGCTCCACAATTACCAGATAGGCCTGTGGGACAGGAGAGAAAGGAAGAAGGTGGTTGGTGGTGGTTTGGGGATGTGTGTGCATGGAGAAGTGGGTATGTGTGATGATACAGAGAAAGGGTCGTCATGGGTTACTGTCGTGGCTTTCCTCTGTGTCCACGCTCACCGGGGGGAGGCCTCCATTGTCATTGAGCCGCTTGGCCCTGTAGGTCTCATAGTGGATGTTGTGTGTCACTTCCTTGAGGTCCTGGAGGTGGGTCCTGAAGGACACAGGGTGAGAAGAGAGAGGGATGTGATTAGCGGCGGCAGGAGGAAGAAGGGACCCACGTCTGAGGTCCACACATCGCGTCCATGGCCTGGACCCACTCCAGAGAGCCCATGATACCTCTTGAGCCCCTTTTCCTTTGAGACGCGAGCCGGGACTGGAGCAGAAAGCTCTGTCAGAGAGACCTGGGGACTGAGGAAGTCTATCTGAACAGACGGCCTCCAGACCCCAAATAATTAAACCTGCCATCTGACGGGAGGGGTGCATCTTACCTGATGACAAAGTCTCGAAGCAGGGCAAACTCACAGTGGTTGAGGTTTTCCACTGTCAACAACAACAACAACAAAAAAAAAACAGGTGGTCATTTCACTAATGCTGCAACACCAGCCGGTGAATTTCTGTTCAGGTCATGGAGGCATTTAGGAGGGAGCCACGGGTCAGGCTATGGTCACCCTTTCAGAGGTGTGCTCATCTTGGCACTTCAGTGCATTGGATTTCACTCATTGAACAAGTATTCATTAAGTAGCTACAGGGGCACAATACTACTCTAGACTCTGTGGAATAAGCACTATTATATCGCCCATTTTATAGAAAAGGAAACTAATACACAGGGAGTCTAAGAAACCTGTCAAAGGCCTAAGACACAATTCCTATCTTTGAGGAGCTTATAATCTGATTGGAAGACAGTAACACACATAGAAAATAACGACGCCATCTTAAAAAGGTCACGATGGCTTTTGATAAATTTAATTCAACATAGACCGAGTGCCTACGATTTGCAAATCACTTGCCAAAGACTGTGGAAGCAGAAGAGGATTAAGCCACAAACCCTCTTGTCTCACAATCTAATGGGTAGGGCAGATATTCTCATGATTCAAGGCAGATGATGAGAAAAAGCTATTTTTAAAAAAATCCCCACAAAGGGTCATAGAAAAATGAGAGACAACACGATATAATGGCATGAACCTGGTTTTGGAATCAAAATATCTGGGTCTAAAATCCAAGGTTCACCACTAACAAGTCATGTCATCCTGGACAGGACACTTAACCTGTCTGAGACTCAAGTGCCTCAGGACGGATGTTCTGAGAACGGCCACGCCTACCCTGCTCCCCTCCGAGGGGTATCATAATGAATGTGATCAACTGAAGTGATTCTCTGAGAACTTTCAGAATCATTGTGACCTTCTCAAGGTCACACCGTTCCTCATAAAATGAAAATGGCAACATCTGAACAACCCTTCAAGGGTTTTTCAGATCATGCCTCCTTTCATGTGAAAACCTTTCTCTGGTTATTCCGATCCTTATAATCTCTCCATGTTCTGAACTCCTTTGACCCTCGAGCTAGTGCCTCCTGGTCAGGTGCTAAATCCAACTTTTATTGCTTCCTGCCTGTGAGCCTCATCTTCCCAATTAGACTGTAAGCCCCTTACGGCAGGGTCTGGCTGACATTCATTTTATATCTTACATCCTAGGACTGTGCCTTGACCTATAGATGCTTAATAAATAAGCAAAATGGACCAGCGGCCAGTTCTTCAAGAAGATGCACTGAATTACCTTCAATGATCCCCCAGGGAGTTTTTCTGCCGAGGACCCGCTTGCCATTCACTTGGTACTCCTTGTCACTTCCAACCACAGCGAAAGGCATGCTCTCCTGCTGACAAACCAGACACACGTGCATGTCATCCTCCTACCATCTGGGCCTCCAAGGGCAGGATGGAGTACGGTCCCGGGCCTCTAGCCTTGAACGGCACATTTCTGAAGCTCATTCAGTGATCCCATTGATGGCAAGGGCAAGGCTCTTGTCTCCTAAAAAGAGCATTGGACTGGGAGTCTGAAGGCCTGGGTCCAACCCCGACTGCTCCCCGTGCCTAGCAGGTTAACCTCAGTATCAGCTTCCCTACGATTGGAGAATGCTTCACGCCCTTCAGCGCTTTATCAGGTTTGGTTTGATTTGCAACAACCCTGTGAGATAGCCAGGAAAGACAGACCTCTTAAACGACACCTACACGACTGACTGCCAAAGTAACTGAAGCTTTACACTGTCTCCCCCACTGGCAGAGGCCCACACCCGCTGAGCTTCCAGAGCTCAAAGGCTGCTCTCTGATGTGCGTAGGCCCCTCTGCTCCACCAGGTATCTGTTCCCAAATCTTTTTGCCTGGTGTGTACTTGTTGTTGCAATTGGATAAATTAACTGTTATATAAGCTGAGGACATATCAGTGTGGAGAGTTGTTTCTCTGAAAATTAAGTTGAATGTTTCAGAAAGACTTGATAAAGGTGAGCTGCTTTTGCATTCAGAGCGGACTTACCTTCAAAGAAGAGGCCTTGTCTCTCTCTGAAAAGAATGTTTAATGAATGTATTAAAACACTCTTTATAAACATTTAAGATAAATAGGTTTCATTTTTAAAATAACTTCTTCACTTCAATTGAGTTTTTCAATTAACTGACCAACTACCTGTCTCAACTACATCAGGTAAGGGGCTTCTACCAGGTTACCACACTGGATGAAGGAGACTCAAGACCAAAGCAAATGAGTGATTTGTCCCAGGTTACAGTGGTTAATGGAAAAGCTCAGACTAGAACTCAGGATTCTGATGTAGAATCATGGAATAGTAGAAGTTTAGAATTGGGAGGGATCTTAGAAATCACATAGGTCCGTGGTTTCCAAGCCAGGTTTCATGAAACCTTAAGATTCCCAGGAGAGGGACTTCCCTGGTGGCGCAGTGGTTAAGAATCCGACTGCCAATGCAGGGGACACGGGTTTGATCACTGGTCCGGAAGGATCCCACATGCCACAGAGCAACTAAGCCCGTGTGCCACTAGAGCCCGCGCACCACAACTACTGAAGCCCGTGCGCCTAGAGCCCGTGCTCTGCAACAAGAGAAGCCACCACAATGAGAAGCCCGTGCACCGCAACAAGGAGTAGTCCCCGCTCGCCACAACTAGAGAAAGCCCACATGCAGCAACGAAGACCCAACGCAGCCAGAAAAAAAAAAAAAATCCCAGGAAATACCCCAGGGGCTGCTCAGAAGGTAGGGCTGTGCCTGTGTCACTTAGCCAAAGCAGTTCTGTTTTTGTGTTTTACATATTGGAGTCTGTCTGACATTTAATTTTTTTAAGGGTTCTTCTCGGGAAAAAAAAAAAAAAAAAGAGCCTATAAGCCTCTGAATTTTATAGAAGGGGAAGCTGGCAAGCAGAGCTCTGGTAGAGTATAGATACTGTGGACCCCAGGCTGAAGCTTTTCCTGCCTGTGCCCTTCCATCACCCCATACCTTGGTTTCACTTGGCCCTGTGGGGGAACGAGAGGCTTTCGTGTGGTCTGGGGATGGACGGAGCACTGGCTTCCTAGGTGCAGGGTTCACAGTCCTGTCCAGCGCCCCAAGTCCTCAACCTCTCCCCTGACACTTCTGGTCTGGGTCAGGCAAGGTGGGGCAGGGAGTATGGAAAGGGAAGAGCAGGTTGCAAAGCAGAAGTGGTACGTGACCCACAGCCCAGGGGGACTAAGGCGGGCATCCGTGTGATGAACAGAGTCCCAGGCACCTACCCGGATTTTGTCATTCTCTGTCTTGTCCTCCAAATCCTCATCAAATTCCTTCTGGGGGTAGAATTCAATGCCATTTACTTCAAGCTCCTTTCGAACCTAGAGGTGGGGAGGAGAAGCATGGTAAGGGGAGAGAGGGCCATGTGTGCGTGTGCATGCGTGTGCACGTGTGTGCATGCTGAAGGCAGAGGGATGAATGCAGTCTTTGATAATCCAGTTATCTCTGAACTCTGAGGCCCTGGGCAGCAGGAGGATCCTGAACACATGGGAGCCCCAACCCTACAATTACCATAGCCCACCCCAGCCTGCAATGAGGAAGAGTCTGGGGGTCTAGCTTGTTCACCTTAGGGTAAGATTAGGATTCAGACAAGCAGTACAGCTGGGAACAGATTCCACATGGGCAGTGCTCATGCCATACTTGTTATATTCCTGTTTGCAGGGAAGAGAGGTGCATCGCCCCCACCCCCAGCCTCTCTGTTTATCCTCTTTCAAAGCTCGGCTTAAGTCTCCTCCTCCAGGAAGCCACCCAGCATCTTTTCAGTAATCTACTTGATTGTAAGTTTCTTAAAGGCAGCAACTGTCTTTATACTTCCTCTGCGTCTCCCCAACCCCGTCGCCTGTGTGTCCAACACAGGATAGAGCTTATGGAAAATAACAATAAGGACTAGCAGGCAGTTGGTTAATTAGTCCTTCAAGCAGCCTAACAGTGAGGAGTGGTTTCTCATGCTCATGGTGATTTGTGTGTTCAGAGGTCTTTGCAGGTAAGTTTGGAGGGCAGCAAGAAGGCTGGAGCTGCACTAACTTCTCTTCACTGTTGGTCCCCAGATACCACCAGTCCAGCCTCTTTAATGGTTGAGTAGGGGCTGGGTGGGAAGCGGGGTAGAGGGTGGATATAATAATGAAGGATAGGAGAGGGCTTGGACCAGAAGAGGGGAAGGCAAGGATGGGGACAGGAAAAGGAGGAGGGGGCCTTCTCACCCTTTGCTTGAATTCAGACTTCTCCTCCAGGGTCATGGTGTCAGCCTTAGCAATGACAGGGATGATGTTCACAACTTTGCTGAGGTGTTTCATGAACTCCAGATCGAGAGGTCGCAAGCTGGGGCCCAGAGAAGGTGGGGTGTCAGAGCCACCGTGCCCTCCCCCACGCAGCCACTGCCACCATTCCAGGGGCACCCTTGCGACAGGAGGACTGGGCTGGGAACTGGCTGAGGCCAAGAGGCTGCTCCCTTTCCTATCCGACACACATCCACCATCTCAATGTGCAGAAGAGACCCCGACTCTCCACCCACACACGGTCCACCACCTCTCTTTCTCCTCCTCGGTTCCCATGCAAATCCTGCCTTCTTTACGCCCCACTCAAACCACGCCTTCATGACATCTTTTCTGACCTGAGATTTCTTTCTCCTGGGGACAGCTGTGGACTGCTGTCCCTACCCAAACGTCCTTGTGTCACGGTTACATGTCTGTGTCTATTCTGCCTACAAGACAGCACTTTTTGACAGGTCTCCTCCCAGCCCCCAGTTAGTCCTGCAGGGCTCCATCTGGGGGCCTGACCCCTCCCCCATCTGCGGGGCCAGCTTCCTCTGGACTCTGGGGCCCCCATCTGGCTCTAGTTTGCAGTCTAGGGGACTCGTTCAGTCAGGCCATCTGCTGGCTTGCTCTGACCTTGGGTCCAGGTTCTAGGGAGGGATAACGCAAACTTTTTATTGAGTTCCTGAGCTCCTCCATTGAAAACCTGCTGAATATCTGATTCCTCCAACACTGGGGGCCTGCCTTGCTTGTGCCATCTTCTCAAGAACTGAACTAAGCTGGGCTTAGTGATAAATCACGAGACCCCCGCCCTCTGCTCGCCTACTTGGATTGCTCCGTTCTCTCCTGGTACTCCCTAGCATGGAGCCCCGCCTGATACTCAACAACCAGACTTCCCAGCATGCCCTGCTTATTGCCAGTCTTCATCTCTAGACACCTGGCTCCTCATGCTGGGCTGGCCGCCCTCCAAATGCCTACACCTGGGTACCTCCCCCCGCAAACACCAGCCCCAATCCAGTAGCCCAGCCCCTCCCCATTTCACCCTTCTTACTGCCCCTGACCCCAGGCTTGTGCAAAGCAGGTATCTCTTGAACAAATGAGGAGCATCTGGGGCACATAAGCCAACTTCTGTGTGCCGGCACAGTCGTGCTACGGTGCCAGAACACCAATGGGCGGCGTAGGGGCTGACGGTCAGCTTCACTCTCCTGGCAAGAAACTCTGGGGAGTCACCGGACTGTGACTACACTGGGGCCCATCTGGCCCTCCCCAGCTGAGTCCAGGTAACAGTTACCCACTACAGGTTGGGCACAGATGATGCAAACTAAAGCCAGGCCCAGCAATAGGGGTGGGACTGGTACATACGAGTGTCCCGTCGGGGAGATGAAATAGAGGCAGCAGTGGACACGAGTGTCAGGGATGCGTTTCTTCCTGGCTATGTTCACCTCCTCCTTCAGGAATTTCTCATATTGTTCATTGATGTATTTCTCAATGGGCTCCCAGCTGGGGGGTGGGAAGAAAGCAGATGGATGTCCCAGAAGGACAGGACCTGGGAGCTCACCTTAGACACGGTCAGGTAGCAGTCCCCTCACATCCATCTCATTTCCTACCTCCCCTGGTGGGTCTAGGTTACCTGCTGACTATTATCCCTTGGCCTCCCATGGATGGCTTTCCCTGTTATCAAGGGCAGAGCTCCCCTGGGGACCTAGCTCTCTGACTGGGCTAAGGGACCCTGCAGAACCCCATCCCACTCCCGACAGCAGCGCACACTTTCCCCACATCCATTACTTATTAGCTGGGCAGCTCTGGGGAAATCTCTGCCCCTCTCTGAAGCTGTTTTCTCATAAGTAAAAAGAGAGTAACAATAGGTGCCTGGAGAGATTCATAGAAGAATCAGAAAGAACAGGTATAGTACTTAACAGAGCAATGGCACGTAGAAAGTACTCAGTCATGGCAACAATTCATTGATAACAATGAATAATAACCCTTCTCTGTCCAGAAGTGTGTGTATAGCCAGAAAAGAAGGCAACCAGCCACTTCTCTAAGATCAATACAGCCAGTTCCTACGTGTGCTGCTGAGTGGTCCTGTCTGTCTGGGGCAGACCCCAGCTCCCTCACAGAGGCACAACTGTCACCATCCCTGTCTGGGAGCAAACTTCTGCCTGGAACCTTCTGTAAAGTGGGGAATGTCACTTGCCATCTGGTTCTACAAGGATTAAGTCATTAGTCACTGCAGTCGCTGACCTCCAATATACCCTGAAAGGAATTCAGGACAAATAACAGGATAAGGCTTCTCTGCACTTTGGGAAAACAGGCCCTCAGATAGGTCTATTTCAGAAAAAAAAAAATTTTATGGACCCAAATCCTTGCACCTTCCCCTACTTAGAAAAACACTAAAATCTTAACTGAGATATCTGACCCTCGTGACGAGCCTTTTGCTGAGCTGTTTGCTTGACTCTCCGTATCCCTCAGCCAGAAATCACACATATATTGCCTCTCGCCCACCTCTTCAGAGCAGGTCCTCAGAACCATCTGAGAGTTTGTCTCCCGGGCTACAGTCCTCAGTGAGACAGTGAATGAAACCCAACTCACAGCTCTTACGTTGTGCTTTTTTTTCACAGTCGACCCTTCCGTCTATGCCTGGGCAGTGTATTTCACCCCTTCTTGGCGGGACGCTGACTGCAGCTTTGCTCTGTGGATTCCCAGAGGCAAAGGTTCTCCATGGAAACTCCCCTTCCTCCTGTTTTCCACCCATCCTCTCTTTGTCCAGGGCTACAACATCTGGCTCTCAGGTCAAGCTCCCTGCCATAGCCTTCAGGTCAGCCTGGATTTGCACCCCAGTTCCCCTTGCTCTGCCTCTCCTGCCTATTATGACAGATCCACTCCCATCTCCAGGCAATCCCTCAGCTGACATTCCCTCTGTACTGTCCCCTTCCATCCCCATGCCTGGGCCCCATGAGGACCTCTTCCCTCACCTCCTGACAAAGCCCCTCCGCTCTTTCAGCAAGCCTTCCCGCTTAGCCCCTCAGCAGGGAGGGCGCAGACGGCTCTCAGTGTGAATGAATCTGCGCCACATTCAGTATCTGCCTTGCAGAGTCTTTAGGGTGGAAATCTCACAGGCAGACATACCAGTTTTCATTGTTGATCTGGTCTCCAAAGCCTGGCGTGTCGATGACAGTCAGCTTCATTTTGACACCGCCTTCCTCTATCACTGAGGAGTGAACAGAAAAGGCACCAGGATGCCGCAGAGCAACTAAGCCCGTGCGTCACAACTACTGAGCCCACATGCCACAACTATTGAAGCCCGCGTGCTTAGAGCCCGTGTTCTGCAACAAGAGAGGCCACCACAAGAAGCCCACGCACCGCAACGAAGAGTAGCCCCCGCTCGCCGCAACTACAGAAAGCCCGTGTGCAGCAACAAAGACCCAATGCAGCCAAAAATAAATAAATAAATTTCTTAAAAAAAGGCACCAGGGAGATCACTCCTCCAGCTGACACCAGGTGCCCCTACCAGCCCGGGGGGAGCTGGGCTCCTTCCTTCTGCAGGACTGATTATTGGAAAAGTCGAGTTCAGGGTCTTCAACACCTTTGTCCATGCTGTTCCCTGTGCCTGAAATGCCCTCCTTACCCCTTCTGCCTGTCTAAATCCACCCAGCCTTTGTCATCCAGCTCAAATCCTACTTCATTCCTTTCTAATTCCCTCACCCCCTTTCCTGGACTTACAGTCTAAGGAGTTGGCTCCCTCGTGTTTAGGGCTTAATTCTATTCTGTCTTGAGATTGCCTTTCATCTGTCTCATTCTCCAAGAAGCCCCATTCTTTCCCTTTTCTGCCAGAGGCTCCTCTGAACAATGCCCATCGGGGTCCCTGCCTGGTCCTCACCGTGCCCGATAGCTTTGATCTCCACTGTCTTGGGAATCTTCTCTTCCCGGTTCCAGCTGGAGGCCTTGCGGCTCACTTGGGATTTGAAGAGGGTGTTGACTAGTGTTGACTTGCCCAGTCCACTCTGACCTGCAGCAAGACAGGAGGAGGATGAGAAGGCAGGGAGATCCCATGCCCACCCGCCGAGCCTAGTACCTCTCCCCTGAGCTTACAGAATTCTAGAGCTGTGATCCAGGCCCTTGACTGACGGCTCACTGGGGAGGCAAGGGGCTGAGTAGGGAGAGCAGGTGGGTGGGAACGGTTTCCTACTTACTGGTGAAGGACCTGGGGGAATGTTAGTTGGATTCCACATTCTCTCCTTCTGGAGCCCCAGGACCACTGGGAAAGGAACAACCTCTGCATTTGTCTCATGTAGTGGTTTTCGGTTTGGTTTTGTTTTTGCTTGACCTAAGTTTTTAATATTTAATCATACTAAAAGTAAAGACAGAATTACTTTGCATACTGACACTACAGTTCAGCAGAAGATTTCATTCCAAGGGAGAGCTCCACACTAAAAAATATTTGAAAACCACTGGTCTGAGCAGTGTTTCTCAAACATGCACCAGAATCACACCGGCAAGGCTGGCAACTAATGAATGGCACTTGGCATCACCTGGGTGCTTGTAGGAAATGAGGTACCCCAGGCCCCACCCCAGTCCTATGAATCAGAATCTGCATTTTAACAGGACTTCAGATGAATCAAATGGGCAATAAAGTCTGAGGTGTGCTGGTCTAGAGCATTCCTGTCATATATTAGGAAATGGGCCCGGCAGGGGGCTGGAGCCTAAGGTTCTAGACTCAACTGTGCTTCTTCCCTGAAGCCTTGGACCAGCCATGTTTGCTCCTCTGGGCCTTAGTTTCTCTTTACTGATAGGACGGTGGGGAGGGAGGGAACTGGATGAGACCAGGGATGGCAAATAAGGTCCATTTCTCAATCCAACTGATCAACTGGCAGTAGCCACGTGCCTAATATGTTTAAAAGGCTACCTCTGGGCTCAGTACTGACTGCGCGCAGTGACTGACCCGTGACGAATGCCACAGGCACTGCCGGGGAGAGAAGCGGCCCACCTTGCTAGAACGGGCGGTAGAGTGGTGAACAAGACATCATCCTCACCCTCAAGGAGCCATTGGGTGCCAGGGAGACAAAACATAAGCGGACAATGCCAAAGGGAACCTAATCCAGTCTCTCCGGGATCAAGGAGGACTTCTACGAAGAAGCAATAACTAAGCTAAAACCTAAGCATGACTTCAAATGACCCATGAGAAGCTGGGAGGGCAGGTTCTAGAGAGAGCGAACAGCATACACAAAGGCTAAGAGGTAGGAAAGAGCATGTTAAGTCCAGGAGAACTGTTCCCTGTAAGCGAGGAATCGAATGCTACATGGGAAGTGGTAAGAGAGCAGTGGAGAGGTAGTGCCAGGCCAGGCTAGGAATTTAACCCCGTAAACTTAAGAAAGATTTTAAGTAGGGTGTGTGACTTGAGTTTTGCAGGTTGGAAAAATTATTCAGTCACTGGTGGACAATGGATTGAAGGAGACAGGAGATAGAGAATCGGGAGAAAAAGAAGTTCGCACCAGAAAGTAAATCAACTTATGTCACCAAGCACAATGTTTAGTTTAGCCGATGTTTTTTACAGCAAGACTTTCCAGACGATTTACACTCTGGCCTAGCTCCTTATGTTTAAGCAGCACTGAGTCAGGTGGCCCTGGTAATCCAGGGGAGAGATCCACTCGGCCTAGGGTGGTAGCAGTGGAGATGGAGAGAGGTGGACAGACTTGAGAGATATTTACCAGGTAAAATTGACCGTATTTGATGATTGACTGGATTGGGGGATAAAGGAGGAGGAAAGAAGGATGATGCCCAGATACCAGTTTCGGCAACAGAGAGAATATCTCACTGAGGTCAGGCAAAGGCCCCCCTCTGCTCTTACATTCTGTGACCCAGTGACCCTACTTAGTGACCAGTGTCCTGGAAATTCTCTCTAAGCTTGAAAGCACACAAAAGATCAGAAAGAAGACCACCTTTCATCCGATCCTCCCCCAGCTCCTGAAGTTAGGGGAGGACACTGGTGATGCCCCCCGTGTGCCACACACACGACGGCAACTTGAGCACAGCCAGGTGTTGGTGGGGCCACAATGACCACCCACCCACAGCTCCCACCCTTGGATCAGCCAGCCTGTGGGGAGACAGGGCTCAGGCCTTTGTGATCTGCACAGCGAGATCTTTCCTCCGAGAAAGAGCTCATTCTAGAGAAGCCAGGGCTGAGGCCATCCTCGAGAAAGAATCGGGAGACTGGGTGCTGCCTGCCACCAGGCGTGGGTTCCCTGGAGGCCCAGGGAACCCACGGCCTCCAGGGAACCCACGGCCTCCATACCAACGACCATGATGTTGAAGTCGAAACCAGTCTTCATGGTCTTCTTGCGCATCTGCTCGATGATGGTGTCGATGCCAATGTAGCCCAGCAGGTTGGGGTTGATGCTGACGGGCTTCATGGGCACTGCCGGCTTAGGCCTGGGCTCAGGCACCAGCTCTGACATGGCTGCGTCCGTCCTGGTCTCCGGGAGCCCTGAAAAGCCAAGGTGGGAGGGGTGGGCTAGAGGAAAGCAGAAGTCACGTGGAAGGCACAGTATTATTCTCTGGATACAGAATCATACAGGGTTGGGCCTGGAAGGGACCTTACATGTCATCCGGTACAGGTCTCTCATCTCACAGATGAGGAGACTGACGCCTGGGGGGGAGGGGCTTGCCAAGAACACAGCAAGTCAGATGCAAAATCTGGACCAGTACCCAGACCCTCCAGTTGCTGGGGCACTTTCATATGCACCTCGCTGCTCCTAAGAACCACATCTGTGTCTCTAACCCAGGGGTTTCTCCACCTTGGCACTATTGACATTTTAGGCCAGATAATTATTGCAGGGAGCTGTCCTGTGCATTGTACGATGTTTAGTGACATCCCTGGCCTCTACTAGATGCAGGGAGTAGCCCCCCCAGTTTAATGACCAAAAATATTTCCAGACAGTGACAAATGTCTCCTGGGGACAACAGTGCCCCAGCTGAGAACCACTGATCTGAGAGATGTCTGGGGTTATTCTGACCTGAGTTCTTGCCTCCACCAGAAAAACGGCAAAGACCTTTTAGGATACTGGACCTAACATCTGTTGACTGCCTGTCACTGATCCAGTTGCTTGTCTTTTAGAAGCACATGGGGAGACTTCCCTGGTGGTCCAGTGGCTAAGACTCTGTGCAGGGGTCCCAGGTTCGATCCATGGTCAGGAAACTAGACCCCACATGCCACAACTAAGTGTTCACATGCCGCAACTAAAGATCCCACACACCGCAACTAAGACCTGGCAGCCAAGTAAATATATAAATAAATATTTAAAAAAAAAAAAAAAGAGGAAGCACATATAGGGCTACCCCATCTCTGCAGAGTGAGCATCACTCCTGTCTCCCAGCCTCCGTGTCCCCTCTGTTCCACAAGCACTGCTGCAAAGTAAGGAGGTCTGTGCCCTGAGGTGCCCCCAGACACCCTCCGAGCCTTAGTTTTGAGTCTGAGGGGGAATAAGTCTCCCCTTTTGACTGCTGGGGAGAGGATGAGACCCAAGTAGGGGCCATCACTGACCTAAGATGACATGACACAACGTGTTCTTGGGATGGTGGGTAGCAAAAGAAAGGCGAGGCTGAAATCACAGTCCTTCCCCAGTGGAGAAAGGCAAACATCCCTCTGTGTCTGGCAGATCATGGGTATATTCACATACAAGAGAAATCTGTGTGTTTCCTCATCAGGCCACTGTCCACCAGGGTGGGTTTCAGGATACAGCAACTCCATTTCCCTCCCCGTAAAACGGGGGTGTGTGGTGATGTGGAAAGAGCCTGGCTCTGCTGCTTGCCAGCTTTGTGGACTTGGGCAAACCACCCCCCCTTTCCACGCGCCTGCTTCCTCCTCTGTACTCTGTAAACCGGTTAGGATCGTGAGTAAGGCTGTAGTGAGCACTGCACATGAGGTATATGCCTAGAAGCGCCTCACTGTTCCAGACCCTGTTGCTCCTGTCCCTTTCAACTTCACAGCCTGTCAGGAGGGGAAATGAAGTGGTGCATATGAAAGCACTCGTTAGAGGGAGGTGCCCCAGATACTAATTACACAGCACAGTTACTGGACTCCACGCTCTCCAAAGGCCCTCTTCCAGCTCTGCCATTCTAGAATCCTATAGTTCACGGTTACTACCCTGCAGAGTCTCAGGCTCACAGAGAGAACTGATGGAGCAGCAGATGGGAAAGAGGGTGAGGGGACAGGAGTACCTCCCTCCCCCACCCCCAAACCCAGCCAGGAGTCTGTTCTTGTACCCCTACCACCTGGTCCTTCCACTGGTCCTGGCAAGACTCTCTCTCTCTCTCTCTCTCAATTAGAAACCATTCTTTCCTTGTCACTCCCAGGCACAGCCAAATCTGACAAAGTCTCAGGACCTCCCCAGGGCCTGGCGTGGCTCCCTCCTGCTTCCTAGGAAGCTGTTGCCAGCCAGGCGGCCCCAGAAGGCAGCAAGATTGGCTTAGCCCTGCAGCAGCTGACTCTCAGCAGCCTGGTCATCACATCCACTCTGCACGTGGCTCCCGGACCCAACTCAGCACACCTGCACTGGGGGCCAATGCCCCATTTTCCCTGCCCAGCTGCTCATCTCCCTCATGCCTCTACAGCCAGCCCATTTGGTCTCCACAACCTGTGTTGTGAGATAGATCCATCGGTGTGTATGTGTGTGTCAGGCAGGCAGGGTCTTACCTCATTTTACAGACCTGGAAAGTGAGTCTAGTATTTATTTATGGGAGTTTTTGTAAGTATTTTTATAAAGTGTGTGTCCTTACCATGGCCTGCTCAGCCCTGGTCGGTCAACTGCAGCATCTTCAAAGATCATTCCCAAAAAGACAGACCCTGGTTACAAGAAGGGGGCGGCCTACCAGATTCCCAGGCAACTTCTAGGGGCTACAGCAGGCCTGCTGCAGGTCCAGAACGGGAGCAGATCTCACCTTCATTCTTCTATCAAGCACCTATGAGCACCCATAGAGCTCCTGCTGGCAAGCTGCCCCTCCCAACCGCATGGCAATTACAACCACCCATCAGCCACAATTACTGCAAACCTGTGGTGGGTCACTGTGTCACAGCCTTTGCTGGAAGACCCTTTGCCCACTCCAGCCCCTGGCTAACTCGTCCTCTTTTTTCGCCATTCAGCCCAAGGGCTACCCCTCAGGAAACCTTCTGCTTTCCCATCTCGTGTGGATGCCTCTCTTCTGTGCTGCCTCAGCCCCCGACTAACTTCCTAGTCATCACATTCATTCACTCACTCACTCCATCCCATCCCTCCCATCCAGGCCTTCCCACAGGCTGTCAAATGGGAGCCTACTCCAGCCAAACTTTAGACTAAATGCCAAGGACACTTTTGGACCCCAGACAAGGTCCTTGCCCCCAAGGGCCCACTGTTTGGTGAGGGTGCCTGACAAGTGCATAAAGCCCTCCAGGGCACAGGACAAATGCAGCTCTGGAGCTGAATTCTGCAGCTCCATCCTCTGCCCTTACAGCTCCCCTGGTCCCTTCATGCCAACTCCAGATGGCCCATACTTGACTCCCAGCTGGATGACCCCTGTGAGCCTCAGTGTTCTCCTCAGGAAAATAGGTATAGTACCTACCTTGCTGGGTTGCTATGAAGCTTATACAAAAGCATGGACATCAATGACCTGGCACTGAACATATGCCAGTTCCCACCCTTCTTCAGGGCAGGAGCCACGTCTTATTGATTTCTGTGCCCCAATGAACCTAGTATAACAAGACACTCAACAATGAATGAATGAAGGCAGATGTTACTTCAGAGCCATCACTTTTCTCTTCCCTCAGATGCTGCTCCCTTGGCAGAGCAGCTGACCTCCACCCAGCAGATGGCTCTTGTGTGGGCCACGGTCACGGAGGTAGACTCTGTTACGAGACTTTCTCCTTCCCCTGCAACAGGGATTGGAGGGGGGCTCCCCAAGGGTGGGCAAGAGCTCAGGATGGGGTCACGGCAGGATGTAGCTCAAATATGCCATCCCGCCTAAGTGGTTCTGGGGGCTCCTCCTAAACTCCCAGCTCCCTCAGGGCCCCTGGAGAGGAGGGGATCTGTCTGCAGCACCCCCTGCCGGGAGCCACCTGCCCATCAGTGCTCCAGGAAGAGACATTGTCCACCCCACTCAGCTCTAGCTTAGTCTCCACAGAAACAGCACCTCCCCCCATCCCCGTGCCAAGCAAGGACCCTGGTGCTTTCTTTTACAGGCAAATGAATGGCTTTGTCTTTGTCTGGCCCAGGGACCCCACCCCTCTGTTGGGAAGGTGGCAGCAGGGGGAGGGGACCTTTCCAGAATAGCACCTTCCTCCCTGGCTTAGTGGGGATCCAGGGGGTGGGGAGGCTCTTCCATGGGGAGCTGCAGGTCTTCCTCAGCCCCCAGCCGCCTTCAAAACAGCGCCCCCACCCGCAGAGGCAATTCCAGTCCACCCCAGCTCCAGCCTCCGGCTCTCAGAAAAGGAATCACAAAAGATACCTTAGTACTTTCCCATTCACAGAAGCAAAGGGCCCTGGGATACCCCTGCCTCCATCCCAGTCCTCTAGAGGCCAACGAGTTCCCTTGGAGACCACCAGCTGGTGCCCGTCTCAGTGTGCGCCTATGTGTGGGGGAAGGGGTCTACGTGTCAGCGCACAGGTCTCTTGTCTGGCTGTAGGTGGTCCTGATACCTGTGCGTGGTGTGCATGTGTGTGCACTTCTTGGTGTGCTCCAGTGTGGAGCTTTCTGTGCGCATCTGGGTGCCTCCTCGCTTCTTCGGGGCTCTCTGTATCTCTCCGCGTTTCCATATGTGCATTTCTCCGGGCTTGTACATCTTGGGATGTGTGCCACCGTGTGTGCGTGTGTCCGTGCGTATGTCACCGCGCATGGGTTCCTCAGCGCATCAACCCTCCCCGGGTAGCATCTCCAGCCGGGCTTTGGGGGCCGCAGCCTCCTCTCGGCGCGCGCCGGTGGCGCCGCCGGCCTTCCTACCTTTGGACATGAATCCTCCTTTGTCTCCGTTCCTCCGGGAAGATGCTCAGGGCGCGGGGCTGCAAGGCTGAGCTGGACGCGGGCTCCTCCTGGGCCGAGCAGACCCTGCAGCCGGGCCTCGCCCCTCTGCGTTCTCCGCCCACCCGCCCGGCCCGCGGCCCGGCAGCGCCGTCCCCGCGCCCCGCGCTGCCGCGCCAGCCCGGGACTTCGACTCGGCAGGCTCGGCGCAGCGCTGCCCCTGCCCGCTTGCACCGATGCTGCTGCCGCCGCGCCGCCGCGCCGCCGCCGCCGCCGCCGCCGCTGCCACCCGCACCACGTGACCCGCCCGCCCCGCCGAGGGCCCTCCCCTCCCCCTCCCTCGGCGTCCTCGCCCGCACCGGCTCCCCTCCCGCCCGCACACGGGAGCGGGTACCCAGGGCCGGTTGCGGGCCGCCGGGGAGGCGCGCGGGGGCGCTGTGCCTGCAGGCTCGAGGTTCCGGGTGGGGCATGGTTCCCGCATCCCAGTCCCGGTCCCTCCCCCTCGATCCTGCTCCCGGCCTCTTACCCTCTAGGCCGGGGCGGGGCGGGGAGCGCAGGGGACCTGTGGGAGCTGCGGGAGGCGGTGCGCGCGCGAGAGTCACGCGGTGGCTGGGATGCTGGGCTGGTTCAACGCGGTTCTGCCCAGACGCGGGTGCCTGTAGAACCCTGACTGATTCAGGAGCCCGGGTTCCAGGCCTGGCTCTGGGATGATGAGCCCTGTGACCTTGAGCTAATCAGGAACTTTCCTGAGCCTCAATTTACCCTTCAGAAAAATCATCCTTGCATTCAGTCCACTTGAATGGACAGCATATTGCCAGGCCTTGAGGGGACAGGAATGAGGGTCACCATTTCTGTCCTCAAAGAGCTCTGGGTCCGGTGGGTCAAGACAGAAAGCTGGCCTGTCCTAACGGAGGGGGTGGGGTATGCACAGGGTACTGTGAGTGCAGGGTGGTGGGCACCCACCGGGTACTGTGGATGCAGGTGTGAGGGCCCTTGGTGAGGGCCAAGATGGAAAGGCAAATATAGGTGCGAGGGAAGAAGGGAAGCAGTCTATGGAGAGACCCAGAGGCGAGAGCTGCATGGTGCTGGGGACAACAGAGCTCCCGGGTGCACCAAAGCAGGGAAAAGTCCAGACAGGGATATAGAGTTAAGAGGCTGGAGAAGTCCAAAACCTTGGAAGCCAGGCTAAGGAGCTGGACTTATCAAAGAAGGTAACAGCGGGTCACCAACAGCTGTTAAGCAGGAAGTGCTGCCATGAAATATACGAGTCCCTGTGGCAGCTGTGTGGAGGGGCAGGGGGTGGCCTCACAGGGACAGAGGGATGGAGAGGAGGGGACAGACAGCCAAGGACTGAGGAGCTTGATCAACAGAGTTGGAATTAGACTGGATGGGAGGAAGGAGAGAGAAAGATGAGGAAGACGAGGATACTCAGGTTTCTGGTATGGTGCCTGCAGCTGAGGGAGTGAGATCAGGGAGGGCAGAAGTCAGGAAGAAAGGGGCTGCCTCTAGACATGCCCGGGAGTTGTCTGGGTAGAGGGGTCCGGCAGGCCACTGGGTGTCTACACCTGCATTTTGAGAGAGAGGGCTGGGCTGAAGATGGAGGGAGAGCTGAGGTCCCATAGGGAGGAGGGAAGACCAGAGCCTGGGTGGGCTCCCGCAGGCCGAGTGTGCAGAGGGCAATGAGAAGGGGGCTGACAACCCCCAACGCCAATTAAGCCACTGGACTGGATGCTTTCCAAGCATCTGCCAGACCCAGAATCTCTGCGCCTTTGAAATGTTGGGAATGAGACTGCCCAGAGTAGAATTCCAAGATCCGGGTTCCCATGGGCTTACTGCCATCAACAGCTGTGCGACTTTAGGCGTGTCACAGCCTCTCTAAGACCAAATGAACTTCTAGCCCTTGTGTTGACCTGTTTTTTCTTCTATGTAGGACTTCCAACCTACAAGTCCCCAACTCACCTTTCAGGACTAAAGGGCTGGGGGTAAGGGACCGAGAAAAAATTCCAGGTGAGGCACCTTTTAAGCAATAACCATCTTCCTGAAAGGCCGACTGGGGATGATTTAGAAGGTCTTGGGTGAGATCACTATTCACATCTAGAGGAGCCTGGCAGTGTCGACTGTTAGACAAATCACCACTTACTGAAGTGCTGGTCTATATTTTCGTGTAGGTGGTTTGTTTTCAAGCTGGACTCACCTATAGATCACCTAATTATTTCAGCTCTTCAGGGAACAAAGAAACAGTCATGGAAGATGCTAAAGGACAGACTCAGCATAATTGCTCTCCCACAAATTACCCCTGTAAACCCCCTTCTGATGGCTTCCCTCAACCTGACCTCTGATTGGCAGAGTGGGACCCAGTTCAGGGTGCACCCCCTGTGTTCTGCCACTCAACCCCATTCCCTTTTCTCCCAGCTCATTCAACTCTGACTTTAAAGTCCCCCAGATCTATCCAAGCGTAATCCAGCTCCAGGCTCCTACACCCCAGCAGTCCAGCGCATCCCCAGCCCAGCCCTTTGCATTTACCTTTGGTTTCTCTGGCCGGGTCCAGCATGGTGAGCTCTGTGACCCAGTCCGTGGCAGCATCTGCCGTAGCATGGTCCAGGGCTGCATCTGTGCTTCTGCTTGGCATTGATGGGTAGGTGACAGTGTCTGATCTCGTCAGCTTAATGATACTGTCCAGTGTGGTCTCACCAGTGACTGGGTCTGGGGTGACCGGCACAGCTGAATGCATGGCTGTGCCCAGCCTGCTTGTATCCAACACAAGAGAACCCGTAGTCATGTCCAGCTTGGCTCTGTTCGCCCCGGCCAACACCAGGGCTGTGTCCAGCTTGCCTGGATCTGGTGCTGCCACTTCCCTGGCTGTACCCTCCGTGGTTGTATCTGGCTTGCCTGTGCCTGCTGTAGCTATGGCTTTGCCCAGCTTTTCTGGGTCTGGGGTCACCGCATCCGTGACCGTGCGTGGCTTGGTTGTGCCTGCTTTAGCCAAGTCCATGGCAGAGCCCAGTTTGCTATCCAGAGGAGGGAACTCAGTGCTTGTGTCCAGTCTAGATGTGTTTGGTGTAGCCAAGTGGACAGCCAAGCCAGGCCTATTGGTGGCCATCGTGGATAAATGTCCGGATGTGCCTGGCCTCGTTGTATCCAGGGCAGCCAAATGCATGGCCGTCGCAGGCCCCGTGGCAGGGATGGCCCTTTGGAGATGCAGCCGGGGTCTCTGAATACCCCTGGGCCGGGGCTTGCCTCTTCCTGGAGAAGCTCTGGTAGGCACATGGGCGGTCATTGGGACAGGGTGCCTCTGACCCACCAAGCCTGGCCCTGCAGGACCTGGTGGACCCTGAGCTAACCGGGATTGGAAAGGCAGGGTCAGGCATGAGCTCACCAGGGGCTTCTCCACCGCAGGCACCCTGCTGGGCTTGGCCAGACCTGGGTGACCTGGGCCCTCGGAGTGGACCCTGTCCCCTGGCACTAGGGTCACAGGTGGTGAGTCAGGAGAAGGCAGCCTCCTTCCTCTGTGGGTGGCAGCCTCCCTGCCCGGGGTAGACACCTGTTCCCAGTGAGAAGGCAGGGGGCCCAAGCGCCATGCCTGGCTGTGCTGGCGGACTGTTAGGGAGATGGAGCTGAGCTTCCTGGGTGCCAGGCTCTTGCCAGTCTCCTGTGGGGGCACACTCCACGCCCTAGCTCCAAGGCCTGGTCGGCCGGAAGCCTGTGGGATGTGGCTCTGGGGAAAAGCATCCAGATGGATGGTCTTCTTGAGAACAGGGATGAGAGGCGACACCCCTCCAGGGAGCTTTGAGGGGCGGGCAGGGCGCCCCAGTAGGTGGCTGCGGGAGAAGGAGGTTCCAGCGCCTGGGGCTCCGTGAGGCTGCATCGCAAAGTCGTGGTCCATCCAGGTCTTTCGTCTTCCCCTGATCGACAGAGAAAAGGGGCCGAGCGGGGGTGAGGTGCTCGAGCCTGCAGGTGCTGGCCCTCCCCGTCCTGACTAGCAGCTAACACTCCTCTGAAGGGGCCTTGTTTGGGAGACTGTCAAGTCCTCAGTGGAGTACACCTGTCCCTTCCTACAGCCCTCCTACAGCTCCCACCTGCTACGTGCCTACACACCTCACACACACACACCTACCAAGATACCAGGTGAATGTGGAAGAATGTTCCAGCAATGGGTGGAACCCAATGAGCAGGCTGCCCCGGCATGAGGAAACCTCTCCCTTTGCAGGCCTGAGTGTGGCCTCTCTCTGGCCAACTCCATGGAGGTCACATATACCTTTTCAGGAGCCCCAGTGGAGGGCAGTGGTTATTGGAAGCTTATCTGCTTCTTCCAGAAGGGGCCAGAGGACTCTGAGTTCCCACACACAGCAGCCAGAATAGGAGTTCAGGCGTCCAGGTAGGAGACCAAGAGGTGACCAGTTTGGCTTGGGAAGAGGGTCTGCACCTGGGGCTCCTGCCCGGAACTAGGAAAGAGCCCTGGGCTGGCCTGCTGCTGGAGCTGAAATCGGAGCCAGAACTGGAGCTGAAGAGGGCCCTGGACGAGGTGAGGCTTGGGAAGTAGAGAAGTAATGAGCATTCACAGGGTACTTATCCAGTGAACAAGCCACAGTATCTGCCCTGGGGAGACCGGCCATCCCCAGGGGCACCGGACAGTGAAGCAGGCAGAGCTATGCTGGAGGTGAGCCTTGTGGGGGAAGCATTAGCTCAGCCTTTGGGGTTAAAGGAGGGAGGCTGGGCCTGGGGCTGGGGGAGTTCACACAGAAGGCCCAAAGGTGAGGAAATGTGGCATCTTTCTGGAAATCCTCCATGGGGCTCCCAGGCTGTGTTGTGGGGGAGGGGCGAGACAAGGCTGCAGGTGCGCTGGGGCCCAGGCCAGGCCACAGTGATGCTCAGGCCCTGGAAGATGACCTGGTCAGATCTGCAGGTGGCCACTCCAGGACTGTGTGACGGCAAGATCAGGGGGGAAGAGAAGTGGAGGCAAGGAGGGAGTTCCCTGGTGGCCTAGTGGTTAGAATACCAGGCTCTCACTGCCGTGGCCCCGGTTCACTCCCTGGTCCGGGAACTGAGATCCTGTAAGCCTCGCAGCAAGGAGAGCAGCGAGTTGAAACACTCTGTGAGCTGGGGGTGGGGCTGGAGAAGGCTGAATAGCACAGAGGAAGCAGCAGCAGGACTGCCAGGACATGGCGAGTCAGGGAGGGGGCGTCCAGGACTGGCTGGTGGTCTGCGTGGATGAGCCATCCCCTGACGGGGGCTCCACAGCTCCCAGACGGCCAGCTGGTGCACACTCTGGGCTCCCTATAACCCACCGTCTGGAGCAACGTTGTTTCTGTTGCTTTCAGCACAGCAGGTGGGGCCATGATGCCGCTGAGGGGGACTGGCAGCAGGGGCTTATGGGGGGAGTGTGATTTTATGGCTAGGGCCCTAAAGTTTGGAGCAGGGGCGGGGAAGGCAGGACACTGGAGGGGTCTTCGTCACGGTGGCACCCCAGCCCCTCATCCCCATCCAGTCACATATTTGTACCCAAGGCTGTCCCTGCCTTATCACCTCCCCACTTGGCTTATCCCTGCAGCCCTGCTTTGGGGCCCTTCCTCACAACCACACATACCAGGGTACATGCATGTTTACCCTGCACTTAACCACAAACATCTACCCTCAGTGTGTACACACACACACACACACACACAGCTGGCCAGAGGACAGAATTTCTGAGATCTATCTGTTCTAACATCCCCAGATCCCTTCCCCTCACTGAGCATCCACCCGCCATCAATCACTTGGTACTATCCTCCCCCCACACACAAATACTCACCTACCTTGATCAGAGAACAAGAAAGGTCTAGTGTTCTTCAGTCTGGGAAGCTAACTCTAGTGCAGGGCCCTCACCTCCTCCGCGCCCAGATTCTGGCTGTGATGACCAGCTCACGGATCTCATCTCTCTGATCCCCTCAGTCTCCAGGCTGTAGTCCCCAGGCCTAGGGCCCAGCCTTCTCCTGACCTGTACCACCAGCTCCATCCACAGCTGGGCTGGGCTGTGGGGCAGGGAGGGGCCGGCTTCTCAGCAGTGGGCGTCAGTGAATGGCTGCTCTGAGCCTCTGGAATCCCAAAGGGCCATGGGAGGCTCGTAACAGCCAGGCTTGGCTGCCCTGGACTCAAGGACACGTGGGGTGTGGTGCCCTGCTGCCTGCCCTCCCCAAATCTGCTCTGTCTCCCACAGACTCTGACCCTGGAGAGATGTCTGCCATAAGAATAGGGAGACTCCAAACATGGCCACGCTCCAGTGGTCCCAGAGCCGACCTCACTTCTGCTTTCCCTGTGCATTGCCCCACACCCTGTTTAGTTCTGTGACCCTCAGACCACCTTGGCCACCCATCTGAGGTCTTTCCTGGAGCAAGATGGAGTTCCTGGAGACTAAAGCAGGGGCTTTCTGCTTCAACAACTATCCCCTGAGCCCGTGCTCCCTCCAGCTGGACCCTGTACTAAGGCCCTGAGCCTGTGAAGATGACCCTCCCCTGGACCTGAGGAGACCCAGGAGGCCTCCCAGCCTGGCTCTGGCATTGCGGGCTGTCAGCAGACCCTGGCCCTTGGGCTGGGCTGGGTCTCCTCTTCTGCCTCTATCATAAGAATAGTAATAATAATGAAGGTGATAATAATAGCTACCATTTACTGAACACTGACTATGTGCCAGGCACTACGTCAGGGCTGGGAAGGAGCCCGCTTCTGCTCAGGAAGATGGAAACGTAAATAGATCCTTACAGTAACTATAATACAGCAGTGACGGTGGACATCCTCCGAGCACTCACCCTGAGCCAGGAACTAGGCTAAGCGTTCTCCTGGCATCTCCTTTAATCTTCGCCTCGTCACAGGGACCAAGCAACTGAATTTTTAATTTTATTTACATTTAATTTGTGGCTATGATATTGGACAGCACAGTTCTGAAGGGCCTGGATTTTATTCGTCTCTGGGTCCCAGGTCCTGGTAAGAATTACTCTCATAAGTTTCTGTAGAATGAATGAATAAAAGGAAAAAATGATTGAATGAATGGTGAATATGTGGACCTAGGAACTTCCCCTCTTCTTATTCATTCTCTCCCCTGCAAGCTTTAGGTTCTCAAACTTGGCTGTGCTCTGGTTACCGGGACAACCTGGTGGAAGTCCTAGTGGGTGGGGGAGGGGATCTGTCTGGAGTTCTTCCCCTTCTCTCCTTGCTTTGAGGCCTGAGGACCAGCCTGATTCTAGGAAGAAAAGAGGTGGCTGGGGGAGGGGAT
Organism: Aethalodelphis obliquidens; assembly: GCF_003676395.1. Taxonomy (NCBI): domain Eukaryota; kingdom Metazoa; phylum Chordata; class Mammalia; order Artiodactyla; family Delphinidae; genus Aethalodelphis; species Aethalodelphis obliquidens. Next base: position 57,908,516 of record NW_020837952.1, on the reverse strand, counting down.
AACACAGCTCTCCCTGGACAGATTGAGTTGGGGGAGCCTTACCGCCCACCCCCACTGGATTGCATTATCTTTGAGATGCAGAAACCCTGAGCTGAAGTCAGGGGTCCTTACTCGTGGGCTTCTCTCCTCTCTTTGGCCAGTGACTCATTGTGCAACTTCTATCAGATCTCTTGCCCCTCTGGGCCTCAGTTGCCTTTTTAAATAGGGACCAGATGCCTTCATGTGGCCTCTTGAAGGTCTAGAATTCCTCCATCTTGCTCCCTGCCAGGCTGTTAGGGCCTTGAGAGCAAGGAATGGGTCTTGTTCATCTCAGTATTCCTGAGGCTCACCTGCGTCTCTCTCCTCCAGTGTTGGGGGCCTGGACGAAACTGCCTGCCTGTTAATTACGCGCTTGGGTTCAGCTGCCCTCTAGTGGCCCAAAGTGGCAATGACCTCCTTGTGTCTGTACACAAGTTCTTTTCCCACCAAAGGAAAGGTTGACAGGCCTCAAAGTGGCCTCAAAGGACAGACCTCCACCCAAGCAAAAAATCATTGTGGTGGCCTCCCAGACAAGTGGCACAAGCTCTAGAGTCTCAAATCTGGGTTTGTGACAGCTGTGCGATTTTGAATAAGTCACTTAATCTCTGTGAGCTCCAGTTTCTTCATCTGTGAAGTGGGAATCATATCAGTCAAGATGGGTTAAATTATGTTTCAGTAACAAACAATTCCAAAATCCCAGTGACTTATAATAACAACTATTTATTTCTGATTCATGCCTCATGTCCACTGTGGTCTGGGTCCACTGAGGCTCTGTTCCATGTCTCCTTCACTCTGGAACCCCGGCTGATGGAGCGACCGCCTTCTGGAGCCGTGTTGGTCTTTGTGGCAGAGGAAGGAGAGAGTGGTGAATCATATGGTAGCTATTATATGCTTTGGCCTGGACTTTTCTGATCACAACTCATTGGCAAGAACTAGTTGCAGGAAGGTTAACCCTACCATGCGCAAGAGCTGAAGAGACAGACATACTTGGTTAGCAGCACTACTGGCCCGCTCACGCGGCTGTAAGGATGCAGTGAGACGTGCCGTTGCACTATCCCTCATGCAATGAATTCAATCAACCTTAGTCATTGAAATTACTGTCTTGTAATTCTGATTTCCCCTTTCATCTACCCTCGTGATTTTCTGTGACTTCCACATCAATACCAACTGTTTACAGCTGCAGATACAGAGAGGGAAATGGACTTGCCAAGTTTCACACAATGAACCCGTAGCTGGACACCCACATCTCCAGGCTCCAAATTCTGAGCTTCCCGCCCCCCACCTGACGTGGTGGAGGAGAAGGGGCTTTGCCCTCCCAGGGTTCTTTGTAAGGGTGTTGACTGACAGTGTGACAGTCTTTTGAGGGAGCCTGGAGCCACTGCCTCCCTCCCAAAGCTGGTCTCTCAAGCCTTCCCAAGCCCTGCCCGCTCAGCCAGAGTGGAGAGCCGAGGGGGTAGAACAATGAGAAGCCTGTGCCGCCCTCCAGGGCCAGAGTCCGAACATCGCAGCCGCTCCTACGCAGGGACCCTACACATTCCCGCCTCCTGTTTCCCTGTCCTGGGCCCAGCCCAGACATACCCACCGTATCCTGACAGCAACCAGATGGTGGGAAAGGAAAGCTCCCAGGACTCTTCAAAACCTCCCAAAGCATTTTTAAAACCTGCACAAAACCTGACCCCCAGAAGGCCTCCTAGCCTCTCTAAAATCTTTGTCTCTAAGTAGATGGGTGGCCCCTGGCAAGACAAAGAGACAGGCCCCACTCATCCGACAAGCGTGCTTTCAGGGAGGCCCTGCCCAGTGCCATGGAGGCTGCAGGCTGAGATAAGAAGATGCCGTCGCTGCTCTCCACAGACATGTGAAAAAAAATCACAGCACAAGACTAGGGCTGTAATGGGGAAAGCTGCTGGTGGGGTCAGGGAAGCCTTCCTGGAGGACGTGGCAATTAGCAGGTCATCAGGTTCTCTCCCTGGACCTAGCCTTACTTGAAACACAACTTTCTGGTTGTTCATGCCCCTCTCCCACCACTTACTTGCCAGTATTCTGTGCTGCAATCACAGGACACCACTCACAATTCTCAGAAAGGTCTGCGTCCTCCCTAGCCTCCACGGCTTTGCACTTGCTGGCTCCTCTTCCCTTTATAGGGAAAACTCTTATTCAACCTTCAAAACCCAGATCAGTAGTCATATCCTCCTTGATAAACCCCTTCCCTGGGATTCAGTTCTATTTTCAGTTTCTCACACATACTTCTCTCGCTAGGACAGTTGTAATTTGTTTACATATCCGTCTGCCCCTCCAGTTTGTGAGTTCCTTTGATTCAGGGACTATATTGTCGTTGTCTTTGCATTCTTGGTGCCAGACCTAGTGCCTGGGGTAGAGCAGGTATGTGACATGCCTCTGCAGGGTTCTGGAGAATAGCTGTATTATGCATGGGATTTATACAGTGCTTTCCTGCCAACTACCTCCTTCGACATTTACCCTAACCCAGCGAGGCAGGCAGAGCAGGAGTGATATAAAAACAACCAGCTCTCTACAAGAATCTGACATGAGCTGAGCGCAATGCCAGGCACTGACAGAGGACACTTATCTGGGCTTTAATCATCTGTGATTCTCAGTGCCTGGCACACAGAAATGCTTGGTGAACTCAGTTGTGTGTCAGAGCAAGAAACTCGCCCTCCAAAATGCAACGTATTGTTATTTTTTAAAATATTTATTTATGTATTTATTTATTTGGCTGCACCGGGTCTTAGCTGGCACACAGGATCTTCGTGGCCATGTGTGGGATCTTCCTTATGGCGTGATGGTTCCTTTTTTTTTTTTTTTTTTTGGTGGCATGTGGGATCTTTAGTTGCAGCATGTGAACTCTTAGTTGCAGCATGTGGGATCTTTTAGTTGTGGCCTGTGGGATCTAGTTCCCTGACCAGTGATTGAACCCAGGCCCCCTGCATTGGGAGCGTGGAGTCTTAGCCACTGAACCACCAGGGAAGTCCCAAAAAATGCAATATTTTAAAATTTTTATTTTATTTATTTTTGGCTGCGTTGGGTCTTCATTGCTGTGCGCGTGCTTTCTCTAGTTGCGGACAGCAGGGGCTACTCTTTGTTGTGGTGCGCGGGCTTCTCATAGCTATGGCTTCTCTTGTTGTGGAGCACAGGCTCTAGGCGCACGGGCTTCAGTAGTTGTGGCTTGTGGGCTCTAGAGCACAGGCTCAGTAGTTGTGGCACATGGGCTTAGTTGCTTTGTGGCATGTGGGACCTTCCCAGACCAGGGCTCGAATCCGTGTCCCCTGCATTGGCAGGCAGATTCTTAACCACTGCGCCACCAGGGAAATCCCCCCAAAATGCAATTTAAATGGACAGTTTTATAGGATTTACTATTGCCAGGCCCTGACCTCAAGTTGCTCCCAGTACAGTCCTCTGGCATGCCCTAGCAGATGGAAAAATCTGGTTCCATGGGCACTGGCCTGTTTCTGTAGGCTCTGCTGTCTGGGTCAACCGTGCCCCTTGTAAAAAGTGCTGAGGGCACAGTCTACTGTGTTGCTCTTAACACTGAGACATTTCTTTTTAGTATTTGGAACCAGAAAACTTGTCTTTCATTAACAGTCAATTTCTCCTGCTATCATCTAACAGGAATAAAATGATCTCTTTGTGTTTCCCCTTTCCCTGTGGCTGCCAGGAAGCTCAGAGACAAGTAATAGTATTACTGTAGGAGTCAGAGTCAGAATATTTCCTTTCCACCCCCATGTATGTGGCTCCTTCAGCTAAAACCTTCTTGGGTCCTTTATGGGAGGAGCATGTATAAGTAAACATTTATGTAATAAGCCCTGGGGAGAGCACAGGGAAAGGATCCAGGTTTAAGAACAGAAGGCTTGGGTGAATCCCTTACCGTCTCTGAGCCTCAGGCTCCTCCTTGGAAGCCTGGGGTAGGAGACCCTGCTGCAGCTTTTGGACATTGCCAGCTTTCCTGCGATGAAGACTGGCCACTGCCCAGGCCTCAGGTAGGGTCACGGTCAACGTCCTCCCTGCTGAGGCTGTGAAGCCTGTAACCTTGAACACCTTCACACTTTAGACCCAGTACGGCCAGAATTTTTATTTTTAAAGAGGAGTCAGAAAAAAGATTTTTATGTGAAATCTCCTGACTTATAAATGTTGCCAATTAATTTGCATTTTTTCAGGAATTCTCTGGCGGTCCAGTGGTTTGGGCTCGGTGCTTTCACTCCCAGGACCTGGATTCGATCCGTGGTCAGGGAACTAAGATCCTGCCGGCTACATGGTGCAGAAAAAAAAAAAAAAATTGCATCTTTTCAAAACACTGTGTGGGACATACCAAACTTGGCTGCTGGCCAGATGTAGTCTGAGGCCTTCAGTTAAGCTGAATACATCTCCAATAGGGACTGTCTGGTGTGTTCAAGCTAGGGGTGGGGGAGCAGTTTTCATCATTTCTTCTGAACCCTGCCTTCCCGAGGTAATATCCCAAGAGACCTGACAGTAGGACTCGGCGTCAGGTTCTGAGATGACCTGTGCTCAGGTCATGTTGACTGGTCCAGATGGGCCCTGACCCAAGCTGGACCACACACAGGACCCTGCCCCAGCCTTGGGTGATGAGTTTAAAATGGGCGCCTGACCTAGGATGAGCCATGAATCCCACCCCTGAGATATTTGTGCTTGCAGCCAGAGAGAGGGACAGGGTAACTCTCCACTGGCTGGAGCTGTAAGACAAAAGTTGCCAGAAGTTGGCTGCTACATTTTCCATGATGGGGGGCATCGGGGTTGGTTAGTGAAGTAGGTATACAGAAGCAGGAATAAAAAATAGCTTGAGGGGCCTTCCCTGGCTGTCCAGTGGTTAAGATTCCACGCTTCCACTGCAGGGTGCACGTGTTTGATCCCTGGTCAGGGAACTAGGATATCACGGGACACTGGTGCGGCCAAAAAAAAAAAAAAAGGGGGTCTGAGAAAGAATTCTAAGGGGGTCTGAGTGGCTGCTTCTGGTTGTCCTGAGTCCCTGCTACTTTCCTGTCCTACAGGACCGGAACACTCCAGGGTCTTTGTGATAACTTCCCCTTCTCACCCAAGCTAGTGGAGGTGGGGCTTCTGTCCTTCACAGCCATCAGTCCTAACTCATGCACATGGTTCTGCTTGGGCTCTTCCAGTTTCCTGATGAGTAACAGCAGCACGGGGCTCCCAGTCCTGGCCTCCCAGCCACCACCACCACCCCCCACCACCACGCCTGACACCTCTACTCACTTGGGTTAGCACTGAAGGAACTCGTGAAATCCAGAGCCTCATAATGAAAGAAGTTCATCCCCTCAGGGAAGGCAGCTCAGAATACAGTGGGGCTGGCACTGCCAGAGAAACTGAGGCAGTGTGGGACTGGCTACCCAGTGGGTGGTGCTGGTTACCCCCATTCTTGTGTGAGGTGATCTGTAAGGCACTGGAAGGGCCCTGCCCTCCAATGGGTCCTACCTCCGCCACGCCCTGCCTGCCCTGGAAGTCCATACCCAGAGCACTGATTCACATGCTCACCAAATTCTGAGGGTTCCTGCCCACCCTCCCCACCCCAGACCCCCAGTCCCAAACCCAGGCACTAGTAACCCCCTGGGTCACCCCGGGTGGGTCATTTCTCTCCGTGCTTGTTTCCTCTTCCGTAAAGCAGTGTCCTCAGTCCCTCTTGGGTTTTGCCCAGCATCCCTTCCCCTCCTTTAAGTAACAGCTGCAACCTACCCCCACCCCCTCAGACCATGTGATCAGTAGAGCCAACTCCACCCCTGGATGCCGGGGTGGGTGCCAGAGCTGCCTGGTAATCAAGGCACCCCCATCCCCTAAGCTCGTAAGCCTTGGGGGATGACAGGAGCCCACCCCCTGAGGTTGTGCAGGAACAGATGCGTGCTCTCACCTGAAATCAAGGCACAAGGGCTGCATGAGCCTGGGGCTGCCAGGGCACCTTTGTACCACGTGGAGAAAATCCACCTGAAGGAAGCCCACAGGGCTTAACAAGATGGAGAGAGAGAAGGATGGAGAGCTGGAGTGACCCAGTGACATCCTTGAGCCCCAGGGTCCAGCTGAGCCTGAGTCCAGAACCAAACCCTATTATTGCAGCTGTTTTCAGTTTGGTCTCTTGTGCCTGCAAGAGTCCTGGGCGGTAGTGTGGTGGGGAAGCTGCCTGGTGTGGGGGCGGGGGTGGGGGGAATCCCTGTGGGCTGCAAAATGCTCTGCTGGGTCAGAGGTCAGGGCTGTGAGACTCAGAAACAGCAGGGCTGGGCCTAGGGTGAGGCAAGAGAGGTGCTGAGAATTGAATGAGGGGGCCCTCTTGCCTCACTCTAACCTGGCTCTGCAACACAGCCCCCTGCAATTGCTGGGTTGCCCCAGGGAGGAAGGGCAGCCTCGCCCCTGGAGATGAGAGAAGGCAGCTTTTGCTCTCGCTGACTCCTAAGATGGGGTGTGTGCAAGAGCGAGCCCGGGTCTGGGGTCAGGAGGTCTGGTTCAAATCTCAGCCTGTTGTCCTGTTGCCTTGGCAAGTCCCTGTGAAAATGGAATGGCAGCTGCCTCTGTGTGTCCTCCCCCTTTCAAGGAGGGGGACTTTTTTCTTTTTCTTTTTTTTTTAAAATATCTTTATTGGAGTAGAGTTGCTTTGCAATGTTGTGTTAGTTTCTGCTGTACAACAAAGTGAATCAGCTATATGTAAGGAGGGGGACTTTTTAAATGGACACACAGCCACCCAGCTCTTCCCAGCCTCCCTTGCAGCTAGGAGTAGCCACGTGACTATGTATTGACTGGTGAGGTGTAAAGGGATGTAAGAGGTCCAGCCAGCAGGAGTGTCCCTCAAAGGGGCAAGTGGCCCCTTCTACCCTCCCTCCACCCTGCTCCTCGGGATGCCGAAGAGCCCCCCTCGGGTGGCACCAACCAGGACAACAGCCCTGCAGCAAGAGAGGAGCAACTCCGGTCCCCGAACACTGCATGGAACTGTCCACCAGATCAGCTCTGGACAACCTCCCTATGAAGTGTACCGTAAGAAAGAAAAACGTTCTACTTGGTTTAAGGCCCTGCCGTTTTGCATCTCTGTGCCTGAATTTATATCCTAACTGGTTCTCTACCCCAGGGAATCCAGTTAGTTAGGGGGGAGGGCACAAGTGCTACTGGTTTCTAGTGGGTAGAACCCAGAGATGCTCATCACCCTACCACACACAGGACAGCCCCCCTACAAAGAATGATCTGGTCCCACAAGTCAATGGTGCCACTGCTGAGAAACTGCCCTTTCCTCTTGCAGATTCAGTGCTCCCATCCCCCAAACGGGGGGTATTGAACTATCAGGATTTTTATGAGGACCCAGTGAGATGATAGACACGATCCTAGGCTTAGGAAAGGAGACAGTCCTGCAAAGGTAGTCACGGAGCCTTTGTTATTGAGATAAATTAAGATGGACGCCCCAAAGGAGGGGAGTGAGCAGGTTGCCAATCTATGTCCAAAAAGGAGGCAGTGGTGCTCCACAGAGAAGGAGAGGCTCCAGGGTGGGCTTGGGGCCCCTGGTGCAGTGCAGGACCCGGAGCGGAGGGCAGGGGCTCCTGCCAGTGGCCTCAGCCTTGGGAAAGGGAAGGGATAGGGAAGTCCAGCCGAGGGAGGGGGGTGGGAACTGCTGGTGGTCCCCACACTGCCCACAAAGCTCACCCCATCCCCACCACCTCGCATCCTGCCTGGGGGCCACCCCCCTCACACAAACATGCTTCTCCTCCCCTCCGCACGCCTGACCCCAAACGTTCTCTCTCTCTCTCACACACACACACACACCTCCTTCCTCTATGGCCTTGCCCCTTGCACATCCCACCACAAACACTCGTCCATGCCAAGCCCGGGTCCAGAGTGGTAGGACTGGGCTGGACTCAGCTGACATCCCTCCAAAGGGGGCCCTTTCCTTGGGTCAGCTTTGAAGCCTGGCCCATGAAGCTGTAGGGTCGATACCATTGGCTGGAGTGGGGAGCTGAGTGTCCCCGAGGATCTGGTAGGGAAGTGGGAGATCTGAAGGCTCAGGACAGGCAGAGGCAGCCATGCCTGACGCCGGGTGGAGGGGCAGGAGTGCTGGGCAGCACAAAGGCACTGGGGGGCCGTGGGGCGTCCCCGGAGCTGGGGAGGGCAGGTGTGGGATAAGCTGGCTTGACCTGGAGAGCAAGCCCTGGGCCATCAGCAGCGACATCTCAAGGCACCCAGGTGCCCCACAGCCAGGGTCCTCCCAGAGCCCCTCCTCCTGGGAGGAGCCAGGCTGCGAGGGAGAGCCTGGACGACCAGAGATTCTCCTCCGTCTGCCCCGGGGTCTCCAGGCCGGGCGGGACGGGAGAGGGCACCCGGTGCCCGCCCCCCACCGCCAACAGAGCCGGTCAACTCAGACCTCGGGGCCCCCGAAGGCCAGGTTGTCGCGAACCATCATTGTCTTGCGGAGGTCACGGTCCACCAGGGGACGCTGCATGCGCCACTTGTGCGCCTCCTGCAAACCGGGCTCGAAGTAGTAGATGCAGGCGCCGAAGCCCACCAGAATGAGGACAGAGATGAACAGGTAAACAGGCACGAACCAGTCCAGGAAGTGCGGCATCGCGGAGGCCTTGGCTGCTGAGACGCGGTCGGTGAGAACCAGCAGAGAGGCTGCTTATCACACCCACCCTCCCAGAGGGGGACCCGCAGGCTTCACAGAGCCAGGAGGTCGGAGCTTCACCTTACGGCTGTGAAGACGGAGACCCTGGAGAGTGGAGAGCAGTGACTCAGCAGCCCCGGCCCCCTGACCAAGCACACAGCTGCCCCCACCCCAGGGGCCCACCCAGCTCCTACTCACCCTTCTACAAGGAAGCTTATAGCTGAGGGCTGGCCCTGGCTCAGTCCCTCAACAGTATGTGTGCCCTCAGGCAGGTTGCTTAACCTCTCTGGGCCTCAGCATTGTCCCCTGCAGAAGGGGACGCTACCAGAGCCTTGTGGGGATTCAGTGAGGTGACTGACCCCTCAGAGCACTCAGAAAAGGACAGCTGGGGCCATGCCTCCTCTGAGCTGTCCCTCCCGGCTCTGACTGCCACTTACTAGGCCCCTCACAGATGAGTGGGTCCCCAGCCACCCGTGCATCCTGGCTAGGTGTGGCTTAGTGAAGGCATGGTGAACAACTGCCCATCCCTAGGGGACCTGGTTGATATCAACAGGCTCTGCACAGGCTCCCGAATTCAGGCCCATGCCCCATTTTATAATTATAAGAGTATGGACACAGTGCCAGCCCCAAAAGACTTAGACATTGGTTTCCACATCCGTAAGATGGGAGTGAAAACAGTATCTAGGTCATAGGGCTGTTGTGACTGTTAAAAGAGTTAATTTACGTAAAATGCTCAGAACCAGTGCCTGGCACTTACCAAGTGCTACATAGTAGTTTGTTCTTAATTCTCTGGGCCTCAGTTTCCTTATCTGGAAAATGGGCATAGAAGTAGGACCCACTTCTTAGGGTCTCTGTGAATGTTTAACAAGCCAATGCCTAAGGAGCACTTAGCATCACGCTGCTTGGTGCAGAATCGGCACCCAGTGAATATCAGCTATTGTTATTTCCAGTGCACCAGAGGTGGGGAACACAGGAAAGTGGAAGCTAGCAGGTTTAAGGTGCTTCACAAGTTTTACATACACCCAGACTCTTTAGAATGGCCCAGAGATGCCCACATCTGCTCTCTGCCAACCTTGCCAGCCTCATCTCCCACACTACGTGCCATCACAGGGAACCACTTGTCAATCACCTATGTGCATCTGCATGTTATACAGTCTACATCTTTGCATATGCTTTCATTTTCCTTGGAATGTCCTTTGCATTCATGTTCATGTGGCAAACTCCTATACATACTTCAAAAGCCCCACCACAGGTTATCTCCTCCAGAAATGGAATAAATCAGGGCCCATTTAACCCACCCTCAGCCCTTCCTGAGGTGTGAAAAAGGGGTAAGGTGAGGAGCCCCACTTCTGCCTGTCAGGCAGGGAGACCACAGTCAGAATGCAGTCACAGACCTTACAGAAGGCCTATGGGGTAGGTGTTACTGTGCACATTTTACAGACAAAGAAACTGAGGCCCAGAGAAGTTCACTAACTTGCCCTGAGTTACCCAATTGAGAAGTGACAGAGCTGGATTCCAACTCCCCAGCGATGTCCTGAGGTTTGATGGGGAAAATACCTGAACGGAATGAAATGAGCAAAGGCCCACCTTGTCTTCTAGGGAGGGAAGAAAGGGGATGCATGGAATGACCTCCAGGGCAGGCTGAAGAGAAGCTCCAGCTTTTCAGACCTCTGTCTCCAAGCTCCAGCTCCTCTTGTCCCTCTACTGCCAGGTGGGTCTACGAGGTGGGCTGTGAGGCCAGGGGAGGGAGAGGTGCTGCTTCCCAGTCCTGTGTCCACCCAGAGCCCCTCCCCTGCCCTCCAGGGTCCCCACTGGCTGTTCTGAAACACAGTGTCTCAAGGTGCCCTATTCTCCTCATGGAGAAATAAAATGAAGAGTGTGCTAATGGCCCAAAGTCAGGGTTAGAGCAGTGTCCTCCTAACCATCTGTCCTTCCGTAGAGCCAAAGAGAGGGTTCAGAATTGCTTGGTGTGGCCTGGGTTTAGGGGGAGGTGGAGAAGGGGACCTACAAGCAGAAAGGCTGCTCCAAACTAGCCTGACTGAGGCCAAGTGATTCGTGCCCCCTCCCCTGGCCCCACCCAGGACCCCAGCCTCCTCTGAGCTTAAACATGAGAATGGGGAACTTGGGCAGGTCAGAAGCCATTTCAGCTGCAATGCTGTGGGCCTGTGAAGCAGTGTTCAGGGTCTCCCAACCTCTCCAGCCCTGTGAACAAAATCCCAGGCATTCTGGGGCCACTGAGGACCCCAGACCTTCTCCTGGCTTCTCAGAGGACTGGCTTAGCTGAAGCAAAACATTCACTGGCCTTCTGTGTGACCTTGGGCCCCTCCTCACCCTCTCTGAACTTCCAGGGTTCCCTGCACAGTGATGGGGTGGGGGCGGGGGCTATCAGATGATCTATAAGGAATTTTCTAGCCCCCATTCCAGCTAAAGTCCCAACCAGGACAGTGTGAGGGTTGCAGAGCCCCTCTCCCTGCCTCCCAAGCACCACTCAATCCTCCACCCCGACCCCCGTGCCCGCACACCCACCTCAAGCCCTGCAGATGCCTGTTCCGAGGGCTCCGGGCTGAGCGCACAGCCTCGGCCTAAGCAGCTCAGCGTCGGCCCGTGGACTCAGTCGCAGCTGCCGTCCCCAGAGATGCTGCCATCTGCAGCCGCCCCGGGTGCTGGAAGCAGAGAAAGGGCGAGGCCAACGCCCCCTACGGGAGACAGAGTTTCTCAGGCCCAGGGGGTCTGACTGGGCCAGGAGGGGGCAGTCCTGGGCTAGCTCCGGCAGCCTGTACCTCTCCCTGCCCGTTGGAGACCCTTCTCTCTGCCCCCCACCCTCAGAATAGCGGGAGGTGGGACCTGCCTTAGCCAATCAGCAGCCTGGCAGAGCAAGGGCTTTATCCTCTGTTGCCCTGGCAACCAGCCTTCTCTTCAGGATCCCTTGCACTGTGCACATGGTACAGAGATGACAGGCAGAGCAGGGTTGGATAAATTCGGGACAGGTGGGAGCCACCCAGCAGGCTGCTGGACCCCACGGCTACTAGACCTAGAGAGGAAGTGGCCCCTACCAAGATAACTAGGAGGATTTGGCCACTTGTCATTTGAGGGTAGGGAGAGATTGGGGTCCCTGGCACGTGGGCAGGACACAGAAGCAATGACCAGTAGAGCCAATGAGGGTCATGTGTTATAGAGGGAAGAACCAAGACTGAGATTCTGGACACATTGGTCCAAAGTAACATTTACCATATGCCAGACACTGCTTTCAGTGCTTTCCATATTTATGTTAACTCATTTCTTGGTCATCCAAGGTCACATGGCAAAAGTCTCAGTGGCAGGGTCGGAGCCCTAGCCTGGGCTGCAGGCCCGCTCGCAGGGGCTGCCCTCCTCGTTCTGCCTCACCAGCCCCGGAGACCCCCTGGCTGGGATACAGCCTGAGATGGTCGTGGCTCCCAGCCACGGAGCCCTCCCCGCCAGGCCAGGACTGGGCCCCACATCACTTCATCTGGTCCTCCAGCTGGTTAGTTGTTGAAGCCCACTTTGGGGTTGAGGCAGCTTCGGCTCAGAGACGTGAAGCTGCTTACCCTCTCCTTCTTCAAGGTCACTCAGCTTCTCAGTGACAAAGCCAGGGCGTGTGCGGGGGTGGGCTGGAGGTGAGGGTCTACCTCCCAAGCCTGGGTCCTCCCTCCTATGCTAGAGACAGAGTGTTTGCAAAGTTTCAGAGGCCCAGTGAGCATTCCATAAACAGCAGTGGTTGTCGTCTCAGGAGGAGAGAGCAGCCCCGGAGGCCCACGGGATGGGGAAGAGTCTTCGAGGAACCATCTCCCTGGAGAATCCGTTCCCAGAAACTGAGAACGGGCAGGTGGCAAAGGCTATGGGTCAAATGGCTTTGGGTCTCTGGGTCCCCCACCCTACAGACACCCTGCCATCTGTGGGACGATCTGGGAGTCCTGCAAGTGTCCTCTCCAGCATATGTGGGCCAAGGGGAGTGAGTTTGAGTTTCCAGAGAGATTTTTATTGAGATCTAAGGTACATACAGTAAAATACAAACCTTAAGTGATGAATGTTTACCTGTGTATACACCTTTGCAGTTGCCACCCAGACCATGTCTAGGATATTTTCATCATCCCAGGCAGTTCCCTCCCGTCTCTTGCCAGTCAGTACCGCCTTCCCAAAGGCACACACTGATATGATTTCTGTCACCATAGATTAGTTTTTCCTGTATTTGTATTGCACGTGAATGGAATCTTATGGTATATGCTCCTTTGTGTCTGACTTCTGTTGCTGAGCACAATGCTTTTCTCTGCACTGACGATGTTGCCTTACCAATGTACCACAGCTTATCTGTTCACCACTGAAGGACATTTGGGGCATTTCCAGTATTGAACTATGATGAGCAAAGCTGGCAAAGTGCCGTTGAACAGTTTGGAGTGGGAGGGCAGAGAGGAGGTGGGGGAGGATGAAAAGGGGCACAGAGAAACTTCTGGAGGTAATGGATACGTTCATTATAAATTGATTGTGGTGATGGCTTCCTGGGTGTATATTTATATCAAAACTTACCAAACTGTACACCTTAAATATGTGTGGCTTATTACGTGTCAATTACACCTTAATAAATCTGTTTTTAAAAGTGATAAACAGGGGACTTCCCTGGTGGCGCAGTGGTTAAGAATCTGCCTGTCTGGGCTTCCCTGGTGGCGCAGTGGTTGAGAGTCCGCCTGCCGATGCAGGGGACACGGGTTCGTGCCCCGGTCTGGGAAGATCCCACATGCCGCGGAGCGGCTGGGCCCGTGAGCCATGGCCGCTGGGCCTGCGCGTCAGGAGCATGTGCTCCGCAACGGGAGAGGCCACGGCAGTGAGAGGCCCGCGTACCGCAAAAAAAAAAAAAAGAATGCCTGTCAGTGCAGGGGACATGGGTTCGATCCCTGGTCCTGGAAGATCCCACATGCCGTGGAGCAACTAAGCCCGTGCGCCACAACTACTGAGCCTACGCTCTAGAGCCCTCGAACCACAACTACTGGGCCCGTGTGCCACAACTACTGAAGCCCGCGCACCTAGAGCCTGTGCTCTGCAACAAGAGAAGCCACCGCAATGAGAAGCCTGCGCACTGCAACGAAGAATAGCCCCCGCTCGCTGCAACTAGAGAAAGCCCTCATGCAGCAACGAAGACCCAACGCAGCCAAAAATAAATAAATACATTTATTGAAAAAAGTGATCAGCAGCCCTTAGATATTGTTTTAGCCACGTGATTCTTTATTCACAAAAAAGTTTATAGGAAGCTCAATATGTAACAGAGATGAAGCCAGAGCTGCTTCTGTTAACTGGTGGGGTGGGGTTTCTGGGCCCTACGTACTCAGCTTCTCCCCTGCCCCTCCCAGTGCCCCTGAGGCATCTCCCCAGGGCTTCGCAGAAGTCAGTTTGAAAAACACTGGCCCAGAGGGTCTCTGATGGCCCTGCAGGTTCTGGGTGTTGATGATACAAGAACCTCCAGGCCTGGGTCTGGGCTTCCTGCCAGTCTCTACACTTCATCACAGTATGGGTCTTACACACAACTATGTTCTATTGCACTACCTATGCGACAAGCACCCACTCACCTGACCCCTCAGCCAACAGTCACCTCCCCAGCAAAGTGTAATGGGGGCCCCCAGGGAGCCTTAATGCACCTTCATCTGGGCTCCAGCTGCTTCCCATGCTGGCTCTCACCCACTGTGCTGCCTTTGGCTGTTGTTATCTGTCCATCCACCACTGAAACCTCTGTGCCTGGGTCACAGTGTCCAGCACCAGGCCTGGCCCAAGGCAGGCACTCAGCACAGGTTGATTGAATGGACCTCAGCTCAGCCCCTCCTGGACCATGCTGAGCAGGGTCCAATGTCTTTCCTTGACTCTCTAAGGGCCTCAGTCACCTGGCCCTCGATCAGCTCTCTAGCTTCATCTCCTTCGCTCCTCATCCCACCTGCTTCAGCCACTGGCCTCCTTGCTGCTCCTCAGAAGTGTCAGGAATGCTCCCCCCTTGGGGTCTTATCACTTGCTGCTCCTTCTGCCTGAATCCTCTTCTTCACTATATTTATTTAGCATTTTTCTTTTTTTCCATTTTATTATTTTTTTAACATCTTTATTGGAGTATAATTGCTTTACAATGGTGTGTTAGTGTCTGCTGTATAACAAAGTGAATCAGCTGTATGTATACATATATCCCCATAACCCCTCCCTCTTGCGTCTCCTCCCACCCTCCCTTCTTCACTATATTTAATTGGCTCCTCTCTCACCGCATGCAGACATCTGCCCAAACATCACCTTCTTAGCTAGGCCTCCCCTGACCTAAAGTACCTCCTCCTACCCATCACGTTCTATCCCCTAGCCCACCTTACTTTATTTTCCTAGTACTTACTACTACCTGACTGTCAGGGAGTCCCCTCCGTGCCCCGTGCCATGGGGAATCAAAGCACCATCTGTGCTGGGGCAGGGGCTCCCTGAAGCCACGTACTTCCTGCTCTTTCTAAGCAAGGTATAACTAGTTTGGTTCGCAGTGAGAAGGATTTAGGTTAGACAGGAATATGCCTCTTTTCTCCCACATGTCACAGTAATGAACACACTGTGAGATCACGGTCCTACTCCCCCATCACACTGAGTTGGTCAGTAACATCTGATTCATCTGTGTTCCCAGGGTGGGGCATTGGGTCTTCCCTAGGAAATGAATGAATGAATCACTGCTGAGAATAAACAAATGGATGTAAATCGATTCATTCATTCATCAAATATTTCTTGAGCAACTACTATGTACCAGACATTTTTTAAAGTGCTGGACATACAAACTGACAAAATTTTGCCCTCATGTATCTTATGCTCTAGTTGGAGAGACAGACAATGAGCAGATATTATATAAGTGTTGGGAGAAGCAATCTGCTGTGGGCTCTGAGTCCCTGCAGGTTCTTGCTGGGCATGCCAAGAAAGCAAGGCTCTGAAAGCTCTTTACCCAGGCCATTTCTAAGGGTTTGTTTTTGCAGCAAGCAACCTTGAGGGTTGGGAAAAGAACAGGAAAAACAAGCAACCGGAAAAAGGACAGGCATGCCTACCACTCACTGTTTTACAGTGTTTGAATTTCTAACCTCTGTGTTCCTCTCCTATAAGGCCATCCACGAGGTGTACAGGCAAACATGATGGGTGGGTCCTTTGCAGGGCTTGCGGGACGTGGGGAAAATGACACAAACAAAGGTAAAGCCACAGCTGCTGCTTTTACCTTGAGTAATAATGTCCTTTGTCCCTTACCCAGGAGTTTCATGTCTTCTGCAGCATCCATGAAAAGGTAACAGACTATTACTAAACAGTAATAAAGAGTAACAGTTTATTAGTTTGTAAAATCTCAGGTGCTGCCCAGTTCTAGTCAATATGGGAAGTGCTATTGAGAAAACTGAGCAGAAAAGGGGAGAGAGGGATTATGGGAGGGCTTGCTATTTTAGATAGGGTCGTTAAGAAAGCCCCCTCTGATGAGGTGACATTGCAGCAGAAACCTGAATAAAGTGAGGAAACAAGCCATGTGACTATTTGGGAGGAGAGCATTTCAGCCAGAGGGAACCACAGGGCCAGGGGTCCTAGAGCCGTTGTTAGAGGGAGAAGGGCAGAAGATCAGGCCAGAGAGACTGTCAGGGGCCAGAACCCACAGAGCCTCAAAGGCCCCGTAAGGCATTTGCAATGTACCTGAGCGAGAGGAGAACTATTGATGGGTTTTGACCAGAGAAGGGGCCTGCTCTGATTTCTCTTTTTAAAGGATGACTCCGATTGCTGTGTGGAGAATAGCCAGTAGCCCTGGAGACCAGGGTGGAAGCAGGGAGCCAGCGAGAAGACTCTTACAGTAGACCTGGTGAGAGAGGAGAGTGGCTTCTCCTGGTGGTGGGGTGGAGGTGGTGAGAAATGGTCGGCTTCTTGCATTTTAAGAATAGAACCCACAGGCTTGCTTACGGATTGATTGTGAGGTGCGGGGAAGAGGAGTCAAGAATGACCCAAGATTTTGTTCTTTGCAGCTGCAAGGACAGAGTCAACTGAGATGGAGAAGATGTGTGAGGGACAGGTTTGGAAGGAATCAAGAGCACCTTGAATGAGCACGAATGAATGAAAATGAATAACTGAATCACTAAATATCTTCTTTCTCCTAGTCGTGAAATAAAAGTCTTGTCCCGCAGGCAGCACCCTATGTGCCTAGAGCCAGCGGTGGAACCTCCCCTCGGAAAAGGCGGTAGTGGTTCCTTTAAGAAGGCCCTACCCCGCCCCCCACGAGGTCCCGCCCAAGCACTGTCACGTGACCCGCGATTACGCACAAGGGGTGGGCCACTGGGTGGTTTGAAAGCCCGGCGCGCACCGCACGAGCGGCGGTTCGGCCTGTCCCTGGGATGTCGGTGTTGCGGCCGCTGGACAAACTGCCTGGCCTCAACACGGCCACCATCTTGGTAGGCGTCAGCAGCCCAGATTCTCCCGCCCGCCTTTCCTCCCAGGCTGTGCCTCAGCCGCCAGGTCCCCTGCGCTCTCTGAGGTGCTGGCGTGGGCTATTCTGGCTGGGGTGTGGTGGGCCGGAGAGCCACACTCTGAACCAATCGGAGTAGCCGCCCTTCTGAGGCTGAGGGACGTCCCCACCAATAAGTGCGCAGTTTCTGATTGATGGGGCGGCTGGGCGGGGCGACCGCGCGCAGGGCCGGGTGCCGGGTGTCCAAAACTCGGTTTTCCCGCGTAGAGGGATCGGACCTCCGGGAGAGACGAGGCCTTTCCCGGAAGGGTCCGGGGAGGTAGTGAGTGCTTTCCGGACAGGACCGGAGAGGGTGCAAACCTCGGGCCCTCTGCCGGAGTCCTCTCGGTAAAAGGGTGCCTCGCGCGCTGGAGCCAGAATCTTGGGTTCGCGGCCGTCCGGGCCCTCCAGCGGGACTGCTGTGTCCAGGTATCAGTCGGTCGCCTTCTCTCTCTGGGCAGCTGGTGGGCACGGAGGATGCTCTTCTGCAGCAGCTGGCCGAAGCGATGCTCAAGGAGGATTGCACATCGGAGCTGAAGGTGTAAGTAGCCTTATGCTGGGGGTGTCCGATCGCTGGCCTGGGCTCAAGGAAGAGCGGGGTTGGCTGTAGGGGGACCACCAGAGAGGCGGTCACAGGTGGAGCCGGTTGACCAACCCCTCAGAGACTCCGTCCTAACGCGTGATCTGTCCCCGTCCAAAGGCATCCTCCATCACTGTCACACAGTTTTTCTATTTTCCTCTAGCACTTGTCAACTATAGGAAGTTTCCATGTTTCTTTACTTGTTTCCAGTCTGCCACCCCTAGGGACCAAGGTCAGCCCCTTGAGGGCAGGGACTTTGACTTTTGCTCATTGGTGAATCCCCAGTGCCTTGAGCAATACTTGGCACAGAGTACATGCTCAGATAACCGCCAAATTTGGAGAAAAAGTAACTAAAGTATATTTTGTTTTCCTTTTTCTAACTGAGAGGGAGTAGAAACAGCTGCTGGCAGGAGTCAAGTGACTGAATACATGTGGGTGTCATTCTCCCTGATAAAGATTATGTTCCCTTATTCTACCTAGTATGGGGCATTTCCAATTCCCACAGAGGAAATACCCTCTAGATTTGGATCATTCTCCTTCAACGTAATCTTTCCCTCAAAATAAAGATTGTTCATATGTCCATCTGTGCTCTACCTATGTTGCCAGGCTCTTTGGCTATAGAACACCAAGCACAGTAACCAATAATCTCAAACCCATAGCTCAGAAATTGGAAAGGATAAAAAAAAAATTAATTTGGGACTTCCCTGGTGGTCCAGTGGTTGGGACTTTGCGATTCCGCTGCAGGGGGCACGGGTTTGATCCCTGGTCCAGGAACTAAGATCCCGAATGCCATGGGGCAAGGCCCCCCCCAAAAAAAAAGTCAAAAAAATTAATTTAATTAGCATCAGAGTAAATGGAAAACGTGGATAAAATGGCCTACATTCAGCAAGATGGAAACCGTTGGCAAAAAAGAGTCACATGACATGCAAAAAATCTGATGAAGAACCCACTCTGGGGAAGGGGGAAGAAAGCTCCTTTTTGAGTGCTCTGTGCCATTGAGGAATTTAATAGGAACATGAATTTTTTAAAGAAGAGTTCAAAGACCAAATAATAACACAACAGAATGAGAGGAAAAGGGAGGTTGCAGAGCTAAGGACAAAAAAGGTGAAAAATAATACCATATGAGATCTATCTAATAAATACAAAGAAACAGCAAGGATCAGAGTAGATGTGGTTAAAGACTTAATTATTTACAAAGAAGAAAGATTTGAGAAAATTACAGCAAAAGTATTTGAAGTGTAGTAGAAGAAGACTTCCCTGGAATGAGTGAAGAGTTGAATTTGTCCATTAAAAAGGGTACAATTTTACTTCTGAAGTAAATAATTCTTCAGACTTTTAGGTAGGGGAAGCAAATCACCCATATGGTCATCTGTTCATTCTGTTGTCAAGTATTTTCGGCTCTCTGCGTTTGTAGTATTTGGCAGGAACGAGGTTTGACCTTTTGTGGTTATGTGGAGCCACGTGACTAGTTCTGGCCAATGAGTTGTGAGCAAAAATGATTGTCTCTTTATTGCTGAAGCATTTAGTTGCCAGTGAGAGACCTTCCTCAGTACCTTTTGTCTCTCTCATGCTCTAGAGTGGCAACTTCATTAGCTGAGGTCCGAAGTTATGGTTAGAGCAAAATATAAATGTATATAATAATACCATTAATAATAGCAATATAAATTACATTTGTAAGTTTTGTCCAAATGGTAAGGTAGATTATAAGAATGCTAATTTTCTCACTTTTCTTAATAAGAGAGAATCAATCCCATATAGGTAGAATGAAAACTGTTAAAAATGATACCAACTTACTCATTTATTCCATAATCTTTTTTTAATTGGGTTCTTTGAGGAAATAACTTCTTGTGATTAAAAAATAATTTATCCAAAGTTCATCTTTTTTTTCAGTTCTACTTTAGTTATTTTGCTTCCACTAAATTCAGATAAAATTAATACTATTATCCTATTTTTATTTATTTTTATTTTTTGGCCGCACCATGCCCCTTGCAGGTTCTTAGTTCCCCGACCAGGGATTGAACCTGGGCCACGGCAGTGAAAGCGCTACATCCTAACCACTGGACTGCCAGGGAACTCCCTCCTATTTTTCGATTACATCTACTGTATTCTGGTGTCTGAATGTGTATACATTGTGTACATGGAGAGATGTTTAGAAAAATGTTCTAATGTTAATAGTAGTTATTTCTAGGTAACTGAACTTTTAGGAGTATGTGTTTCTTTTTTAACTTTTGTGTTTTGTATACTTTTTGGTATTCTTAAATTATAAGCTGAGGGGTGGGGGGAGATAAGTAATAGTCATATGTGGAAATGGGCAGAAGTAGAGGATTCAAAAAAACCCTTCAGGTGGGTATTTGACAATCCGAGACTAAGTCCAGACAAGAATGATGAGGGTGACTTGCCCAAGGTCACATAGCTGATAATTGGCAGACCTGGGATTTGGGGCCACTTCTGTCTTACTCCAAAGAGCTTCAATCTTAACACCTGAACTTCACAGTCCAACACCCTCCCTGCCTTCTGAGCCTGGTCTCCCTCCCAGCACGCAGTGTAGATGTCTAGCCTCATGCCATCTTATATCCAAAACTCCCTCTTGCCAAGGCAGTTACTAAACTTTCTGGCAGGGAGAGTAGAGCAGGAGTCATCTGGATAGGACCAGCTCTGCCCTGCCCCTGTGCTCACCTGAAAAGCCTTGCTTCAGGTGAATAGGAGAGGAGCTCTTGACAGCTTCTTCCCTGTGACGGGCGGCATGTGAACAGTCATTGTGATGTGGGTACGTATTTAGTCCTGCAATTTCTTGTTTTTCAGCCACTTGGCAAAGTCCCTCCCTCTGCCCTCCAATGTGAATCGGCCCCGAATTGACTTGATTGTGTTCGTGGTCAACCTTCACAGCAAACACAGGTGAGAGCCAGAGGATGGGGGCTGCCGGGCTCAGGTAGACCTGGCGCGGGGATGTGCTGGGACAGTGGCCTCACTTGTGATGGGAAGGAGAGGAGACAGGGAGAGGCTGCCTGGGGTTAACTTAGACGGTGAGGAGGGGGGAGCCAGTGGCCAATGCAAGATGTTTAAAAGACACTGATAAATGCCAGCAGTGTCATCTGTCATTTGGCTCTCTAAGGCCTACTGTGTATCCCTGACAGCAGGCACAGACATGAATGAAACAGACCCTGTCCTCAAGGTCCATTAGGGGAGGAGGCTAGACTTTTGAACAGACAGTTACAGTACCTGCGATGGGTACTGTAAAAGGAAGGAAGCAGGGGGCTGTGAGAGCCCAAACAAGACCTCTGACTCTCAGGACGTAGGTCAGGCTAGACTTCCCGGTGGAGGTGACATTTAAGTAGACACCTGAGAGATGACGAGAAATTAGCCAGGGAAAGATGAAAGTGAGCAGAACGTTCCGGGTGGAGGGTTAATGTAAAGGGCAAGAGGAGTGTAGTGTGTTCGGAGGACTCTCGAGGCCTGTGCAGCATCAGAGCCAGTCTAGCGCGGGGCCGTGGCAGTGGCAGCATGGGGGGTGTTGATGCTGGTGGCCTGATCCGGTCTCCCTATGGTGCCGGCAACCCTGGGGACAGGACTGCAGCCAGCCTAGGGAGTACAGAAGAAAGGTCTGCCCTCTCCCTCCTGGGTGACAGCAGGCTAAGAGCAGGACACAGGGTCCAGCACAGAAACCAAGGCAGAGACCTGGGCCTGTGGTAGGGATCAAGGGAAGGATGTGGTGGAAACACCTGGGAATCCAGTGGCATAGAGACACCAGATACCTGTAGCATCAGGACCAAGTCCAGACCGCGCTACCTGACCGGTTGGAACCAGTCAGCGGTGACTTAGGCCCAGGTGGGGCTGAGATCTGCCGTGGTTGCCAGAAGGCCCTGGCTCAGCAGATCTGTTGCTCTTCGGGTGAGATCTCTCTGTTCACCAGAAGGGACACTGGCCCAAGTCTTTGGAGAGATCCTGCTTCACAGCCACACTTAGGGGCAGGGCCGCTGTTGCTGTTGGCCTCAGGCTGTGTTCATTCAGGCTGAAGCCTGACCTTTGAGATGGCTTTTTGGCCAGGAGACCACAGGTTCCTTCATCGCTCCCTGGACACGAGTGAATGAAAGCCTCAACCCAGAAGGTCAGGGTGCCGTTGCTTAGAGGAAAAGAGTGTTTTCATATGATTGATATGACTTAAAATCACTGTAATCTTAATGCAAAGCAATTCAGCAATACTTATCTACACTTGAAAAAGACACATACTGTGACCCAGCCATTCCACTTCTAGCATCTGTCCTACAGAAACGTTTGCTTGGATATGTAAGGACCTGTGGGAAAGAAAATTCATGCAGCATCTTTCGTAACGGTGAACAACAGGAGACCGTTTAAATGTCCATCACAGGGAAAGTAGTTTGTGGTACTGTGTGGTCATTCCAAAGAATGTAACAGAGTTGTTGAATCCAGTTAGACCCAACTGGATGCTGGTACCTATCACTGTCTGTATTTGCATATGAAAAATATTCCAGAAGAATTACGCCCCCAACTGTCAGCAACAGTATCTCTGGGGAGTTGAAACGGAAGGTGGTGCTGGAGACGGGGACTTCTAGTTTTTACTTATACACCCATATTTACTGTTTGATTATATTACGAACTTGAGTCACTTTGTAATTAAAAGTAGTTTGGGAAATTCCCTGGCGGTCCAGTGGTTAGGACTCCTCGCTCTCACTGCCGAGGGCCCACGTTCATCCCTGGTCGGGGAGCTAAGATCTCACAAGCCGTGTGGAGTAGCCAAAAACAGAACTACCCTCTGACCCAGCAATGCCACTACTGGGCATATACCCTGAGGAAACCATAACTCAAAAAGAGACATGTACCACAGTGTTCATTGCAGCACTGTCTACAATAGCCGGGTCATGGAAGCAACCTAAATGCCCATCGACAGATGAATGGATAAAGAAGATGTGGCACATATATGCAATGGAATATTATTCAGCATAAAAGGGGACGAAATTGGGTCATTTGTGGAGACGTGGATGAATCTAGAGACTGTCATACAGAGTGAAGTAAGTCAGAGAGAAACAAATATTGTATATTAACACATATATGTGGAATCTAGAAAAATGGTATAGATGAACCGGTTTGCAGGACAGAAATAGACACACAGATGTAGAGAACAGACGTATGGACACTAAGGGGGAAAAGTGCCGGGGTGGGAGGGGGGTGGTGGGAAGAATTGGGAGATTGGGATTGACATGTATACACTGATGTGTATAAAATGGATGATTAATAAGAACCTGCTGTATAAAAAAATAAATAAAATTAAATTTTTTTTAAAATGTAGGGTTTCCCTGGTGGTGCAGCGGTTGAGGGTCCGCCTGCTGATGCAGGGGACACAGGTTCGTGCCCCGGTCCGGGAAGATCCCGCATGCCGCGGAGCGGCTGGGCCCGTGAGCCATGGCCGCTGAGCCTGCGTGTCTGGAGCCTGTGCTCCGCAACGGGAGAGGCCACAACAGTGAGAGGCCCGCATACCGCAAAAAAAAAAAAAAAATGTAGTTTAAAGATATGAAAGGACAAAGTATTCCTCTAGGGCTGTTTCCTGTCACCCTCCTCTCGTTCTCTGGCCTCTCTGGCAGCAGAGGCGGGGCGGCTTCTGCTTTCTCTGTTGTGAGGTTTGTCCTCTGCTTTGTCCTCTCGCCCTGGCCACTGCAGCCTCCGGAATGTTGAGGAGTCCCTGCACCATGTGGACGCCACCTTCTTCCTGGGGAAGGTGAGCTTCCTCGCCACAGGCGGTAAGTGCATCCCTCCCCCGCCGTTCACCCCCTCCCTCGCCAACCCAGGGCAGGCTGCGGCTGGGCCTGTGGTGGACTCCTTGCAAAGGCAGCCTGGGTGATGGAAAACACATGCATTTTGGAATCTGATGTTGTCAGTCTTTATAAAGCAAATCTGAGCTGATCCGTCTGCCAAGTTAATTCCGCTGAGATAACGGCTTAGAGGTGCCTAGTGGCTCTCTGAGGCTTTCAGAGTAAAATCCAAACTCCTGTAAAGGCACAAAGTATTTTGCAGTTTGGCCCCTGCTTCCTGTCTTATCTCCTATTACTCTTCCCCTCTTTGGCTCAGCTTACAGTTCTCTGAAACTTGGTAATATTAACAGTGGAAATAATAATAGCTACCCTATATCGAGCACTCAAAATAGACCAGACACTGTCCTAAGTGGTTTGTTTCTATATTACTTAATCTTCACGACAGGTACTACTGTAGTAGGTACTATTTTCTCTGTTTTGCAGTAGAGGAAACTGTGGTCACGAGGTTAGGTAACTTGCCCAAGGCCCCGCAGCTGAGCAGTGGTAGAGCAGAGATTCACACGTAGAGAGTCATATTCCAGAGCCCATGCCTTTAATGATTGTACCATGTGGCTTCTCTCAAATACTTTTTCCTCTTCTTTATCTCGCTAACCCCTATTTTCTGCCTCCTGGGGGACCTGACCAGCCCTGCAGTCTGGGCCCTCAGGGTATCCATCCCACACATGCCTCTGTCAGAGACTCCTAACCCTTCCACCTACACTGACGGTGAGCCTGCCCGGCCAGCTGCACTGCGAGCTCCTTGCAGGAAGGGCCTGGCGCAGATCATTCTCAGTAAGCACTGGTGGATAAATGGACACCAGGTCACTTCTGTGTGTTCATTCATTGAATCTCGATAGTAACTCAGCAGGGTAGGGGTCGTTACTATCCTCATTTCACAGATGAGGAAATTCGTGTTTTTACTGAGGACTCTCTCCAAGCCCCTTCAGCCTATTTTCTGATTTGATGATCTTGACTGCCCTGAAGAGAAGGTAGAACAGGCTTGTCACCCCACTGACTAGTAAGAAACTGAGGCCCAGAGAGGGGAAATGAACTACTTGGCCCAGTGCTTCCTAGATTACAGTCATGAAGGTAGAGATTACAGGCCGTGGCTTCTTTGCAGCTGGGCGGGAGAGCCACTGCAGCATTCACCGGAACACCGTCATGCAGCTGGCCCACACCTACCGGAGCCCCCTGCTCTTCTGCGACCTGGAGGTGAGGACCCCAAGCACGCGGGTTGAGGGGTGGGGCAGTCAGCACACAGTGCCCGTGGCAGGGATGCTCCTTGGAGGCTCGCTGAGTACGCTGGTGAAGGGGGTCCTGATGTGGAGACAAGGTCCTCATTTGAATCCTGGCTCTTCTGCTCGCTGTCCTTGGGTGGGTCACCGTAAGCCTTGGATTCGCACATGTAAAGTGGGGTGATGCTCCGTGTACATCTTGAGCTCTGCTCATACACCAGGCGCCATCACCTCTTGCTTTTGCGTCGTTCTCTCTACTCGTAACTAAGTCTTGTGTGTGTACCTGTGGGTCCATGTTAATATCTCACTTCCCTGCTGGGGTTAAGTGCTGTGAGGCCAGGCATCTTGTCCGCCTCATTAACCAGGAGTGAAGGTGCCCAGTGTCCCCCTTACATCCCTGGATTGCAGACCTTGTCTGGTCCCAGCCTGGGGCAGGGGGTCTAGCAGGCAGCAGAAGGGGAGGCTGGGTAGGTGGGCAGGTGGTTGGATGGATACATGTGATGTTAGTTCTTCCCTGACTTGCTTCTGTGGGTGTTTCTCACGAGGTGAATGCTCATCGTGGCGTCAGCGCAGCAGATTTCTATTTTGCTGTTGAATTTTGCTCTTCAGCCTCTCTTTGTGCGGTACGGAACCTGATGACTTTTTGCTAAAGGGTCCTCAGCAGGAGTTGATGCTGCTGCCTCTGGGCTCCCAGGGCCTGGGCTGCCCCACCCGCACGCCAGGCCTGCTCAGTTGGTTTTGAGATTCGTTTTAAAGATTGGTGTTTCTGCTCTGTTCTGGGTCTTGCACCCGTTCCCAAAAGCAAAGTGATGTCGTAAGAGGGAACTGAGTCAGTATGTGGTCCCTCATCACCAAGGGTTCTTACTCTGGGGTCTGTGGACCCCTCTGGTCGGAAGGGAGAACAATTCAGGGGATTTGCAGACCTGGACGAGGAAAAAAAATTACTTCTTGTTTTCACTAACCTCTAAAAGAAATTTATCATTGTGAATGTAGGCAAGAGATGTCAGTAGTATTAGCAGAACCTGTGACTGTTAGCAGTAGAAGCGGCGGACGTTGCCACATCCCATGGGGATTGGGGCAGATCTCATTACTACTCCGACACTGCAGAAGTCATTAGACCTGCCCTAGATCTCATTCGGCGCATCGGTTAAGATGTACAAATTTGTGTTTCACATTTGATGACTATTTTAAGAACCCCGACTAGACCGATGCTCTGATCTCACAGGTAGGACCTGAGGCCCGGGGCACCGCTGAGGAGCCTGTCCCTGCAGGCTTTCCTCACAACAGGAGAGGCGAGACGTGCTCACAGTCACACAGCTAGGAAGTCAGCGAAGAGCCAGGTTGGCGTGCAGCTGCCCCTTTCCTGTCTTAGCGGGCTGACTGTGTGGCTTTGAACAAGTCGACCCACCCCAACACACGCACACACACGCACACGCACACAGCCTGCCTTCTCTTGGCTCTGAAGGGGAATCGCCATCTTTGCTCCACAGCAGAGGAGCGCGTGGTGCTGCAGTTCTGTGTGTGGCCATGAGGTGGCAGGCTGTAGCAGGTCCTGGGTTGTCCTCTAGCCTGAGAACTTCTCTCAAAAAAAGGTCTGGGGGAAAAAAAAAAAAAAAAAGGTCTGGGACCGACTTTCTATTTCCAGCCAGCAGCAGCCCTGCTGAGAACCTAGACCTGGCATTCTCTCACACAAAGCACCCAGTGTCTGGACGGTCAACACTCCTCGTACCGCTGTCGTCCCGTTCGGGGCACCCTCCTCCGCTTAATCGACTTGGAGCCTCACCACATTCTGAGGCCTTTGCGTGGCAGGAATTATTAGCCCCGTTTTACATATGAGGAAACACCCAGGGAGGTGTGGGATTCGCCCAGTGAAATTATTTCCCAGCTCCGCTGATCGGGCCCTGTGCTGGTCCCTGAGAACACAAATGCCTCAGATATTGGCCCTGCCTCTCAGAGTCAAGCAAAATAGAACGACATGTAACATACGCAGCAGGAGAAGGATTTGCAGAGCTTTGGAAGCCTGGCAGTGGAATTCAGCCATTCCTTCCTGTAGGTGACGGGGCGTCATGATAGGGTCAGAAGTGGGATTTGCGGGCCACGTCTCTGAAGTATGATGTGTGGATGGGAGGAGGCCTGGCCACAGGCAGGAGGCCTCGGGACGAGGCTGCTGCGGGAAGTGGACTGTGGAGTCCAAGTGAGAGCAGCAGCAGTTTGGAGGGACAGTTCAGAGGCAGAGGCCACAGAGCTCAGAGGACTTATTCAGCAAGTATTTCCGGACTTCCCTGGTGGCGCAGTGGTTAAGACTCTGCCTGCCAATGCAGGGGACACAGGTTCGAGCCCTGGTCCGGGAGGATCCCACATGCCACAGAGCAACTAAGCCCATGTGCCACAACTACTGAGCCTGCGCTCTAGAGCCTGCGAGCCACAACTACTGAAGCCCGCGTGCCACAACTACTGAAGCCCACGAGCCACAACTACTGAAGCCCACGTGCCTAGAGCCCATGCTTTGCAACAAGAGAAGCCACCGCAATGAGAAGCCCACGCACCGCAACGAAGAGTAGCCCCCGCTCGCCACAACTAGAGAAAGCCCACGCGCAGCAACGAAGACCCAATGCAGGCAAAATAAATACACTAATTAAAAAATAAATAAAACAAGTATTTCATACATAACCTACAGTGCGCCGAGCATTGTTCTAGGCACTAGGGAAGCAGCATAGAGCCAGAACAGTTTTAAAACTCCCAGTTCTGTTCTAGTGGAGGAAACAAAGTGAGGAAGTAGAACCTATGGCGTGTTAGAGAATGGATGTGACCTGTCAGGTGGTGGTAAAGTGGCAAGATTTACATAGGGGTTGAAGGGGCTCACTAAAAAAAATGACCTGTAAGTAAAGACTTGAAGGAAGGCACCGTGGAGTCTCCTGGTGGAAAGGCCCACTAGGTTGGAGAAACAGCAAGTGCAAAGGCCCTGAGTTTGGAACTTGCCTGCTGTGTTCAAGGTCCACAGGGAGGCATGGGTGGCTGGAGCAGAGCTGTGAGAGACGAGTCAGAGTGACCGTGGGGCTTTATGGGTCGTAGGACAGGTGGTGGCTTTCACTCTGAGTTAGACTGGAGCAATGGAAAGTGTGGGGCTGGGCGGGGGGAACACAGCCTGACTCGGGTTTTAAGTGGGTCCCTGCAACTGTTGGGAGGAGAGTGGACTGAAGGGAGACAGGGGCAGAAAGAAGGAGATGGGCCTGGGGACTGTGTCTGGAAGAGTTAAGAGTGGCCTGGGCTCAGTGGTGTCTGGGGAAGAGGGAGACGAGATGGTCTGTGATGCTGGGTGTTTCCAGGGCGGGGCCGACAGATGTGCTGATGGCCTGGATGTGAGACAGGAGAGGAAGAAGAGTCAAGGTCGACTCTGGAGTTTTCAGCCTGAGCAACTGGAAGGATGGGGTTGCCTGTGGCTGAGATGGGGGGCGACTGCAGTTTGGGGGGACTCCCAGGAACTCCGTCTTAGACACACTAAGACTGAGGAGTCTGTTAGATGTCTACACAGAAACCAAGCAGGCAGCGGCACGTGTGTGTCTTAACATTCAGAGGAAAGGTCTGGAGATGCAGTTTGGGAATCCTCAGCAATTAGATGGTTTGAAGGTCACAGAGCTGGATGAGATCACCTGGGGACCGAGTGTGGGGGAAAGAGATGCAAAGGCCAAGCCCTGGGACCCCCAGCAGTTAGATGTCACACAGAGGAGGGAGCGGCCTGTGGGGTGAGAGGAGAAGCCACGGAGGGTGGGGTCCTGGGAGCCAGGTGGAAAAGACTTGTCAAGGGGAGGAAGCAGCTGCGTCAGATTCTGCTGAGAGGAGACTCAGTGCGGATGAGGCCATGGGATGAGGACTGACGTCGCCTCTGGATTTAAAACCCAGGATGTCGTGGGTGGCAAATGGTGGAGGACGTGGGGATGCCTGATCACTAGCTTGGGTGACTGGGTGGATGGTGGCGCCCTTTCCCCAGTTAGAGAGGGAACAGGGGAAGGGGGAGATGCTTCTGAGGCCACCTGTTGGTCAGGGGAGAACATCTGAGCATTAGTGTTTATTCCTCAACATTTCTAATGAGCACCTCATCTGCCCGCGCCATCTGATGCCAGGCCCTAGGACAGTCTTGTCACCCCTGCCTAATCCCACGGCTCCTCTGGGCCCGCCAGCCCTTCAGAGGCCCTGATATAGGAACCGTCTGTTGACAGTGCCTCCCTGTCCTCAGAAAGGGCCACTCTCTACCCACCCCTCCTTTCTACCCCTGTGAGCGTCTTTCTCAGACAGATCCCAGGTTGGGAAGCCTTTGGGGCCTACTGTACCCCAGCGTTGGTTGGGACTAGCCCTGGTTCAGATGCCAGCTCTGCAGGCACTAACTGTGTGCCTCTGGACAGTTGGCCTAACCTCGCCAGCCCAGCTTGCGGGGCCTTCATTTCTTCTGGAGCAAGGGTCATCGTCTCTGGTATCCCTGGAGGGTGTTTGAAGGATTCGGTAAACTAAGGTGGTTGGAAACGGCTCGGCGAGGTGTGGTGCGGACAAGGGCGTGGCCATGCTGGGCAGCGGTGCCCTGAGCTGTCCCCACATCTCAGCACCCCGCTCCCCTGGGCAGCCCGCGGAGCTGCTCCACGTGAGAGGAGCAGGCCCCTCACTGCTGTTCTCTGCTCTACCTCTGCAGATAGAAGACTTTCGAGCCACCATGGCGCAGCGCCTGGTCCGCATGCTGCAGATCTGCGCCGGCCATGTGCCCAGCGTCTCGGCCCTGAACCTGCTGTCCCTGCTGCAGAGCTCTGAGAACCCCTCCCTGGAGGACCTGTGAGGGCCACCAGCCCCTGGGCTGCCCCTCCCCAGGGCTTGGTGCCCGGCTCAGTAAACAGTCACTGCTGCCGGGGCTTGACAGGCCGGGGTCAGCAGGCAGTTCCCTCAGGGCCCAAAGTCCTCGAGCTCCAGCAGCACTGTGCTGGGGGCAGGGGGTGGGGAGGGAGCCCAGCTGGTGGGACTGCAGCCCCCCTCCCCCTCCCACGCTCACTCCAGCAGAGCCCCAGGTCTTCGTCCATCTGACGTGTTCTCTCGACACTTAAGACTTCAACTGAACAAAGGGTCCGTGGCTAAAAAAAGTTTGAAAATCACTGGTCTCGTCCACCACTCTGATTTTGCAGATGAGCAAACTGACTCAGAACAATTAGGAGTCGGGTAGGGGGAGCTTGGACTCTGTGAGCCCAGTCTGACTCTGCATCCTGGCCTTGCCGTGCCTGGTTATAGGACCTGGTTGTTGCCTCTTGGGGCCTCAGTTTTCCCAGGTGTGAAATGGAGATTGTTCTACCTACCCTGTTGCGTTGTGAGGACTGTGTGATGTGGTGGAGGTGAAGTGCTTGAGGCTGTATGACTCTTGCGCTTGTCTGAGCGCCTGCTGTATTTCATGATAAACGTGTTGATGCTTACACAGTGCCAGGTGAGCACTCAGTGAACAGTTATTTGAACAATTATTTGAAATCACACAGAGCTAAGTTCAAAACCTGGTGCACATCCAGGAATTACACTGTGAAGTCTTAAGGTTGTGAGAATTCAGTGAGAGAATCTGAGGGCTGCTTTCTGGGTTGGCAGCAAGAGATTGTGCCATGACCATTGCTTTCCTTCTCCTTTGGGTCTCATTAGAATTTGTGGAAGTGCCGGGATTAGAATCCAGAAACCTTGGCAGCCAGATCTGGGCTCCGGCTGCTCCCCCGTGGCCGGCTGGGCATGCATGTGAGAGCTTGGGGGTGAAGAGGAGGCCTGGGGGGAGAGGCCTCAGGAGGAAAGCCAGGTCCTGGCTACCTTGGAGCGTGACAGCGCCCTCCCAACCCCGCCCCTCCTGCTTGTGCCCCGGCCTGTCCTCCATCCTCAGGCCTCAGGACCGACCGGCCCTGCTTGTTGCCTTGGACGGTGCCAGCACTGCAGGGCCTCTGCTTTGACGTCACCATGGCAGCCGCAGCTCATGCTCTCCACCGAAGGATGGGCCAACCTGAAACTCGGTGCAGGCGTCATAAGGGTAGGGCCCGCCTTTCTCCTCTCCTTGGGTTCCTTCCAGACCTGGCCCAGCACCCGACCCCTCGTGCGTGCTCGGTAAGGTTTGCAGATGCCTGGCTGTCTTCCAGGGAGCCCCCTCAGCCCACCGAGAACCTCAGCTGCCAGCTGTGGAGACTCGGTTCAGGTCCCAGACATCACCCACCCGACGTCGCAGAGCTTCACACTTCACAGAGCCCTTCTCACACAGTCGCTCCTGCCACCCTCCCCGCAGACCTGTGAGGTTGACAGTGTTTCCCCATTTCAGTTAATGAAACTGAGACTGTTGTCATCAGAGGCTTATCCACAGTCGCACAGCTAATCGGAGGCAGAGACAACCTCTGGCCCCAATTCTCTGCTTTTTCTCTCTGGTTGTTCTCTTAGGCACCTAATCGTTGAACAAAGGTTTGGGCATCTCTGCTGGGCAGGCCCTGAGCTGAGAACACAGAAATGGTGGACACACAGGCCTTGAGCCAGAGAAAGCAGCCATTTGGAAGGGCAGTCTCCTATTAGCACAGGGGGAGGCTTCACAGAGGGGAGGGCGGAGAGCAGGCCAGGGGCCCGGCCCACCGCAGGAGGAGGATGTTGCAAGCCTCAGGCTCCAGCAGGCCTGGGGCACAAGGATCGCCCAAGGACTCGCAGCATCTGGGAAGGGAAGCCAGCTTCTGTGCTGAGGTTGGGGTGGGTCTGGCTTGAAGGAAGAGGCTGGCAGTAAAGGTGGGCAGTGAATCCGCGGGGATGGGCTGGATCAGCAGAGGTCCAGGAGGCCAGCCTTCCAGAAGGACCCTCAGCTCCTAGAAAACCGGCATTGTCTTCAGCCCCTCAGGAGCCTGGGCCACAAAGGGCAGGGCTTTGCAGGGCTGCGGTAGGTGGAGGGGGCGGGGGGCCAGGGAGGAGGCCTTTGGGGGATGGAGCGTGGTGTCCAAGCAGGAGAGTGCAGCGGTGTGGGCACAGTCTGCCTGCCTCTTCTGGGCTAGTCATTTTGCCTGGAGACAGGTGGGGTCCTCCCCATACACCCGCCCCCACCCCCAGCCAGCATGAGGCACTCTCGCGCTCTCTGGTCCCTATGCCACGTTTTCTTCGCCACCTGGTACCATTTAATGAGAAATGGCGTGGCATCACGTTCTCCAGCCGAGGATCTGGGAGCCTTCCAAGTGCTGGGGGAGCGTGACGCTGTCACTGCTGTCAGCTCCAGCGAGCTTGGCGTGGGGCCCTGGAACCCAGAGGCCGCCTCTGCCTCACAGCAGAGCTGACCAACCCCTAAACGGCTGCCGGCCACCCTCAGGCCCACTGCCCCCAGCCGGGGAGTAGGGGCCAGCAACATTGTCCAGGAGACAGTTTGACTGAGGGAGGTGACGGAAGACCAGTCTTTACGCCCCCGTGGTGCCCAGAATTGGCGCTTGGTGCTGTGGAGGGAGACGGGAGAGGCTGCACTTGGCTTCTTACTGATCTCCCCATCTCAGGCAGGTCACTTATCCTTGATGTGCCTCAGTTTCCTCATCTGTAGAATGGGGTCAGGCTAATTGATGCCTTTCTTCCAGCCGGTTGTGAGGACTGAGAATCAGAAGCTGTTATCTTAAACATAAAACTCCAAGCAAATGGAAGACTTCTGGGGCTGGCCATGGTCACAGGGTGGTCATGTTTGAGGCAGTTATTGAGGGTTGGCATGGACCCCTGGGCAGCAGGTCCGAGTGGGTGGGCAGCCCAAGGCTCCCGGAAGGGATGCCCTTCTGCTGGGCCTGGGAGCTGCCCGGTCCAGGCTCTCTGAGAGCACAGAGGAGGGAGTGAGACGTTTGGGCCCCCACCTTGTGGATGAGGCATCCAGGCTGTCAGAGGAGCTGGGCTTGTTCAGGGTCACAGGTTCTTTTGTGTCCTCAGGCCACCTCGTTGTGGGCAGCCCTGGAGCCCAAGCCCAAGGAGCTCACATTCTCCGTAGGAGGCAGCCCAGACCCAAGCATTCAGGCCCGGGTCTGCCCAGGAGGCAGGGCCTCCCTGCAGGGAGGGGGCTCCGCAGCATGGCACCTGTGTCTCCACCCCTCAGCGAGCAGAGGCAGGGGCAGCCTGGCCACAGAGAGGAAGTGATGCAGTGGGAAAGGACCTGGCCTCTGAGTCCCATTGACTTGGGGTCTGTGGCCAACCTGCAGTGTGACCTGGGGTGGCTTACTTCCCATCCCTGAGCCCCACGGCCTGCTGAGGTTCTCCTGAGCTCAGAGAAACTGAAGTGCCTGACACCGCAGCTGCCGCATGCTCACCCTCCAGGCCCTCCACAGAAGGTGGCCCCGAGGGTTGGGTGGTTGGGTGCAGGGATGCGGTGGGCAAGGTGAGCGCAGGAGGTTCTTGAGGTCAAGGCCCCCTCACACCTGGTGCCAGGCCAGCACAAAGGGACCCTTTCCAGAAGGTGCCTGCTGACTGAAACACTGCCCCCACCCCAGCCTGCCATCCGTCAGTCTCCCCTGGGGCTATGCAGAGAACCATTGTGAAAGGACTTCTCACAGACACTTGGCGAGGCTGAGGGAGACAGTGTGGTGGGCTCTGCACATCCCAAATCTGTGAGTCCTGATTGAGTGTGACCCTATGGACGGGCGGGTCCCTGACCGGCTCTGGGAGGGAGAGGGGGTGGGCAATGCCCAGGGCCCCTGGTCTGGGCAGGAGGCAGCCTTCCCTGGGGGTTTCTGGGAGCTAGCATTTGGTGGAGGCTTGGTCTGACTGCATAACAGCCCTGCCAGGCCAGGCTCAGAGGGGTTGCCCAGCACTTGGTCCTCTTCTGTGCCGGACCTGACCCCACCCCCCCAGTGTCATCGACCCCCAGATGTTGTATCGTGGGAGCGGCGGTGGGAGAGCTCAGGGGCCGGGGGCTGCCTGGCTCATCCCTTTTCCTTCTGAGCTTGCTCTGTTCTTTGCAAAGTAAGAATCACAATTCCACCTCCCCCCACAGGATTGAGGCAAGGGATTCAGGTGACACGCAGGGCACAGGGCCAAGCAGGTGGTGAGCGTGCACGCTGCTGGTCCCTGGGCCTTGCCTGCTCCTCCCCAGACATCTTCCGGGGTCACTCGCACCTCTGTCCCCCTGTTCTGAGGTCTCACCGGGCCTTTCCCAAGTCTCTGGCCCTCCCTGCCACCCTTCAGTCCTGAAGTTTTCTCCCCAGCACTTCTCACCTCCTCATCCACTGTATGGTTTTACTGTTGGCGTTTTGTCTCTGTGGTTCCCTGCTGTCTCCCCAGAACCTAGAACAGTGCCTGACTCATAGCAGGTCTCAGTAAGTACCTGGTGTCTGCACGCGGAGTCGGCCTGTGCGTCACAGGGGCCAAAAGCCCCCAGGAGGCCCCGAACCAGCGGCCTTGTCCCTCCTGTGTGGTGCCCCGAATGGTGCCTGCGGAGGGATGACCTCTGGGGAGTTCCTTGCTCCTCTCCCCCCCCACCCTAGCCTCACTGCCTCTGTCCACCTTACACACCTGCAGGCCTGGCCTCAGGAGGTGGGGACTCTCTTCCCTGTGGCCGTGAGGCTAAAGGGCCAGGTCTCCTTTCTGACCTCCCATGGAGGGCCCACGTCCCCCAGCCTAGGGCCAGGCTGAGAGAACTGCCGGGGCTGCTCTGGCCAGGAACCCCTGGACTGCGTGTGTGTGCGTGTGTGTGTGTGTTTGTGTGCAGGGAGGCTGGGGGCTTGAGGCTAGACAGAGAGGGCCTGGAAGAGCCTGGGCAAGGATTTTCTAACTGTTTCATGGACAGGCATGACCTGCCCTTGTATAACGTGTTCAGGGGGAGAGGGGCCCCAGGGTCTCTCTGGCCTCACCAGGACTTTGTACTGATCTCCCTGCCTCTCCCACCCTCTCCCAGTGTCCAGAGGCCCAACATCGCATCCTTCCCACTCCCCGGTGAGGGGCCCTTTCTGGCAGTGTGCTGTATGTCAGAGCTAATACATGAGAAAGGCAAAGGGAATCACTACTCTGGGGGCTCCAACCGCTGTGACAAAATAAGACGGAGCGAGCGGGACTTCCCTGACAGTCCAGTGGTTAGGGCTCTGCGGTCTCACCGCCAAGGGCCCGGGTCCATCCAAGAAAAGAACAAAAGATGGAGCAAGAGAGCCAGCACAGCGCTCAGGACGGGCCCAGGGATGGGAAAGGCCAACAGAACCATCCACACCACGTGGCCCGTCTATGAAACACAAGACCTGGTTTCCTCTATGCACGTACACGAGAATTTAAAGGCATAAAAATCAGACTGGGATGAAAGGCTCCAAAGTGAAAACAGACTCCCTCTGGGGGCAGCAGGGAAATGCCCCTTCTTACTCATAGGCTTCTGTATTGTTTGAGGGTTTTTTCATGAGACTGTGTTCAGATATTACTCACAAAATGACAAATAAAACTAATTTTTAAGTACAGAATACACGCATCCCGGGTCTCAGAGCACTTTCACATCCAGATCTGGGGGGCTGGGTCTCTGTGCCCCTGGGGACTGCCCCCACCATGACACTGAGCTTGTCCAACAGGCAGAGTTCCCTCACTTCCCCAGTCCTGTCCTTGAGGCACGAAAGGCACAGGCCACACTTCGTAGTCGGCTGGACACAGACCCCACCCAGGCCACCTCAAACGTGCTGGGTCATCCCTTTGCCCCTCAGAGCCCTTATTTCCCCATCTGAAATACGTACATGATGATAACACCTGTGTCAGAACCATGGGGAGGGTGTTTTGGGGGGCATTTCAGGGATACAGATCAAGGGAGACTCCCTTTTCCCTGACAGACTCAAACTAATCGTCTTTTTAAAAAAAACTCGTCATTGAATGAAAACTTGAGAACACGATAGATTCCATCCGAAGGGTTTTTCAGCAACAAAGTCCCTCGTTTTCTGCTTCAACATGCATTGAGGTGATGATACCAAATTATTTAAAGTAAAAACTATCAAAAGAGCAAGGGAACTTTGCTTGAACCACGTTGATTTTTAGAAAGTTTAACTCTTCTCTCTTGCTCACATCTCATAGTTAAAAAGTGACGTAGAAGACGAATTTTAAAAATTAATTGACTTAAGAGCTATGTGAGAAAAAAAAAAAAAAGAATACGTTGAGGAATAACTTTTTACTACGTTGGTCTGATGGTGAAATTTCTCTTCTTAACTCCTAAGTTGTCCAGAGATTCGAGGCCTCCCGCTTCCCTGTTTAGGAGGTGCAAGTGAAAAGGTTTGTTCTGAGCCAGGTGCCCGCACGCTCCATCGACACGTGTCCTGTTGTCTGCTCCGTCCTCAGCGCCTGGCTGTTCAGGCACATGGGAGGCACCCAGGAAACCTTTGTGTCAAACCTTTGAGTGTCTCCGCTTCTCCCTCAAGATGGCCTGCGCCAGGGTCCACGACCAGCAGCGCCACAACCCTCCCCCAGAGTCAGAGCAGCCACGGTGAGATGAGACAGAGGCCGGGGCAGCCCCTGCAGTGATGGCTCCAGTAAATGATCCCAGACCTGGCTCCACCCTCACCCAGGAATAGCTTCCCCCTCCAGGCTGCCGACACCCAGCCCCCTCCACTGGGGTTAAAAGAGATGCCTGATGCAAGTCAGGGCCCTGGGGTAACAGGTAATAACAGCTTCCGTAGCGATGGCGATGGGGCGGGGCTTGGGGCGCAGTCTTCCAGCCTCGCCGCCGCCCCTCTGCCCCATAGGAGGGCCTTCCCTGCCCTGACTCCTCTCCAGCTCTGGGCTCCCCACCCCCTCACCACACACCCACTCTCACACCCACACCCACCACCCCAGACCCACTTCTCCTTTGCAGTTGCCCCACCGCCCACACCTTCCTGCCACGGAGTTGCTGGCCCGTAGGTAGGGGACGGAGAGGCAGTGGGCCAGGGCTCCCCAAGGCCGGCCAACTCAGGGTTCTGTGTGAGTCCTAGGGTCCCCGGAGCCAGAAACCTGGGGGCTGGCCTTGCTCCCCTCACTCCATGGCATCCCTCTTTCCTCCTAAACAGCTGCTGGCTCGTCCCCTGGCCCTAGGCTATGGTGCCAGCTCTGCTTACTTTGTCCAGTCTCCGACTCCACAGCAGCCGTGGAGAGGGTCCCTTCTAAGGCACAGCTCAGAGAATCTCTCCCCCACTCAGACACCTCCTGGGGCCCCTCACTGCCCCAGGCCTGCGGCTTGAGGCCTGGCCCTGCCCATCTGCAGCCTCCCCCTGAGGCAGTGGCCATGCCTGTTCCCAGAGCAAGCTTCCCCTTGCCCTTCTCTGTGCTTCTGCCCTTGCCCATCCCCTCTCTCTGCCTTGAAGGTTTCCCTCCCCCTTGAACGGCTAAAGATCTACTCCTACCCCTAAGCCCCCTCCCTGCCCCCGGGACAGTTACTCTTTCCTCTGTGCACCTCCAGCCCTGACTGCTTAGGGGTCTGGTATGGCCCACCATGAGGCTCTAAGTCCGTGCTCCATGCTGAGGCTCTCTGCCAGCCCCTGCCCCCAGGGAGGGGGCAGCATATGTCCAGGAAGGTCGAGGGGGCTTGTGTGTCTGTCTGAGACTCAGTCTGAGAGACACAGGTGAGAGACAGGTGGGTCTGCCCCAAACACCAGGGAGTAGAGACAGACAGGAGGGGCCTCGGTGAGACACAGAGGCGAGAAAGCCTGGACACACACAGCCCTGAGAAAAAGGAGTCGGGTGGGTGAGCTGCCTCCTGCCTACTGGGCCTTGGTCTATTCGTCTGTCTGTTCATCCGTGAATCTGAGTGTCCCTCCTGCTTAGGAGCTGGAGACCGAGCTGTCCCTGAACCTACCCAGTCTGTGCTGTCTACTCCAGCCAGTGGTTCCTCGCTAACCATAGTCAGGCAAATCTGACTATGACACGCCTTGCTTAAAGCCCTTCATGGCTCCCCAGTGCCTTTCCAGCCGGAGTCCCAGCTTCTCTCAGTCAAGGGCCTCTGGTCCCAGTACTCCCTGGCCTTCATATTTAGGCCCTCGCTCACACTGGGCGCTCCCCTAGACCTCACTCCACCAGTAAACACGTTCTCATCATCTCCACAAAGCTTTCCTGTCCCCTCCGTGGTGATCATCTTCATTGATGCCGCTGCCGTGAGGCATTGTCTCCCCCATCACCACCTCCAGTGTGGGAGTCGTCTGGGGCCTGGTACAGTATGGCCACTCAGGATGTGTTTGATGAACTGAGCAGCTCTGCCTGAGAAGGACAGGAGGGCTCCCCGGAGGAGGCAGGTGGGGGGGAGATGCCTGGTGAGCATGGTCTAGGACTCTGGACTGGCCTTGGGAAGCAGGACAGAGGAGGCCACCCAGAGGTCTGTGTCCCGATTAAGGGGCCCATCCTCTGCTCCCCAAGAGCAGGCCCTGGTTTGAGCCCCAGCCTCATCTCAGTGCCCAGCAGAGGGCCCGCCCAGTGGTTGTCTGGAGGTGATGGTTGAATGGAGAAACCACAGATAGAAGGTCTGGGGTGCCGGGGCCCTGGCTAAGAGTGGCCCCACCTGGTCCCACCCCAGCAGGCAGGAGGGCGGGGTGGGTGGTGGCCCCGCCCGGTTTCCTCCCCATGGGGCAGCAGAGGCCAGACTCAGCCCCAGCGGGGTAGGCAGACAGGCATGGGCTTCGGCAGCATGAGGCGAGGGGCGAGGGGCCTGAGGGGCAGAGACATGCCGGCCACCCCGCAGTGCCTGCGGGCCCAGTGCTTCGACCCGCTGGTTCGCAAATGCGTGGCCTGCAGTCTCCTCCGGACGACAGAGCCTAGACTGGGTAAGAGTTGAGCCGCGCTGATGGACGGCACGCAGGGCGGCCCTGAAAGGGGAGGGAGGGTTCTGCCGGGAGGACCCCGCCCTACCAGAGTCGCAGGCATGACCCCCACCTGTCCCAGGACGTCGAGGGGCATCGCGTTAACGGGCGAGGAGGGGGGCCTGTGGGCTGGGGCCTGGATGGCGACCAGCCATCGCCGCGTGGCCCTCACGGCCCCCTCTCTCCCCCTCCCCCTGCCCTGCCCCGTCCGGCTGTCCCTCCCCTCCGCGGCCCAGCCTCGCCTCCCTCCGACCCTCCCCCTCCCCGCTCGCCTCTCCCCTCTGCCCCGTGCTCTGCCTGCCCGTCCCCTCCAGCAGGTGGCCCGAGCAGTCTGGCGCCCGGGACGGCGCTGCAGCCGCAGGAGTCGGTGGGCCCGGGGGCCACGGCCGAGGCCGCGCTGCCGCTCCCGGCGCTGCTCTTCGGCGCCCCCGCGCTGCTGGGCCTGGCGCTGGCCCTGGTCCTGCTGGGCCTGGTGAGCTGGAGGCGCCGACGGCGGCGGCCCGGCGCGGCGGCCGCCCCAGAGGCCCTGGAGGCCCCGGACAGAGACCAGGATGGTAAGTTCCGTGTCTAGGGGAACCGAGAGGGCTGGGGGCCGTCGGAGGGGAGACATGGCCCTTGAGGGGCAGGGGCAGGGGCAGGGTAAAGGCGTGGGGGAGGTCTGAAGCAGAGGCAGGGCTTTAGGGGGTGATGCAGACAGAGGGGACGAAGAGTGCGCTCGGAGGGTCTCAGGCTGAGCAGGGAGAAATAATCCTGTCCCAGACCCTGGTCCAGGCGAGGGACACAGCTCTGGCGTCCCAGACTTGTGTGAGGAAGAGACACAAGGCTGGGGAGCCCGGTCGAGGGAGGGGGTCTGTCCTGCCCTCTCTCTGGACAGCCAGACTGGTTCCCACCCCTCCTCGCCCTCTCCCATTTTGCCAGCGCTCTCAGCACTTCCTGTCCTGAGGGCCGATCATGTGCCACCCTCCCCAGTCCCGCCAGTGGGGCTTCATCAACTGACTTCTCTCTCATAAGTCAGAGGGCTGTTCCTCCAGGGAGGCTTCCGGAACAGGGATGGGGGAAGGCTGTGACCCAATCCTGACCCTGCATTCCCCTGCCACCTCCCCAGAGCCCCTGGACGGTGACAACGTCCTCTCCCTGGGAACCCTGGATGCCACAGCTCCCATCTGGCTTCCGCCCAGTGAAGACCCAGCTACCACCCCACCTGCCCACAGCGTACCTGTGCCAGCCACAGAGCTGGGTTCCACTGAGCTGGTGACCACTAAGACGGCCGGCCCGGAGCAACCATAGCAACGGAGGGGGCAGGAGGTGGTCCCTGCCCTCCCTGCGGGCCATCAGCCAGGGGCTTAGAGATTGAATTCGGTTCTTCACCCCAGTTCTCACCCATCCCTTTTCTGGGAACCATGCTGCTCCCCGGCTAACCCTGCAGAACCACAGGCACCGCAGACCACAGGGTTCAGACTGCATGGCATCGTATGGCATGTTAGCATTTGGCTTAAAATCATACCATCTATGGCAGCCCTCAAAGGTCGTGGCTGAGCTCTGTGCTTTCGAGTGGTTGGGGTACTCTGACTAGGAGGTTTTTTTAAGCATGGGGAAGCCACCAGAAACCAGAATGAATCTAGGAAAATTATCGAGTGGGAGGATGCTTAATTTGTAGCTGGGTGTTGTATTTTTTTAATACTTGCTCTCAGAGCTGTCCTGCTTTTAAACTGATGCAAATGGAAGCAATGGGTAACCAACTGACCTGTTTTCTTTGGGATTGAGTACAAGATGATTTTAAGAAATAGCCTGAATTGTGTTGATTCTTTGGTATCTGTATCCTAGGGTCACCCCTGAGCTTGGCCCAATCTGCTAGGACCTATGATGCCATTTTCACCCTGGTGGCAGCTTGCAGAGCCCCAGACTGTAGCCCTCCCTTCCCTTGGGAGGAAGCCCTCTCTTCCCTTGGGAGGAAGTCTACAGCCTCTGGAGCTGGACTGCAGATTCACACTGAAGGCACACTGACAGGCATCTCCATCAGAGACCACCTGGAATCCCAGCTGCCTCCAGGGCACACTGGGCTGTACACAGGGCAGGGCCCAGGACCTGCAAGAGGCTCCTTGTTAGGAGGCCAGGGCAGGCCTCTGGCCTTGAACCAGCTGGACCTGATGTCCCTTGAGTGTCCTTCTCTTTGTGGCCTGTCCTCCTCAAGTGCTTGGGTCACTTGGCCACTCTGTGCCAGCCCCCTATGGTCACCCACCATCCCAGTGGAACTGTTCCTCTGACAGTGGTGCCCCTTGCTCTGGGGCCTGGAGCTGAGACCATCTCTTCCAGTTCTGGACCATCCTGTGCACTCAGTCAGCCGCTGACTTTCCTGCCGATCCTCCTACACAGGGACACAGGGTTAGAACCTCCTGGCCTGGACTCCACCCTGGACAGTGTCCTTGGAATTTGTCACAGCTTAGCACCCTGGGAAGGCACGATGGACTGGGAATCAGCAGATGGGATTCTGAGTACCATTTTGTCCCACTTGTAGGTTCTTGACCATGTTCCTTTTTTTTTTTTTTCCTTTGCCATGCTGCGCAGCTTATGAGATCTTAGTTCCCTGACCAGGGATTGAACCCAGGCCTTCGGCAGTGAGAGCTAGGAGTTCTAACCACTGGACCGCCAGGGAATTCCCATCTTGACCGTGTTCTGTTCCATGCATCAGTTGCTTTCTGCCCATCAAAGCTGCCCAGCAGACACCTGCCTTTCCTGCCCACCCCTTTCCCAGCTCAGAAGATAGTCAGCGGCCAGCAGTAGTTGGAGCCCCAGAACCTGGACTACTACATCTAAGCCTCTTCCTCTCCCTCCCAAACCCATCTCAGATGCCCCCTCCCCGCCCCCAGGCCACCAGGTGGCTGAGGTGAGGTCAGTGTGCGGGCACAGGCAGGAGGGTGGGGAGCAGGCCCAGAACGGGTCCAGCTTTCCACTTCCCTCCATCTCAGGATTCGGGGGGTCTGAGCTGTTCTCGGCCATCCGTCTCACGCCACCTTTTCTACCACAGCCAGGGGGTGGGCCCTGGAGGCGAAACAAGTGGGTGAACACCCCTGGGGTCCAGACACGCAAACCTCTGGCACCACCGTGTCCCCAGTGAACCCCTAGTCCAGTCTCAGTTTCCTTTTCTGAAAAATGGTGGTGGGGGGTTGGACGCAAAGTTGTCCTCGTGGCCTGTGGCCCTCCGAGTAGGACTGGGAAGGCAACGTGGAGGATCCTCACTCCCCCACCCCCATTTTACAGATGGGGAAACTGAGTCTCTTTCCCAGAAGGAGAGTCATTGCTTTAAAAAGGCCTTGACCTTTTTTAAGACCCCTGTTGGTCAAATTGCTTTCCTGAAAATCTGGACCCGTTCATGTCCGTGAGCAGGATGATATGGCGCATTTTGCAGGTAGGGAAGAAGAGGCCCAGAGAGGTGAAGGGATCTGGCCCAAGATACAATAAGCAGCGGTGGAGCTGGGCTCCACCCGGGCGCCTACCTGTCCAGAAGTACCCTGGCCCAGGTGCTCTGCTGGGGAGCAGCAGACTCCAGGCGTTGATCCCAGGCTTTACTCCTTGTTTCTATCACTACTCAAAGATTTCCCTCCCCAGCTGGTCTCTTTCTGCAGTAAGAGGGATCCACGATAGACTGGGAGAGCTGCTTGTTGGGATGGGAACTGAGGGAAGTAGCCCGCCTCCCACTAGCCTGTTTCTGGACAGTTTTTCCTGATGGAGGGTCAGGTGTCCCGGAGGTCCCCAGGGCCCCACGTGGGGGGGGGGGGGGGGGGGGCGGGGTTGGCTGAAGTCTCAGTTCCTCCTGGGGCTTCCTGCAGGCACGTCTCACTTCCTGCCCTGGCAGCCCTAGCTCCCGGCTCAGGCTGGGGGTGGGGAGGCCCAGCTGGTGAGGCCAGGGAGGAAGGACCTGACCCCTAACCTCCCTCTGTCTCGGCAAGGATGGCCCCCTTGCCTTTAGACGCTGCTGCATCTCTTTGGGCCTATCTCCCATATTCAAAACGGAGCCTGAGGACCAACCAGTTGTCCAAGATTAGAGAGGTCATGTGGAAAGTATGGTCTCCACCTCAGAAGTGCCTCTACTTCCTTCCTTCCCTGGAATGAAGACACCTTTCTGCCCAGGGCCCCCAACCCTTAGAAATTCCCTCTGGGAAGTGAGTTTCCCAGTGAGTTTCAGAGCCTGAGGCTCTGGTCTCAGGAGTTACCACTCCCATCGCTCATCTATTTACTGCACCGTTGATCACACCAGATGCCAGCACGCCTGCTTTGTGCCAGGACCATTCTGGTCAGTGCCAGGAGGTCAGCCTCAGACCCTGCCATTAGGTCCTATTCCAGTGGGAGAGACAGAGCGGGACACAATGACAGGACAGGGTCCTGATCCCTGCCAGAGCCAGGGAATGCCCCAAGCGCGGGAGTGACTAATTTTTTTTATATATATATAAATTTATTTATTTATTTATTTATTTTCTTTGGCTGAGTTGGGTCTTCGTTGCTGCACGCAGGCTTTCTCT
Organism: Aethalodelphis obliquidens; assembly: GCF_003676395.1. NCBI lineage: Eukaryota > Metazoa > Chordata > Mammalia > Artiodactyla > Delphinidae > Aethalodelphis > Aethalodelphis obliquidens. The sequence continues at coordinate 57,865,506 of NW_020837952.1, read as the reverse complement.
AGTTGTGGCGAGCAGGGCTACTCTTCCTTGCAGTGCGCGGGCTTCTCATTGCGATGGCTTCTCTTGTTGTGGAGCACGGGCTCTAGGCGCGCAGGCTTCAGTAGTTGTGGCACATGGGCTCAGTAGTTGTGGCTCACGGGCTCTAGAGCGCAGGCTCAGTAGTTGTGGTGCAGGTGCTTAGTTGTTTTGCGTCATGTGGGATGTTCCTGGACCAGGGCTCAAACCCGTGTCCTCTGCAGGGAGATTCTTAACCACTGCGCCACTGGGGAAGTCCCGGGGAGGGTGTGTGTGTGACTCATTTAGCATTTAGAGTGCTTTGGAGAGTAGGAGGTATGCCCTGAGTTCTGTGGAGTTTTCCTGCTGGAACAGAGCAGAGAAAGGGCATTCTTGGCCCAAGGAACTGTGTGCAAAGGTGCAGAGAAGAGGGGGCAGGAGGAGAGGCTGGAGACTTGGGCAGTGTGGCCCCTGAGTGCCAGGTGAGGCTGTCAGAACCTTCCCTGTGGCCATTCTGCCCCCATGGCACACAGGGGCACCCACTTCAGGGAACCCAGTGCTCCTCCAACCCCATCATTTGGTCTCACCCTTTCTGTCACCTCCGAGAAGCCACCAGACCCCTCTGGCCCTTCTCTGGGCACAAGGTGGGAGCTCATTCCCATTTGCTCTATTGTTGGTGGCTCAGGCCAAATTCTCCCTCACCCAGAACGGAAATTTGACCTCTCTCCAATCTGAGCCAGCTCCCCAGCTGCCTGATCCTGACCTGGGGGTGGGGAAGGGGGGGTTGGGGGGTAGGAACCATTGCCCAAGGTCACATGGAGAGTCGAGGAGAGGAGAAGCCAGGAGGACACCCATGCCAGTGTTCCAGCCCATGCTCTTTCCAGGGACTCTGCAGGGGTCCCGGGGCCCAGGGGGCCTCTGAGCATCTCCTCACTCCCCTGAGCTGCAGAGACTCTGAGGACCAGCCCCGGGTGTCCTGCATGGATCTAGGACGGTGCCAGCGACTCCAGGGCAGGTGAAAGTCTATCTCGGCAGCTCCTGCGGTCAGCGAGACCGGTGGCACTTCAGAAGGCGGGGCTGTGGGACGGAGTGGGTGGGGCCAGGGCTAGAGGCGCGGCGAGGGCGGGGTCAAGAGAGGTGGGGCTGAGGAACCCCGAGCCTCCAGGTAACAGGAAAGGGGCGGGGTCAGGAGCATGTAGAAGGGGTGGGTTCAAGGCCCACCGCAGGGAAAAAGGGAGGCCACGGATAAGCGGAGGCTACCAACTGTAGCCTCTCTAAACTCTGGACCACCGCGCTCACGCGGGGTCCCCATCCTCAAGCGAGGCCCGAGGACCGCGGCCCGAGCCAGGAGGGGTCCAAATGCAGGGCATGGCCCCGACTCTGGGGAGAGGTGGCCTCCCCCACTCCGTCCCCCGCCCTCCGGCTCCGGGCTCGGAGCTGACCTCGGAGGTGTGTCCCAGGAATGGGCAGGCTAGTGGGTCAGGGAGCACCTGTCCCGGGTGGAGGCGCTGTACGGCCTCTGCCGAGCACCGTCCTCTCTGGGTCTGTTCCCGTGCTATGGTCTTGGTGGGCAGCTCCGGATTTGCATCTTCACTGGGTGATGCGGAATTAAGAAGGGAAGCTGAGCTCCAGTTCCCAGCACCACCACCCCGAACCCCCGCTCCCTCGCAACCTCAGGAGCCCGGGGGTACCCTCCCTCCCACAGGCAGCTGGAGCCTGAGTCACGAGCCGCCTCTCATGGAGACAAAGGAGCCTCAGGCCCTCCCCTCCAGACCCCGCTCCCGGTACTGGCTTCGCATCTGCACTAGCAGGGAGTACGTAGTCCCCTAGAATCTCTGCTTCTTGCGTAACCCTCCACCGTGGACAAAACGAAAGCAGGGTGGGCTTGGGAATGAGGCCTTTGAGGCTTGTGGACGACACCCACAGTGGCCATCACCATCTTCTCAGCACCGCTGTGGCGGGGGCTCCCAAAAGGCTGCATGTTCCTGGATGTTTTTCATCCAGGGACCCATTGGCTTCTTCCTGCAGCCCTGCCAAAGAGGAGCTAGCAGCCCATCTTGCAGATGAGAAAACTGAGGCCTAGAAAGGTCGACTGGTCTTACTAGAGCAGGAATTCTAACCCACAATAGTCTGGTTCCAAAATGAAGAATAAACAGGAGCTCTCAGTGTGAGGGGCTGGAAAGGCCTTCCAGGAAGAAACAACCTGTTGGAAGGCCTGGGGGCTTCTGGAGGAGCTGTCGTGTCAGGCGTTAGTCAGGCACTGGGTGTGCTGCTACTGGGGGTAGGAACACCTGCCTGGCCTCTGGGCTGGGGTCCTCCAGCTGCTCTCTCTGTTTGTACTAAACTGGCCAGAAGGTAGGTTTGGGGCTCACAGGGCAGGTTCCAGGCCATACCCCAGCCCTTCCAGGCTGTGTGCCGGTCACAGCAAGTCATTTCTTCTCCCTGGGTCTTGGGTTTCTCTCTAGGAGGGCTGGGCAGACTGGTGACCTACCACCTAAAATCAGGACATTGAGGCCCAGGACAGGTTTTCCTTAATGTCCACAACCTCTCCTCTCAGGACCCTGAGCCAGAGCTGGACACCAGGCGAGAACTCAACAGTGAGGGAAGAACACATATGCAGAGGCATATCCACACTGACACACACATGTGCGGGGAAGGCTCTCATAGCTGTGCCAGCACCAGACATGCACACTCTCACTCACATTCGTGAGCACACTCAGACACCTGCACACTCCAGCTTTCGGAGCTGGGGGTGGGGCGGGTTCCCTTCATGAACAGAGACACGGCTCCTCTGCCCGCCACATGGGGCTCACTGCAGATGCCAGGGGTTATTTTAAGCCTGGATCAATGGATGATTTTTGGTGACACAGGCTTGGGGACGGCGGGCAGTGGAGATGAGGGGCTGGTGCTCTGGTGCCTTGCTTTGGAGAGAGACCCCAGGGTCCAGGGAGGGCAGCCTGGGCAAAGGGATCCCCCCTTAGCTGGACTGCTCCCTCTCTAGATCCCCTTGCCCAGCACATGGCTGGGCACCTGGGGCACAGTGTCAGCTGAATGAATGGCCAGACCCCAGGGCTCAGCCAGTTAGCTGTGGTCTGTCTTTGCATTTGCCCTCTCCTGCTTCCCCCACTGCAAGGCTATGTGTTCACATGGAGAGGGCATGGAGCGCCTGGCACAGACCTGGTAGACGTGGGCATCTGTTGTTCCTGGCTGACCACTGAACAAGACTGAGATGGGGACGATGGATGTGGGGAGGAGTTGGAGGTTGGACATCAATCCCTTGGGGGCACAGTGGAGGGGGCAGCTGAAAGCCAGCTCCTTCATTGGATAAATGGATATATATATATATCTCCTGACTGCAGTCAACTTGGGGTGGAAGCTGAGCAGAGCACCCAATGATGCCAGGACAGTGGGGGCAAGAGAGGGGCCCAGGGAGGAAAGCATTGGAAGACTTGTTCTGGGCCCAGTAGGGTGATCCTACCTGGGAAGAAGCCACAGTCCCAGGGGGCAGCGACAAGCCTCTTTAAACCTAGTGCCCAGCAATAGGGTGGGAAAGTGGGGAGAAGCAGTCACCTTCCAAGACCCAGTAACACAGAGGACTGCTTGGCAGCGTGTGACGGGGGCACTGATACAGACTGGACAGTTTGTGCCGTGGTTCCCATGTCTAGGAACACCAGCTAAGGGAGCAGAAAAGGATGCACCAGAAAATACAGTTATAATATATAAATAAACAGAATAATAATCTGAAAGTTTGACAGCAAAAAGCAAACTAAAAACCAGTTACAAAACAGTATGTAAAGCCTCAGTTGTCCCTGGTGATGGGATTAAGGCAATTTCATTTTATCCCTTTGCTCATCTAGTTTCTTTTTTCTCTAAAATGGTAATAAAGTCTTTTAATGGGGTAGGGTCTTCCGGGCTGGGCGTGTTTGTGGGGGGAGGGGGGAGGAGCAGGCTGTCTCTGGCCAGGGCACAAGGAATCACCCTGATGGGGGAGGGCATTATAGGGAGGTCACCTGCCTTCCCGTTTTAGCCCTGAAATTAGCCTGTCAGCCCCTCATCTCATCAGCAGAAAACCTGATCCTCCTTTAAATGTAAATCCTTCTCCCTCTTCCTCCCTCCACCTCCTCCATTTTTATAAGCTGATCCCAGTTGCTGAGTGAAGAGAGGATGCAAGGGGGAGCAGGAAGGGCCCTAGGAGCCCAAATTCTTTATCTGAAACTAGAGACTAGAGTCATTTCATTCATTCAGCAAATACGGCAGAGGCCTGCCCTGTGTGGGAACATCGGGGAAGTGGTCCATGCAGCCCTTGCCCTCCTGACGCTCCCATCTAGACAGTGGGAGGCCCCGTATTGATCCCTGACCCCAGAACGGGCAGTTTTTGATGTTAAAATGAGAAACAGGCAGAGAAAAGCAAAGCACCTGGGATCGGGTCATATTCTCCAATTAAAACTAACTTCAAAAACACAGCCGAGGGCTTCCCTGGTGGCGCAGTGGTTGAGAGTCCGCCTGCCGATTCAGGGGACACGGGTTTGTGCCCCGGTCCGGGAAGATCCCACATGCCGCGGAGCGGCTGGGCCCGTGAGCCATGGCCGCTGGGCCTGTGCGTCCGGAGCCTGTGCTCCGCAACGGGAGAGGCCACAACGGTGAGAGGCCCGCGTACCGCAAAATAAAAAAAAATAAAAATAAAAAAAACACAGCCGAGTAGTGCTCCGAGTAGGTTCCATACCTGCCCTTCACCCTCTTCCCCCGGGCTTGAGAAAGGACCTGAGCATCCTGTGGGGACCAGGGCAAAGGATCTGCCCATGGCTCTGCCCCCAGGCGACGCCCTGCTGTCCTCATACAAGGCAGGGGCTAAACCAATCTCCTCCCTTTCACACCTGGGGTGGCGGAGAGATCCCAGGAGGGCGCCGACCAGGCCAGGTCCATCGCCCATAGGCGTGGGGTCACCCCAGGACCCCAGCCCGGTGACTGAGAAGTTCTTGGACCAGGGTGTGCGCCCCGGGGTTAAAGCTCCTCCCTAGGTGGCGCGGAGGGGACCCATACTTGGCCCTCTGCTGCGGCTCTGCTGGGAGTTTCCTTCCCACTTAACATTCCCTGCCTCAAGTCACACCTGTCTCGATCGGAACCGATGGAGGAGACGGGAAGGAAGGCGGGTGGGCAGCAGCGACTCTCTGGGGCTGCTGGGTCCCTTCAGTCCCCGCACCTGTGAACCGAAGCGCTCCCGCGGCGGGCGTAATGTCCGAAGTAACAGTTCCGAGAGCCTTGAGCTGAACCTTCTGGAGCGCCAGTTCCGGGGAATGTTTGGGGGAGGCCTTCGGGGGGTCCCTGGTGGGGCACCCAGGCTGTGCGGGCCCTGCCGCGCCCCCTCCCTCCCGTCGCCTCGACCGCGTTCCTCCCTCGGCTCTGCTTCCCTCCCGCCTGCCCCCCTTCCCCCCGCTGTCTCCCTCCCCCGCCCGCCCGAGGCCGCGCGGAGCCGGAGCCGCCGCCAGAGCGCGGGCAGCGCGGAGCGGGCGGCGGGAAGGCAGCCGTGTCCGGCGGCCCGCCGCCCCCGCTAGGCCCCAGACCCGCACACCCGCCGGGCCGGGGAGAGGCCGGGACCGAGCGCAGGCGAGGACCCGCCGCCCTGCCCGGGAGGAGTCCCAGGGCGCGGACTGGCTGCCTCGGGTCCGAGGTGAGGCTCGGCGCAGGACGCGCCCGCCGGAGGCGCGGCCCCGCGAGCCCACCCGGGTCTGGGGTCCTCTCAGGAGGCTGACGACCGAGGAGGTATCCGCCGGGAGCCAGCGCTAGGACGGCAGGGCGGGCTTGATCCCTGCGGGCGCGGGCGAGCGGGCCCGGAGCGCGGCGGGAGGGAGCCGCGGCGCGCCGCCATGCGCCGGGTGCTGTAGCCGAAGGCGCGGGCCCGATGGAGCGGGCCTGGGCGCAGGGGCTGCGCGGAGGCCGCGGCCCGCCGGCGCTCGGTCTCGCGCTCGGGCTGGCTCTGCTGCTGGCGCGGCCGCCGTCGGGCAGCGCGGGGTCCCCCGAGGCGCAGGAGCCGGCGGCGCCCGGCACGGCGGCCCCGGCCGGGGGCGACCGCTGCCGCGGCTACTACGACGTGATGGGGCAGTGGGACCCGCCCTTCAACTGCAGCTCGGGCGCCTACAACTTCTGCTGCGGCACGTGCGGCTACCGCTTCTGCTGCCACGACGGACCGCGGCGCCTTGACCAGAGCCGCTGCTCCAACTACGACACGCCGGCCTGGGTTCAGACTGGCCGGCCTCCCGCGCGTGCCCGCGACGCCACGGTGCCCCGGGACCCGGGCCGCGAACGCAGCCACACGGTCGTCTACGCGGTGTGCGGCGTCGCCGCCCTGTTCGTGCTGGCCGGCATCGGGGCGCGCCTGGGCCTGGAGAGGGCGCACATACCGCGCGCGCGGCGCACCGTGACCAGGTGAGAGCGCGCCGGCCGGGGCCGGGGTTCGGGATCCCCTCCCAGCCCAGGGACGGGTGGCCTGCCAGGTGGGCGCCCCCTCGCGATCCCTCATCCTTCCCGCCCTTCTCCGAAACTCTGGTCCTCTCAGCAGCCCCCTCCTCCAGGTTTTCCCTCCCTGCTCTGTCTCCAGGTCTCTCTCGCCCCCCACCCCCACTTCACGGAGGGAGACAGCTGATACCGCTCTGTCTCCCCTAGACCTTCCGGCGGGAGCTGGGTGCTGGGCCGCCTTCCCCCGAGGCTCCCGCCTCCTCCGGAGTGGGCGGGGAAGGCAGGTCGCTCGACCGAGGGCACAAGATCCGCGCCTAGGGGAGGGGACCTGGGGCCCCCGAGCCCCACTAGCGCAGGGTGGAGGCGTGGGTCCCCGTGGAAGGGACACTTTCTATAGCTCTCTTGGCTCTCTCCCCACTTTTCCCTCCCTCCTCCCCTCCCACCCCGCATAGTTGTGACTCAGGCCTGACCTTATTTCCCTAGGATTTTTAAAAGGCCTCCCCACTCACCCCACTCAGTGCCCCCAGGCAGGGTCAGGGTATCCCCCTGTGTAGAAGCGGACCTGAAGTGTGTATGTGGCGGGGTACAGATTCGTTTTTGGTGAGGCCTGGACAGGTGTTAGCTGAGTTCTGAGTTTCATGTGACGTGGGGGCCACAGGACCCAGGTTCTCTTCCTCAGCTGGGATGGGGCTCTGGGATTCTGTGTCCTGACCCTGGAAGCCTCACCTGCCCCCGACACACTCACGCCCCCCCCTGCCCCCGACACACTCACATGCCCCCAGCCACCCCCATCCTGGGCCCTGCACCCTCCTCACTTGCTCACCCAGGTCCCCGCTCCCTTGGCTGTGTGGGCTGCTGACATGTGTAAGACAGTCAGGCTGGTACTTAGAAGTGACAGTGGAGAGAGGCCCCCATGCCTGGGTGGGCTAGGTGTGGACGCTTCCCCACTCCTAGACCTCAAGGGCAAGAGGGCTTCCTTGGCACTTCACGGCATCCCTTGTCCCCCAGACCACTTAGGCCACCAGCTCCCAGACAGCTGTAGGGCAGAGCTGGGCCTGGAACCCTGGCCTCAGCTACTGTGCTGCATCCGTGATGTGCAATGTGGTGGCTCTCAGCCTGGGTCCTGGATGCTTCAGAAGCACGGCCTGGGCTTCCTGAGCTTGGAGCCTCATGCTGGGGGAGGGGGAGAGGACAGGGCCTGTTCTTGACCAGAGTGGGGCAGCAGGAACTGAGGGCCATGATGGTGTAGAGGGGGTGGCTGGGGCAGCCTAGTGACTCGTTCACTGGAACCCACTTCATCCTCAGGGGACCGGGAAACAATTCTAGTAATGCTTCAGGAAGAGCTGGACCACCCCTGATGTGCTGTGTGGCCCGGGCCAGTGCCTTCCTCTCTCTGGGCTTTAGGGTCCTGTGTGCCCTGACTCCTGCTTCTTATCTGGGGAGACCTGGAGCCTAACTTGAGTTCGTGTGTGGCTATGCTCTGAACCCCTGCCCTCCCCTCAAGTCTCACCCTTAATTCTGCCGTGTTGAGGTTGGTGGTCAGGGAAGGCTTCTCAGAGGGTTTGGTGAGGAGTCGGAGTCTGTCTTTGGAGAAAGTTTTTGCAAAGGTTCAGAGGCATGAAAATTGCTCAGGTGTTTGGGAGGGCTGGTTGGTGACTGCTTGCTCGGAGATGAGACCACAGGTGTGGGCAGCTGAGGAGTGGGCAGGGCATGAAGGTCAACTCAGGCAGGCACTAGGAGACTTTCAGACCCTGCCACATTGCAGCCAAACTGCGCCCACCCCAGGTGTCCCACCTCCAGTGTGCTTCTTCATGAATCAGTCATTTGAGGCCCCAGCTCCAGGAGGGAGAGACCAAGCTAGGAGAAAATCATGGGTTCCGTGCTCTGAAGGCAGCTGGGCTGAAGGCTGGGTCTGGCTGTCTGTGGGGAAGGCTCAGTCGGATTCCGTCACAGCTGGGTGGGGGCTGGGTGTCCTGGTAGCCAGGGAGGCGGCTGCCCAAGGTCACACAGCCTTTGGTGCGGGGCTGCCACTGCAGGATCTCCTGGTTCCTCCTTCCCCTCATTTGTCTGTCCTCCGTGCTTGTGCTGGCAGCTCTGTCCCAGAACCCAGCAGAAGCCCCTGCTGCAGGAGGGGCGTTAGGTAGGCAGGTAGAAAAGGCTTCCTGGTAGAGGAAGGGTTTTGGTGGGGTTTGAAGAATGAGTAGGAGTTTTCCCGGAGGAGATGGAGGAAAGTAACTGATGCCAGAGGGAATGGCACAAACAAAGTCCAAGAGCCTGATACACTCACAGAGCTTGTGTTGGGAGAGGAGGCTCAACATGGAGGGTCTGGGGGAGTGGACTCCAGAAAGGGGAGGAGGGGAGCCTTTGGAAAATAAGGTGGCCCTGGTTACACGTGACCCCATTGGTTTCCTGACCTACTCTGAGAACTGGCCATGTGGAGGCTACAGGTCGTGCCTGGGAGGGGAAACTGGATGTATGAGGTCAATCACAGGAGAGAAGGGGTGCCAGAGGGGTTGAAAGAGCTGCCCAGGGCCACACAGTGAGAAGCGATGGCTGGGGCTGGCCTTTGATAGACCAGACCTGGCTGATGGGGAAGCAGGAGGCATGGAGGGCTGCTTGTCACCACTCTTTCCCCACAGGACACTGACAGAACTTCTGAAGCAGCCTGGCCCCCAGGAGCCACTGCCTCCACCTCTGGACCCACCTCTGGGTAGTTGTGTCCAGGTGCAGATGGGCGATGGCCTCCCCCGGGGCTCCCTCCACAGGAGCACAGGTGAGTAGACTAGCGGGAGGGTGTTTGCTGATCTACAGCACAGAGCCGCCCTTGTCTGAGGAGGGCCTGGGAGCAGGGGAAGGGGTGTGCTGAGGCTGTGAGCTGTTTCCCAAATAGAAGTGAGCCGCCTGCCTCTGCAGGTGTGTGAGTGGGCAGTGGGCAAGCTAGTCAGCTCCTCTTGTTGGCCAGGGTCCCTCGACGGGTCCTGCAACGTCCAGCCTCAGGGACTCTGTGAGGAAGGTTCTAGATTCGGGGATCCCCAGCTCAGGCTCTGGGGTCTGCCTGGTTCTAGGCTCTGGCTCAGTGCCCTGGGGTCCGACTGGCCCACGGCTGTGGCCTCCTGTGGGCCTCTTCCTTCAGGCTGGTGCCTCCCTCTTGGACTCCTGCTGGTGAAGCAGGCTTGACAGCACCTCCCCTCCCCCCAGTATGGGTTCCAATCCTCAAATATTCTCTTCATCTCTGGGAGAAGCAGGTCCTGGGCCTCAGTGCCAGGCTCAAACGTTACGTGCTGGCAAGTCTTTTGTTAGATGAGCACCGGCTCAGGGCTGGCCACTGTTACTCACATTATTCTGAGCCAGGCCCTGTCCTAGGCACTGGAGAGTCTGTCTTCAAGAGTCAGGTTCTGCTCTCAGGCTCCAAGGCGTAAGTTCATAAGTCATCTCACAAGCTCTCATTGAATCGTAGCTGGGGAGTGGGCTGCGAAGAGGTGGTAGTGCAGGGGCAGGGTGACCTCCGGTCAGCGGGCCGAGTCTCATCTCCTCCCTCCCCCATCCAGACAAGAAACGCCCCATCAACGTGCCCCTGGCTTCGGCGACAGCGGGGCCCCCGCGCGCCCCGCGGCTGCAGGGCGGCGGCAGCCTGACGAGGCAGCCGGACTACGCCAAGTACGCCACCCTAAAGGCAGCCGCGCTCAAGGCCGCAGGTGAGTGGCCAGGTTTGTGCCCGGAGCGCCGGGCCCACCGCACCCGGGGTGTCCAAGCTCCAAGACTGCAGGGCTCGGGGTCCCAGTTCGAGTTCTAAAGTTCCCAGCTTCCGCATCGCGCCTACGCCAATCGGCTGCCACGCCTCGGCCGTACCCCCCCCCCCCACCCCGATCAGGCCGCCTGTCTGGGACGCCGTCGCCGAATCCGGAGCCGCGGGCCTAGGAAGCCCTAGTCTCCAGCGGCCTTTTCCCGTCCTACCCCCTCCCCGGTGGGGCTGAGACCCAGGCCCCTGCGGACTGTCCCAGCCGGGAGGCTCTGAGGCCCCGCCCCCGGAGCCTGACCACGCCCGCGACCCACGCCCATCTGTCCCCGCAGAGGCCTCCCCGCGGGACTTCTACCAGCGTTTTCCCGCGACTGAAGCTGCCCCGCCGACCCTCCCGGCGCGATCCCGGAGGCCCCCCGAGGACTTGCCTGCACTTCTCGACGCCTGCCCCTGGGCCCCGCCGGGCTACGTGCCCCCCGCCGGCCCCACCCCATCGGGCCACTACAAGGCCTGGACGGCTGGCCGCCCGGCCCAGCCCGCCCCCCGCGGCCACCTGGCGGCTCATGCCTCCTCAGCGCCCCGGAGGCCCGGCGACGCACCCCGGCGCCAGTTCAGCGTGGAGAAGCTGCCCGAGGCCTTCAGCCCGCAGCCCCCTGGCCTTTATGGCCGCGCCAGCCGCGGACCCAGGCACCTGAGCACCAACAGCAAAGCCGAGGTCACCGTGTGAAGAAGAGGCCGCTCGTTCTGAGGCACTGCACTGCCAGGAGCCCTCTTCTGCCTGGGGGACTCGCCATGGGCTTGATCGGGGGGCCCAGGCTACCGGAAGGAGGGGTGCTGGCCATGAAGGCCAGCCCTTCTCCCTGCCCACTGGACTAGGAGCCTCGGAGCCTGCAGGGCTCCTGGGCCCACTTGGGTAAAGCCAGTGGTTCTGTCCTAGGGGCCTTAGGGCCCGGGTTCCTTGTGTAAATAAACCCTTTTCTGTGACTCCCAACCCTGAGAATAAAGGAGCCCCAGCTTGGCTCTGCGAGGCACTGATGGCGGAGGCACTGGTCATTGACGGGACAGACGGCAGTGCCGGCAGAGGGCACAGCATGTGCAAGAGCAGAGGACTGCTCCTGAAAGCTGGTGGGCAAAGGTTCTGGGAGCCAGGGAGAAGTAGCCGGAGAGGGTGGTCAGGGCTGAATGCCAGACTTAATGTCCACACCAGTAGGAGCCACGGGAGAGGGCGCAGTTAGGCCCCAGCCATCTTGAGGCTGGGCACAGGGGAGAGGGCTGGTGGACTCCCGAGGGTCCATGCCCCTTAATGGAGGTGAGCCCCTTCCAGCCGGTCACCTGCTCTACAGCTTGAGTTGGCTGAGCCTCATTGACATTTTCTGGCCCTGGGCCGGCCCCTGGGCTGTTGGCCACTTGGCCAGTCTGGCCCAGGGCCACCCCCCTGATGACTGTGGGCTGTGGGCCGAGTAGACAGCTGGTACTCAGGATGGGGGAGCCTCTTCCTGGTGGCTGCTCTGGGGGAAAACAGGGATGGGGATGCTGGACCCAGAGCCTTGGCAGTGCCCCCACCAGGGTGCTTACCCCACTCATGCTTGGCACTGCCAGCTCTCCCACTTCCTGCCAGGCAGGCTCCCAGCACCTGGCCATGGCCCAGGGCATTGCCAACAGCCTGCGTCCATCAGGTTCGTCTGTGCCAGGCACTGATGGGGAGCTTGAGGGCTGGGTTATGTGTGTGACCCCATTGTGTGACCTCAACAAAGTTTCCCTCGTGTGTATCCTAGGCACACGGTATACTGTTTTAATAACAGTGGCCACCATTTGCTGCTATTTCTTCCATTTAATCCTCACAAAAGCCCAATGGGTGTGTGGCTTTTCAGAAGAGGAAACTGAGATCCTGAGACCTAAGTAACTTGCCAAGGTCACCCAACTGACTCCAGTTTAGGACTCTTCCGTATTCTGCAACCACTGTGAATCTGGTGGTGGGATGGCAGCAGCAGTCGGTGTGGGGGAAGAGGGAAGGTTGTGTGTTGGCAGAGGGGCCCTTGCTCCCAGGGTACAGGGAGTCTCAGGCCTTCTTCCTGCTGGCTGGGCTGCCCTGAGGCCCCCAAACCCACCAGCTCTTCACCCATAGGAGGGTCCACCTTGCTGTTTCTTCCATCGGTTGAGGAAATCAAGGCCCAGAAGCCTGCGGGCAGAACAGAGCCCAAAGCCCATGTTCATGCCTGCAGTGAGGACGCCCATGGCTTACAGGGAAGGCAGCCCTCACACCCTCAACCCAGGATGGGGTTGTCCCCGGGACTCTCCTGCAGCCGTACAGATACGGCTGGGGGAGGGGGTGGGTGCTGAGCCATGGATCCTGCAGAGACTCACAAAAGGACTGGGTTCCTGGGCACGTATCAGCCACCCATGGCCACCCACCCTGGTGACATAGGCCCTGGCTAGGCTATGCTGGGAGGTGGGCGTGACCTCTTGGTTCATTCTCAGTCCCAAGGGCCCTGGATCTACATCCCAGGGGACCAGGCCTCCACTGAAAACGCTGCTGTAATAACTGTGGACAAGGACCAGCTACAGCTGCCAGCCCTGCCCCGGGGGACGGTGTGGTCTGCTGTGACTGCCCTTCAGAGAACGGAGTGGCTTCGGGAGCTGAAGGGACTTGGCCCATTTCTCAGCCAGGCCAGGTCATGGACCATGCACTTCAGCCCCCAGGCGTATCCTGATGTGGCACTGCTGACCCCACCTCCCCACAGGGCCCAGCACTCCCCCATCCCAGCCCTCCTTGGGGTCCGGCCCCTCACCAGCCTCACTAGGCCATCACCATAAACTGGCACTTCACGTGTGCTGTGTCGCTCAAACTGGCCAACAGCCTATGGGGACTTCGTCAAACGCAGGGACTGTCAGCCCCATTCTGCACACATGGAAGTGGAAGCTGAGGTGATGCGTGCGCCCCACCCCCACCCCCCACCCCCATGCAAGGGGACCCAGCTGGCAAGTACAGGAGCTGGACTTGGATGTGACTTGCAGGCCACATCCTCAGAAGCTCACTGCCTCCCGGGAGACGGGGAAACCAAGGTGTGGCCCACCCAATAGGGGAGAGGTTCCTCTCTGAGGGGTGAACACAGAAGGGCTTAGCATCCCAAATCCCAAAAAACCCTGCTGTCCCCTAAACAGCCAGCTCTGTGTCCGGCATACAGTGACCTCTGACCCCAGCAACACCAATACCCCTTTTATCCCAGGTTTGTCCCAGCCCTGGAGTGTGAGCCAGGCAGCCAGCATTGGGAGGAAGGGGCCAGGTGCATGGGCAGACAAGGAAGGTCCATCAGATTGAAGCCCCCTGGGGCCTCTCAGCAGAGAGGGAATGGCTATCCTCAGTTCTGACCCACTGGAGGCCGAGCCATGCAGTCACCACAGCGGTCGTGCCACAGACCCTCACACGCCTCACGCTGGGTGGTACCAATCTGTGTTTATTCAATAACCTACATCCAGGACACAGTGAATGATTCCACATCAAGGAAGCCATAGGTGTATCCCCCTGTTCAGTGAAAAAACAACCCCCCCACCCCTAAACGAGAATGAGAAAAGGCACAGTATATACACATGACACAAAGGCTGGCTCACCCAGTGGGCCGGGGCCATAAATTACAGTTGGGGCGGGGTGGGCAGGAGAGAAAAAGTGGGTGAGGTCCAAGCTGACTGTTCCAGCCTGCACTTGGCCAGAGGAGCCCCTCTCTGCTGTGTACCCCATCTGTGCTGGGGTCCCGGCCCACTTTCTGCCCCAACCAGCAGGCCCCGGGGTACCAGGCAGCCCTCGGGTCCCAGGAGAAATGGCCTCCGGGTAGGCACCAAGCCAAGGGATCCAGAAAAGTAGGACCACTTTTCCCTCCAGGGCCCCCCGCTCAAGGAAGGGGGCTTCATTCCTAGTGCCCACCTTGGGCAACACTGTGCCCACCCTGAAAAGGGGCTTGTCACTGGGGAGGGGTTGGGGTCTGGTCCCTGCCACCCTGGCTTATTTTCAGGTCAAGAATTAGGGATAAAAACAGACTATGGAGATAGGAGTTGGGGTGACAGGGAGCTGAGAACCAATGAAGCCCCTGGTCCCCAGTCCTTAATGGGTGGCTTCATCTTTCCCAACCCCCTGGGACTAACCCAAGGTTGGGCTGACATCCCAGGGGGCGGGGGAGTGGGAAGGAACAGGACACTTAAATAAGATACCGTTTATTTTTTAAAAAATTAAAAAATTATGCCGACATTATTTCATCCATCCCCAGGTCTGCCCCCTACCTCCCACCCCCCTCCCAAGGGCTGGGCTCCCTCCTTCCCTGGCTCCTTGTGGTAAAGAGAAAACAATGCACTGGCTTTGCTAGGCACAGGGGAGGGGACGCAGACCCAGAGAGAGAAAGAAAGATGCCACAGCAACTTAGCCCTGCATCACGGCAACCCCAAGCACACTGATATAAAAACATTCGTATAAAAAGGGGGGGCGTGCTGGGCACAGTGCCAAGGGTGAAGCGCTCTGGTGCCCAGAGACCTAAGTCCCCCAGAGGGAAAGCCTGATAAACAACCAGGAAGCAGGAAAAGGCGGGGAGATGTTCACAGGAGAGAGTGTGGGAGGGCTGGAGGCGGGGCTGGGCAGCTTGGGAGCTCCCCCTGCCACTTCCATGTCAGGGCGCCCCCAACTCCTGCCCCGCCCTGACTTTCCTCTCTCAGGCCCACTGGGGCCTGGACTGTGGGCATCTATCCACAGCAGCTTTAAGGGGCTCTGCCCAAGGGGCCCACTAGCCTGAGGTGGTCCAAAAGCCTTGGCAGGTGACAGCTCAGAAGCCACGGCTCATCCCACAGCTCCCAGAGGGAGGAGGGAGACTGGGAGGCAGAGGAGGAGGGAGAGGAACACAGACAGAGGGAGGAGGGAGAGAGAGACTGAGAGACAGAGGGAAGTGGTGGCCGAGGTGGGCAGAGCCGGGGGTCAGGAGGCGGCGATGGCAGTGCCGCCCCCTAGCTTGACAATCATCTGCTGGCAGTCGCTGCACGAGCGCCGGTCGCCCACCTTCTCCAGGGTGCGGGCGGCCTCCGCCAGCAGCACCGCCCGCTGGCCCGGCGAGGAGAGGAAGGAGAGGGGCAGGTGGCGGCAGGCCAGCAGGATGGCGGTGGCCCGCTCTCGCTGGCCGGGCCAGGCGTCCGCCTCTCCTGTGGGAACGATGAGACACGCACTCGCTGAGATGAGAGCCCGCCAGGACGCAGGCGCTGTTCCCAGGGCTCAGTGTGAGCTGGTTTATTTAATCCTCACACCCCTCAAGTGAGGGAGGTTCCAGTGCCCTGCCTAGTTCAGAGATGAGCTGAACCCGAGGTGCCACAGGCTATTACTCCGAGGCGGGGCCGAGGTGTGGCCCATCAGCGCAGCCGTCCCCTCCTCACTCGGGGTTGGACCACGTGACAACGCGACCAAGGCTGTCCCAGCCCCACAGCACCTCGTGGACCCTCCCCCGGCACCCACCAAATCAAGCCTCGGGTTTCCTCGGTTCTCGCGCTGCCTCTGAGAGCCCTGCAGATGCCGAGGGCAGGGCAGGGCTGGGCTCCTCCCCCGTTTCCCCGCCCCTCCCCAGGCAGGGCCCGCCCAGGCCGCCCAGGCCGTGGCGCAAGGTGCCGGTGGGCTCACCATGCTTGGCGTTCTGAGCGGTGCGCCGTCGCAGGCTGTGCTCCAGCAGCTGGTGGGTACGGGTGGGGCTGGCCCCCGCCATCAAACGCACGGTGGCTTCATGCAGGAACACCTGGGAGGTGCAGGGGGACACAAGCCGGGCGTCCTTACCTGTCTGTGCCCCAATAGGTCTCTCTCCCTGCAGCATCTCGTCTGCCACCCGAAGGCACCCCTTCTCCTCTCCACAACACCCTGCCCTGCTCACCCCTTGAAAGCAACCTCTCTCGTCCTCACTCTGACCCCCGACACAAGCCAGGCAGGAAAGGGGAACACAGCACAGGCCACCTGGTGGGGCAGGAGCAAGGCTGCGAGCTGAGAAAGAGGCCAAGGGCTGCCTCCTCTACCGCTGACCTGGAGCGCCAACGCGCCCTCTGGGGTTGGAAAACAAGTAGCCTGGGGGGACCCGCACTTCGCTGGAGGCTGCCTCCAGCTGGAAAACAGGACAGAGGTGAGGCAGGGACAGGAGGGGGCAGGGGGACGGCTGCGCTAGCACCAAGGAGGTTCAGGGTCCTGTTGCCTCCTGTTTTTTCAGAAAGGAACAGAGTCCAGAGGTTTCCAGGTGAAAGTCTGCAGCTCTTCTGTAAATACGAGTCACTGGGGATGGGGGGCCAGGCCTAGGTCTCTAATTTCTTAACATCTCAAGGTTCTTTTACACCTTAACATCTCAGTGTGTGAGGAGCGCTGCCCTGGAAGGCACCGGGGGAGGCGGTGAAGGGCTTCCGCAGGTGGCAGTCTTTTCTGAGGAAGCCTTTGATGGGGGCCACAGTGCCTGGGGCACACTTCCTCTTCTCCACGGTGAGGCGGGTGGCTCTCACATGACTGTACTCCATCTGCCGTGTCTGTCCTGGCTCGCTGCACACAGGGGCCATAGCGTAACCCTGCGAGGGCCCCATAGCTCCCTAGGGTGGGGGCAGCCTCACCCTGAGCCCTTCTTTTTCGCACCCTTCCCTCCCCACACTTCTGGCCTTCTCGCTTGAATTTCTGGAAAATAATTCAGGCAGCGAGAACATGCTGAGTATATTACCCTAATTAGCAATAAAAATAAACCAAACAATGAAATGATTTGCGTCCAGCAAGCCCAGTTACACATCTGCCCCCAGAGCTTATCTCAGACCATGTAGCCATCGCCAAGGGGATGTTACGTGGGGCATCGGGCAGCAGAACCAAAGCCCCCAGGGGCTCAGAAAAAGAATGATAGGCATGTCTAGGGGCATTCTGCTGCTCTGACACCAATTATGAAAGCCAGAGTAGAGAGCTTCCTCACGGCCTTCCCGCCCCTCTCCGCTGAGGCTGGGAGCCCCTTCTTGCTCCCACTGCCCCCAGAGCCCCCCATTCCCGAGTTTAGCTGGTGAGGCGCAATCTGTGTTGTCCTCTGTCTGCGGCTGTGTGGCCTGCTCACCACCACGCTCCAGGGCTGGGCACACAGCAAGTACTCCACCAACATGAGCCAAACAAAGGGATACATGGCACCCAGCCCAGTGCCTGATAGCTCAGCTGACCTCAGGAGACCGACTCCACGACCCCAGGCCAGTGCTGTGCGGGGTTCTGCCCTCTCCCAGCAGCAGGCCGGGCCTCACCTTGCGGTAGGCCGGGCGGAAGCTATGTGCCAGCCTGCGCAGGCTGCCCAGGTCCCGCTGGAAGCCAGCCAGCTCAGCGCCCGACGCGTGGTAGGTCTCACCCAGGGCCTGGCTGGCTCCTGCTTGTTTCTGCCAGAGTGCTGTCCGCAGCGACAGGAGCAGGTCACAGGTCAGCAGCTGGACCACCTGCAGGGTGGGCCACGAGGGAGAAGACAGGTGACTGGCCGATTCCTGGGGCAAGGATCCCAGCCCCCACCAGGCCCTCCCCAGCCTGACACCCGGCAGCTCCGGGACGAAGGGCGGAGCCCCAGACGGGGGAGCCTGGAAAACACCCCACAGGGAGCAAGAGAACACCTGGAGAGTGAACTTAAGCTCACGGCATCTAGTCCTTTCCATGGCCCCAGGTGGTAGATCTGTTCTCCCATCTTGCGGGTGAGGAAGCTAAGGCTCAGAGAGAGGCTGCAGGCTCATGCAGGGGACACAGTGGCGAGGACACAGGCCTGATAGGAAGTCGCAGGTCCCTCCCACCTCACAGGAGCCCTCTCAAGGCTGGCCGGGAGGCTGAGATACTCAAAAGGTGCCTTGGCCCCATCCTTCCAGTGGAATCCAAAAGCCTGAAGTGGCAGCACAGCCTGGAGATGGAGGACCAGGGAGAAGAGGCTCGCTTCAACAGAGGGCAACCAAGGCCCGGCCCAAGTGGCCTCTGGGGTCAGGGAGACAGGAGCCCAACAAGGCAGAGCCGCAGAGCAGCTGAATGCTTGGGTTTGGATCCACTGACCCAGATCTACCCTGACATATGACCAAACCTCCCTGAGCCTGTTTCCTCACCCACAAAACGGGCACCTCAGGGCTGCAGTGAGCATCACATGAGAGAATGCGTGGAGGCAACATGCCCGGCCTCAGAAGCACTGGCCTCAGCCCACACTGGCGCCATTAAGCACAGATGCCGCCAGGCGCCAAGGCCAGGCCACCTGCCTTGCTCCAGAGGGCCCTCGGCACCAGGGAGCAGCGCTTCTCGAGATGGGTCACATGCAGCCCTCAGGCTCTGATGGACTCCCCCAGGCCATTCCTCATCTTGTGCAGCCTGGCTTTCCCCTTCTCCAGGGTGCTGGACCTGGGGAGCTCACCGTGCTGCCCCAGACCTGGACCCTGCCTTGAACCTGCACGTTGGCTGACCCTCGGCCACAGTGTTTTTTGGCTGCTGACAGCTTGGTGGGGGGGACACGGATGAGGTCTCTCTCCTCAAACAAAGGTGGCACTTCTAAGAGGTGGGGTAGCAGCCTGGGGCTGAATTCTGCCCCCGAGGGAGGCCAGCTTCTGTGGAGTTCCCTTCTTCTAGGCCCATTCTCCCACGCAGGAACCCCGATCCCAAGGGTGCCCGCAGCCTCTCTCTCCTTCCCCAGACTAAGCTGAGACAGTCTAGTTCTCACGAAGACGAACAGTACTGGACACCAGCGAGGAATCGCACAAAGCGAGCTGTGGCTCCCCTCGAGCCTCTGGTCTTGGGCCCTGTCGGCACACTGCTTGTCCTGTAGGGCTGCCTGCTGTCCTGGGTTCACCCCAGAGTCTGCGGCCACTGATGACCTCTAGCCAGAAGTGCCAGACCAAACCCTAGTGAGGGGCTCAGAGCCGGACCCTCCAGGACACACCTCCTGTCTCCCTTTCTGGAGTGAGACCACGCTCCTCCCTGCGAACAGATGATGCTTCACCTTCAGCTGCGTGCACGCCTCCCCTCCCCTCTCCTGGATGGCCCTGCCTTGTGACCCAACAGCGAGAGCAGAGCCCTCTGACAAGGCCTGGCTGGAAGTCTCTCGAGGGCTGGGCAGGCCTCTGTGATGCACTGTGGAAACATTGCATGGGTACCACCAGAACATGCAATGCAACTACAATGCACCACAGCTGCCCGCTCGAGGGTGTGCAGCCAGCCACGGGGGTGCCCAGGACGCTCAGCTGGCTCAGGATGTGCATGTGAGGGGGCCCGTGGGGGCCTGGGGAGTCGGGCAAGCTGCCTGGAGCAAATGCAGAGCCCTGGCCAGCTGAGGTTCGCCTGGGGCTGACCAAGCTGAGGGCCCACAGGACCCAGGACTCAGGTGGGAACACGTTTGTCCAAGTACTGAAAGGAAACCCACCTGGACCCACAGCCTACGATCTGGGGAAGGGGGCTGCTTGCCTTGCCTGGTCTGTCTTTCGCACAGCCCCATGGGCTGGGTGGGCTCAAGGCGGGTCAGAGCGCTCTACCCAGCAGAGCTGAGCACCTCCCCGAGGGGCCAGAGAAGCCCTCACTCACATGGCTGAGGGCTGGGTCGCAGGCGGCCCCACTGACGTTGAGGCTGCTCCACAGGTGGCCACTGGCCCTCTCGCAGTGGCAGAAGGAACTCTGCTGCCCGTCCGCCTTCCCAGAGAGTGAGGCGTGCATAGCTCTGCAGGTGTGGAAGACGGCCTTCACCAGGGGGCTCCTGGGCGGTGAGAGAGGCAAGAGGCAGGATGTCAGTGCATGTCGCCTGTGGAGAACGAAGGGGGAGCCCAAGCCGGAGATGACTGCCCCCTCGCTGCTGTGACACGTGGGTCTGTCTGTTAAACCAAATGCTGCCATCATAATGGTTCCAGATCCCCAGCTCCAGATCGGAAATGCCAGCCCTGACTGAGGGAGGCTTCCCACCCCTAAGCACCTTCCTCATTCAAGGAAGGTTGACGGTGTTCATTTCCTAGTGAAGGAGTCTGATGATAAATGCATTAGATGCTGACTGCGTAATGCCAGGTGGTGCACGTGCCATGAAGGAAAGTCACGCAGAGGAAGGGGGTGGCATTTTATAAAGGATAGTCAAGGACGTCCTCTCTGGAAAGGTGACACTCGCGCAGAAGGAACCTGAGGGAACTCCTGAAGGAAACGGGGAAGCAGGAGTGTGGATTTCTAGGAAGGAGGGTTCCAGGCAGAGAAGCAGCATATGCAAAGGCCCTGAGTGTCTGACACATGTGAGAATATCCAGGAACGAGCATGGCTGGAGGAGGAAGTGAGGGGAGCAGAGGGAGAGCAAGCTCTAAACAAGGCCCTTCTCAGCCTGGCTCCCATCCGCCTCTGACCCTGCTCCAGGCTCCAGGCAACCGAAGCTCATCTCCTCTCCCTTCCTCACTCCTTGCCTCTGCTGACATGGGTGCCTCTGCCTGGAATACCCTTTCTCACCATTTCCTACTTGTCTCCTGAGACTTGTTCCACCTGCCCGGCCCTCTGGTCCGCCTTCTCCTGTCCTGCCCCCCACAAGCCTCCTCTGGCTGGCCCCCGGGTCAGGCCCCCTGGCTCCCCCAATTATGCGCCTCCTTCCCTCACCAGGCGCTGTGCGAACTCCCGGAAGCTGACTGGCCTCTGGCCCGGAACCCCTCCCAGCGATGCGCCGGCTGCTTCACGGGAGCCGAGACTGGCCTGGCACAGGCAAAGGCTCCCACAGGAGAAGGCGCCGAGCAGGACGGCCACTGTCTATTCGCTTACGGCTATAACTTGCTGTCCTGTTCACTGCCGCCTCCCAGAGCCCAGAACGCAGCCGACACCGAGTACGCCCTCAGCTAAGTATTCGCAGAAGGAATGACGGAATCATGGAAGAGGTACAGGAGACCCCAGAACGCGGCTCGTGGCCAACAGGAAGGGATCAGAGACGCAGGCTCAACCACCAGGGCTGCCACTAAGAAGCCGCCTAAGATGGTCATTCAAACAATCTGTGCCTCAGTTTCCTCATCTGTAAAGTAGCCACAATACCACTCGCTGCTACCTGTGGTGACGTACAGTACTGGTCCCATTATCTGCACCTGTTCTCTAACGGCCATTGCCCCAGAAGCCAGGTGTTCAACTCTTCGGAGAAACTTAGCCTCGTTTCATAGAGCAGGTCAGGGAGACAGTGGGGAGGCTGGGATTGGGGGAGGGGTCCCACAGCATCATTATCCCTAAAGAGCAAAGGGCCCCGGAGTGACTGAGTTCGGGGGAAGGAACGCCCGCTGGGGGTCTCAGCTGCACACTGGGGCTCTGTTCTTAGAAGTGAGGTGACTTCAGATGATTTGCCCGCTGAGCCTCAGTTTCCTCAGGTGCGTTGGCTGGGAGAAAACACACACAGGGTGGGCGCTCACTGGTCAGGGTGCTTAAAAATGGGTTACTTAAATGAAACTGGAGTGTCAGACCGACTTTAGGGAAACTGCCTCAACCTGCTTTTCTCAGCTCCCTCCCGCTCTCCTGGTTAAGCATCTGCTCAGCCTTGGCTCTGAGGAAAGACCCAGTGAGGCCTTTCTGTCTTGGAGCATTTTACCATTTCTCTCGAATGGCAGAGGATGTCAGGGACACTGAGATCCAGTCAGAAGCAGCCAGGACACCGGCGGGCTGCTCGTCACTACGGGCCAAACGCCCCCGAGAAGCAGGCGTAAGTCCCCCAAGAGGACAGTCAAAAGCTCTCCGGTGATGCCTTGTGCTAAAGGCCTGTTTAGTGATAGCGCCGGTGGCGGGGTGGAGGGCGGCGGAGAGGAAACTGGATGCAGTGCTGGCACCTGAGAGAAGGATCCTCGGCCCTGCACAAGCCGGTGCTGGCTGTAAGCCATCAGCACCCTGCCCGGCTCCACCGGGAGCTTCTGAACATGCTGGGGGCTGCCGGCTCTCCCCGCCCATCAGCCTGTGCAAGGAGGCCCGGAAGCAGCGTGGACCGCTGCTGGGGTGACACACACGGACAGACGTGCTCGCCACGTTTGGTCTCTCCATGGTGCCCTCACCCCCTCACTTCATCTCTCCATCTGTCATGTAGTCCCCAGGCTGCCTGACCCTTCACCCAGATGGCCACCCAGACCTGCTCCCTCCCACTAACCCAGTGAGCCTGGCACAGCTGGCGCTGGGGACTCCCCTGGAGAGAAGCAAGCAAGTGGTCAAGGGGGGCTACGCACTCTGTCACTTCCAGGGCCTTGGGAACACGCTCCACTTCGGTAAAGTGAGCGCGCACAGCTGCGTCGTCTCCCTGGAGCCAGCTGATGGCCATGGTGATCGCGGACGTCCACCACCGACAGACAACGTCTGGACCTAGAGGTGAACAGAACCAAACGCTGCTCCAGCACCCACAGAAACCAGAGCCTGCTGGCTGCACCTGGTTCCCATCGTTCGTGCCACCTCTCCCTCCTGGCGATGGGCTGGGGCCTGTGGGCTGCCCTCTCACACGATTCTGGTGGAAGCGCCAACCAGCACCATCTCAGAACACATCTGGCAATCTGTACTAACAGCCTTAAAAACGTTCACTCCTGTTAACCTAGTAATCCCATTTTTTTGGCAATCCATCACAAAGCAATTGGCCTAGAGAAAAAAGGCTCCACGAAGATGTTCACTGTGGTGTTATTTTTAAGTAAAAAGCTGGAAACAACCTAAACTTCCAACAGTTGTGAAAAGTGGTGTTTCCAAAGTATTTGTAGTAACAGGCTCAGGTTAGAATCTTTTTAGTGTTTTCCTCTCTGAGGCTAAGTTTTCTCAGTGAACCTGTACGATGAAAGGCCTAAGAACATGTTCTTTTCTAAACTCTGAAATAAAGACAGGCCACGAGGTCAGTGGTCACGATGGGGCGGCTGCTTCTCTGGGATCCTTCTCTCTCTAGGGAGAGCGGCCAGAAGGGAGCTCCGTGTCGCTGTCCCCCAGCAGCCTCAGAAGCGCAAGAGGTGACAGCTCGTGTGCCATCACCCAGATGGCAGTTTAGAGACAGAAGCAAAGAACGTCCTGGTGACAACTCAGTCGGTGGTTGTGCTGTGCCACCCAAGGCAACG
Source organism: Aethalodelphis obliquidens (assembly GCF_003676395.1). Classification (NCBI taxonomy): domain Eukaryota; kingdom Metazoa; phylum Chordata; class Mammalia; order Artiodactyla; family Delphinidae; genus Aethalodelphis; species Aethalodelphis obliquidens. The sequence goes on along the minus strand of NW_020837952.1, from coordinate 57,842,288 downwards.
GGTACTGTAGCAATATAGGTGCCCAGATGAAAGGCCTCTTTGGCAGAGTGTCAGACCCAAGAGCAGCCCCGGGGACCACTGTGTATTGAAAGGTGAGCCCCTCCCCAGCTCCCGGTGCCGGGACCACTTGCTGCCCGTTCTGAGCGTTTGGGAGAATTCCTGACCTGCCCCACCCATCCAGGGCCCAGGGAGGGCACTGACTCACTCATCGTCACACTTCTAGGAGAATCATGATCTCCTGGCCCCAAAACGCTGTCCAGCACGGCGGAACTGTGCATGAGGGCTACATGGGGGCTGCAGATACACACCTCAGATCCAGAGAAGATTCTCGAGTGCAGACTCATAACTAACCCTGGACCCTGGGACACAAGGGCTGTGAAGGGCTGAATCAAGCAACCTGAGGCCTGCGGAGCTGCCCCACAAGATGCTTACCAAGGGCTGACTTGAGCACGCAGCTGCTGGAGAAGGGGGCGGTCACAATCCCCACCGAGTCCACAAAAGAATTAAGTAACTTCAGGTACTCCAGAGCACTGGAGAATTCACTAGGAAGAAAAGAAAGGGTCCCACACACATCAGAATGTACACAAGGACCACGCTCATGGCCTGGCTGGTCAGCCCCCAGCTCTGAGACCCACCACACCAGGCGCCCCGAGCTCTGCCTCTCACACCACTCACACTCTCCCCAGGCTGCCCTGACACCGGTTCTGACACTCTCCCCTCTGCCGGGAGAGCCAGCTTTCTCTTGCATCCCTCGCCCTTCAAGACCTAATTCAACTGTCGTCTCTGCCCAGAAGTTTTCTGACCTCCCAGGTAGGACCGCCCTCCCCTCTCCGCTCAGGTGCACTCCAGTCAGGACCTGGGCCGTGAACCAGAGTGACCTTGGCCTGTCTGCCTCTCAGGTCTGACTCTGTGAAGGAAAGACTGCACTCAAAAACTCTGTAAGAATAAGACACTGTCTGACACACTCAGTACAGGTCGGGGTCCCACAAGGTGTCTGGGCCAGAGCGCCTGCCTTCTGCCGAGCTCCCCACATTCCACTCCACACCCTCCACAGGCCACCCTTCCCCTGGCAAAGAGCAAAGCAAAAGAATCAAATCCCTGACTGCTCCGAGAACTGACTCCACTTGGTGAAGGGATGGGTAAAAAGGAGAAAAAGGCGGAAAGTGATACGCTTGGTCTGGCAGTACAAGGCAAAGAGGCCAGGTCAGAGCCCGCAGAGGGCCCTCGCGGGGCTGCCAGGTTCAAGAAGTAAACATGAAGGAATCCCTGGATCTCCCTCTTGACCCTACACTAGGGCTTGTTTCCTTCTAGGCCTCACAGCCACCTCTGCGCTTCCCGGGCAGACGGCCCGAGGCAGGGGGCCCCTCCTGGGGTCAGTACCTGCTCTCCTCTTCCTGGTCTGCAGCTTTCTTCTTGGCCTGAGGTTTCACCAAGGACTCCACAGCTCGCTCCAGCAGGTTCCTGCAGAAGGCCTGGTGCACCTGGGCGATGGGGTCGGCTGAGGAAGAGGAGGCAGGCCGGGAGAAGGGTAAGTGGGTCTCACTTATGGGCTCATTTTGCCTTACAGAGAAAATAGAGGGTGGGGAGAGGAACCCAAGGAGCAGCTGTCCCCTCCGAATCGGGGCAAACGTCCTCAACAGACCCCAGCACTGCTTGTTGAACAGTCAGAAGGTGGGGATGGGGGTGGGGAGGGGTGGGTCCTGGACTGGCTCCGGGGGCGTGTGAGGAGTGCTGTGCCTCCTGGCGCAACGGCCAGCGCTTCCGTTCAAGGTTGGGAGCTGTGTGGCGGCCACAAGCCTCGTCAGGAGACAGGAGATGGGAAGGTGGACAGTACACCTGTGCACGTCTCAGGGACGGCCTCTTCTCCTGCGGCCCAGGAGGACAGCCAGCAGAGGGGCACGTGGCGCCGGCTGCTGCCTGGCGGGATTAGGGAAACGCCGCTCCCGCTTACCAGAGCCTTTGCGTGAGGCCTGTGGCCGGCAATCGTCTGGCTGAGCCTATTAAACAAGAAGCCTTGCAATGCTTGTGACAGCTGACTGTCACCGACAGGCCCCCCCAGCTGGCAGGGCGTCACCAGCCTTCCCCTCACTCACACGCCACAGCCGTGTGGGTTTCAATTTGACAAGAGCGGGGAGGCAGGACACTTATGAACACATTTTGGGCGAGAAGGCCTAGAGCCAGAGCCACCAGAGGTGAGAGAGCCAGGGGCAGTCCACGGCGCAGACAAAGCAGCCTGGCGACGCAGCTGAGATTTACGATGGCTTTTGCTTTCATCCTTACTTTCTGGTGTTGTACATCACTCTTCCTTTGAGCAATAAAGTTATTAAAAAGAAACGACGGTGGAACCTCCCTTCCCCACAAAATGTTTGACACACACCCCTGTACCTGCAGGACATGTCTGACTCGCCCCAGACTCCCAGTTCAGAGAGAGGAAAAGCGCAGAAAGCAGAAAGCCACGGCTGCTCAAGTCTGAGCCACCCCGAACAGCCTCTCCTGCTCCGAGGCCGGGTGCGGGGACTCCAATCACTGTCAGACACCGGGGACAGCAAGCCAGCATCGCCTCCCAACGCCTGGAGCCCTGTCCCTGCCACCACTCTGAGCACTTGATGACCGTCTGTCGCCTGTTGTTCCCTAACTGCTCCGTCTATGTCTGTCTGCTTTCCAGGGGGAGCGGGAGATTGGGGCCAGCAAACAGCAACTCCACACATCCTCTGAGTCTCCAAAGCGCCCAGAACAAGGGCAAGATTCCAGCTGGTGCTCAATCACCATTAGTAATGTGTGGCGGTGTGACTGATGTCAGGACCACGGGCTCTGCATGTCAGAGAGAGGCGAGCTGCAAACCCAGCTTAGCTGCTGACCAGGCTCATGACCTCCCTGAGTTTAAGGAAAACATGGCTGAGGCATCCTGTGTCCCCACGTGTCTGGAGTGTAGCCACCCTGTGGTACCGGTGGCTCTCATAGCTGCACAGGTGCTCTCACCTGGGTTCCTCTGGGCACAGTACAGACTCTCCTTGGCAGCCGACTTCACGGACCAGCTCCGCTCCATGAAAAACTTCTGACCCAGGGGGTGGCAGAGCCAGCGCAGCGAGTCGGGAACAGCGCTGCGCTCGGGGCCACACAGGCTCTGGGCGCGACTGAGGAAGTAGCTCTGTGGAAGGACAAGGACCACGGTGACAGCAGGGTGGCAGAACGCTGGCTGCGCCACCATGGTGGAGGCAGACTGGGGAAGGGAGGTCAGCAGGAGGGCTGGGGCACTCACATACCTGGAAGGAAATGCCCTCACTGAAACCAGGGCCATGGCCCTGGTGGAGTCTTCCGGGCTCTATGACCGCATACAAGCCCCAGCTGGATGGGGGTGGGGCCTCAAGGCACCCACGGGGGCCCGGCTGCACCCTGTCCTGCTGGGTCTGCCTAACCCGACTCGAATCTTGTTCTGGGCTGTGCTGGCATTCAACTGCAGAGCTGAGGAGGGCTCTCCCAGGCCCCTCGCGGCACTTTAGCCCTCAGCCCCGTCAATGGCGCTGCACCCTAGCCAGGTGGCCCACTGGGTCCTGGGACTTTTTCTCATCTGTCATTTTAATTACATATCTTTCAGAGTATTTTTAGGCAAAACTGTATTCTGCTTTGACTAATTTTCATCTCTTTTACCTCTGAGTGTGAAGCGTTTAGAACAGGCGCCCAGCAAGTGGTCAGTGACTGTTATTTACCATCACTGTCACTCTAGAAAGCACTGGAGTGAAAGGGCAGCCCTGAGACTCGTCCAGCCCCCTAAAGAGAACCCCCTGCCATCCCTGGATGAGTCCTTGACGTGAACACCCTCTTTGCTGGACAATTCAAAGAGCCAGTGCCCCAGTTTCCCAGGCCCCTCTTCTGCCCACAGGATAACATCACTCCAGGGCCCCAGGAATAAGAATTGTAGGGACAATGCTGTCTAACCATGTTTTCAGAAATTGTGTCATTTTTTGAGTAAGGATATCTTTATTCTAAAACCCATGTTTTCCAACCCATAAAAACCACTCGATACAGGCCAATCTGAATGAGAAGCTCAGCAGAGAAGGATGGAGGGAGAGAGAAGCGTGAGATGCAGGGAGCCCAGAGGAGGGGCTGCTGGGCTGGGCAGTGGACCTCAACCTTTACACTGCAGCCCTCACCTCCACAACGAAGGTAGCCACCTCCTTGTCTGGTTCAGTCTGATGGTTCTGACCTTTACTGGGCTCTGAGCAGCCATCAGCTACTGTGATGGCCTCAGAAGACTTGAAGGCCAGGGTCAGAAATAGCCCTGCCAAAGTACCACTCAAGAAACGTGGACCAAGGAGACTGGCTTTCTTGGGGAACCTGGTGACGGCTGCCTAAATCCAGAAGAAAAGGACCCGGCCAAACTGTTCTCTAATGTTATCATGGCACTCACAGGACCAGGCGGGGCATGTCACTTCAATCTCTAATCACAGGGCCGGCAGCGCTAATGGCCTTTCCTCCTCTTTGCTGATCACCATACTTTAAAAAGGGGACTGGAGAGCAAATGTAGAGAATTCTATGACCTTCTCCTGACCCTCAACAAAGCCCTCCCTGGATGTGAGCTTGTAACTGCAACGGTCAGAGAACAGCAGCTGAGGAGCCTGAAGGGGACAGAGGTTGGGGGTGGTTTGGTGGTAATTCCAGGCCCTTTGAAGACTGCGAACCTTCTAACAGTTGCCCCCAGCTCTCTCCTGAGAGCACATACCTGACAAGCAAGGGAGCTTGATGGCTGCTCCAGGGGAAATCTAGGACCACTGATCCCTAAGAAGGGCCCAAGCGTCACCAACAGAAGCAGAAACAAAGCCTGGTTAGGTGATATTGCAAGAGGAACCCAAAGAAGCGATTTAGAAAATCATTAAGTTAAAATACATTTTTAAGCTTAATTCTTAGAAAAGAAAAACTTAAGTTATAACACATCTCAGCAGGAGGGGGAGCTCCAGTTTAGTGGTTTGAATTAATAAGAAATATAAATCCTGGGATAGTCATCCACGGCATGGCTTCTAGAAGGGAAACTGAGAAAATAACTTCTGTTGCTCTTTTTTTTTTTTTTTTAACAAATACATTTATTTATTTATGGCTGCGTTGGGTCTTCGTTGCTGTGTGTGGGCTTCCTCTCTAGTTGCGGCGAGCAGCGGCTACTCTTCGTTGTGGTGCGCGGGCTTCTCAATGCGGTCACCTCTCTTGTTGCAGAGCACGGGCTCTAGGTGCACAGGCTTCAGTAGTTGTGGTGCGCGGGCTCAGTAGTTGTGGCTCACGGGCTCTAGAGAGCAGGCTCAGTAGTTGTGGCTCGCAGGCTCTAGAGCGCAGGCTCAGTAGTTGTGGCACACGGGCTTAGTTGCTCCACGGCATGTGGAATCTTCCCGGACTAGGGCTCGAACCCATGTCCCCTGCATTGGCAGGCGGATTCTTAACCACTGTGCCGCTGGGGAAGCCCACTTCTGTTGCTCTTTTAATTTTCCTGGTATTACCACCCCATGATCATTTCCTAAATTTTACAGACACCAGAATTCACTCAAGCTGGGGCTGAGGAGCAACCTCACCACCATAACTCATCTGCTAATTGCTGAATTGAGAGGCTGTGGCAGGAGACTCAGAACTGTTCGGATCCTGAGGGCCACCCTGTACCCCTGGGCCAGTTCCAACTCCAGGTTATGTCCTCCCACTCCAGTCCGACTCGGCGGTTCTCAAACTGTGTGCCAAGGCACCCCAAAACACCGCAGCAAACGCCACAGGGGTGCCGCTGGATATGTCACACTTTGGGGGGAAACACAGCAATGCTCAACATGAATCGGACACCATGTAAACTGCTAGATGGAGGCAGTTCGGTCTCAATGTGAGACTGCATGACCGTCCTCTGGGTGGTGTCATCTTTGGGAAGCTGAGTTTTTGGAGGCTGTTTTAATAAAAAGCAAGTGCAGCGTGAAAGCTGGTGTGGGACAGGAAGTGAAGGTGGTGGTGTCCAGCCTGATTTCAAAGTCTGAGAAGGCACATGCAGCAGGCACACACATCCCATTAGTAAGTATCTATGGTTATTAAGAATAGAACTCAAACATTATATCTTCCTTCAGTTTTGTGTATTATTTTTCCAAGTGGCCACTAAGTTGTTAAGACAAGTATCTATTAAGATGTTTGCACCTAATTAACAAACAGAACTGTTAGGTATTTCCTTTAGCCCAAGGAAACCATGAAAAAAATTACTGAGGCACAAAGGGTGCCGCGAACCAAGAAAGCTTGGCAGCCTCTGGTCTACACCATTTTCACGGAGGCCAGCCCTCTGCGTGACCCCCAATGCCTGACTCATTTGCTGGCTAAATACATTCCACCAAATTCAAAGCTTCTTCCTATTTAAGAAAGTACTATCTGGGTCTCTCATTCCCCTTCCAAGAGAAGCAAACAGATGAGAGGAGCAGCTACTTTCCTAGAGACTGGTTCCTCTCCTCTTCCCACCTTACTGAAAATGCACACTTGGCGATACCACTGATTTTCCAAATATTGATACTCTTTGACCCAGCATCACCATCTCTAGACTTAACCTGAAGAGGTATTGTACAAGCGGGTGAGGGTACTTCCTGCAGTACTGTTTCTAACTGCAAATGCTGGAAACAACCCAAACATCTAGCAGCGGCACACTGGCTCCATCAAGGACAGTATTTACACATGCTGGAGCAGCAAGTGGAATAGGAGGCAACAAAGAAAGAGGCCCAAGACTTATAATCTGGTTGAAAAAAGCAAGTGGCAAAACAGGGTTTCTGATATGATCACATTAAATAAATTATAATGCATATATGTTCTGACGTGCAGGAAGAAAACTGAGGAAATGCACGTTAAACTGCTCACTGCTTGTTAGGCATACCCAATATTTTTGGGGTGGGGGGACACTCATTAGGGAACCATTTTCCTGATCCTCAGCTGTTACACACATGCCTTCCTCAAATGGGCTGAGTAGCCCATTAAAGAACACCTGTGTCTTAGCAACAAAGACAATCAAAACCCCAGTGGGATTTCTGGGATGACGGGATGATCCTAAAATTTATAAGGCAAGGTAAAGAGCAAACACTAGTCACTAAAGCCGGAGGACTGACACTTCCAGATATCAAGACGTATTCGAGGGGTTGGCCATTAGGGGTGTGCGGTGTTGGTGCAATGGAACTGACTAGAGAGTCCAGAAGGAGACTCATCACACGTGGACATTTAATTTAAGCAAAAGGTGCCACTTGGTGCGGTGCAGAAAGGGCAGTCATTTTAACAACAGATTCTGGGGTTGGGAGATAATACATATGAAAAAAAGTCGATCTTGCACCCCTACCTCCAGCTCATACAAAAATCCATTCTAAGTGGATTATAGACCTATGTGTGAACATTTGAAAATAAAGAGACTAGCAGATACCATAGGAGAGTATCTTCATGACTTTGGGGTAGGATAAAGATATATTAAACAGGACATAAAATGTCTAATTGCTAAGGAAAAGACGAATAATCTGGATTTCATGAACATTAAGAACTTATGCTCAGACTTCCCTGGTGGTACAGTGGTTAAGAATCTGCCTGCCAATGCAGGGGACAGGCGTGCGAGCCCTGGTCCGGGAAGATCCCACATGCCGCGGAGCAACTAAGACCGTGTGCCACAACTACTGAGCCTGCGCGCTAGAGCCTGCGAGCCACAGCTACTGAGCCCTCGTGCCACAACTACTGAAGCCCGCGCGCCTAGAGCCCATGCTCCGCAACAAGAGAAGCCACCACAATGAGAAGCCCGTGCACCGCAACGAAGACAGCAGACCCTGCTCACCGCAACTAGAGAAAGCCCACACACAGCAACAAAGACCCAACACAGCCAAAAAAAAAAAAATAATAACTTGTGCTCATCAATCAACACCACTGAGAGAGAGAACAGGCAAGTCACAGAGGGAAACAATATATGCAAAGCACATATCCAACAAAGGATCATAGCCAGAAAAAAGAACTCCTCAAACCAACAAAAAGAAAGACGTCACAAATAAAAAACAGGTAAAAGACTTGAACAGGGTTTTCACAAAACAGGCTGTCCAAATGGCCAACAACCTATCCCAATGGCCAATGATAAGGTGCTCAACATCCTTCATCACCTGGGAACTGCAAATGAAAACTATGAGATACCACCAGCAGGGCTAAAAAAACAACACTGTCACGTGGTTGGTGAGGGTGCAGAACTGGAACTCTTTCCACTGTTGGTGAGGTGAAAATTGGTACATCCACTTTGGAAAACTGTCAGGCAGTGTCTACTGAAGCTGAACATATGCATAACCTCTGACCTAGCAGCGCCATCCCAGAAACGCAGTCACATGTTCACTGAAAGATGAACAGGGATGTTCACAGCAGCACTATTCACAATAACCAAAAACAGGAAACAACCCAGAAGTCCATTTGTAAGCGTCTAGTCATACAATGGACTACTATAACGTAATGAGAATGGGCAATCTGTAAGTACACGCAACGTAAATGAACCTTACACGTGACACTGAGCGAAGACAGCCAGACATATACAGGACATATGTGTGACTCTCCTTTCATGGGGATGGTGGTCACCTGGCTGGAGGGCTTGAGGGGAGGGGCAGTTTGCTGACTGCAAGGGGCCCAAGGTAGGCTTCTGGGATCTTGGTCGTGTTCTGCTTCTTGATCTGTCTGCTGGTTATAAGAGTGTGTTCATTTTGTGAAGTCACTGACCTGTGTATTTATTTATTTACTTATTTATTAATATTATTTTTAAATATTTTCTTATTTATTTATTAGTTATTTGGCTGTGCCAAATAAGTACTTAGTTGCGGCACACAGGACCTTCATTGCGGCATGTGGGATCTTTAGTTGCGGCACGCAGGATCTTTAGTTGCAGCATGTGGGATCTTTTTTAGTTGCGGCATGTGGGATTTAGTTCCCTGTCCAGGAATCAAACCCGGGCCCCCCTACATTGGGAGCGCGGAGTCCTAGCCACTGGACCACCAGGGAAGTCCCTGACCTGTGTATTTATAATTTGCGTACTTTTCTACATGTATATTGTACTTCAATAAAAGGTTTACAGGAACAACAAACAACAGGTGGGTTAAATTACGGTGACAGAAATCAGAATGATGGTTACCTCTGAGGGGGGCAGCATGAGTGAAGGCCTGAGGAGGCTTTGGGGGTGATGGGAACGTACCACTTCTTGATCTGGGTGGTTGCTTACATGCGTAAGTTCACTTTGTAAAAAGAGCTGTTAAGTTAAAATGTGCATATTTTTCTGTATGTATGCTGTATTTCCGTAAAATTAATGCCTTCAAAGTACTTCTGGGGGGCAGAGAAGTTACAAATGTAACGACATTGGCCCAGAGCACTAGGACTGCTCTCAGCCTAGATTCACTTTGCCCAGAAAGCCCACCTTGACTTCCTCTAAGATGGGGTCGGGAGCCCAGTGTGCTCTCTGGGCAGCCAGATTAGCCCCACCCTCACACTCATCTACTGCCCTGAAGGCCTGGTCCTGGTCTGGTTTCCCTGACAGACTATGTGCTCCCCCAGGCAGGGCGAATGTCCTGCTTGCCACTGCACGTCCTCCCTGGGAAGTGCCTGGCCTAGAGCAGGGACTCAGTCACGTTTGCTGAATGAACGTCTTATTTGGGTCTTGGAAACGGGGTTGAGACACAGAAAGTACACTGGGCTCTCCTATGCCCTTCGTCACCCAGATTACGGTGACACACTTCAAGAAACGTATCAGCGTCACCACAGGGCACGGTCCTGCTCATTCTCAGCTCATCAGCGTTATTAATGAGATATGGAAACGGATAGGGGGGATGTGATCATTCTTTTCTGAAACAGCTGATGTGTTCGTCAGCCTACCCAAAGTAGACATTGAATGAAACGTGCCTATGTCTGCTGCAGTAAGAGGAAGCCTGAGGTCAGCAGAGGCTGGGAACTAGCTGGTAACAAGGACTGTGAATTATCCAGTTGTGAATTCCCGAGGCTGGCCCTGTGTCAGGCTCACTGGAGGCGCCTGAAACCCCAGTTCCCACCCCAGAATCTGACCTGAGCTCCTCACAAGACATACATTGTTTTCCATTTCTGGATCCACAGTGCCGTGATCAACACAAGGTACCAAATAGAATACTTCTGAGTGAACAAAAGAACCAGGAGACACAACCAGAAGATTCCAAGCAGAAGAGTCATATGTTAACCCCTGAATACAGGTCGCTCTTATCACTGAATCAATCTTCTCACCTCAGGGCACTAAAATGCCTTGTTTGCTTCTAAGGGAGGAATTTCGTCTGTTGTGTTCACTGCCCTAAGTATTTGTGGAATGACCCACTGAATGAATGTCTACCCCTCTAGGTGGTCGGCCCCCCAAGGGCGGGGGCCCACACCTATGTTCACATCTTGGCTCCTGGCTGGGAAGGGCACTCAGCCAAGGTCCACAGGAGGGAACTGAAGCACACTTACCGCCAGGAAGCCCAGCTTGCCTCCACACTGCGTCTTGAGCCCCATGGCGGCCGTGAGATGGATCTCAACCAGCGTGCTCGGGGGGATTTTCTCCTCTGCACATTCAGCCAGGTTCACAGCGCACAAAGCCATGTGTACATCTGAACAGGCGGATCCCACAGGAAGCTTGCCTATGGCGGCAGAAATGGACAACGACTGTTGACGGATTCCCTCGACCCAAGCTTTTTCCTGCTTTCTCAAGCACAATCGGAGCACCAGCAGAACCAGAGGAGAAAGTCTGTGAGCTCGGTGATCACACAGTCCTGGATTGGGTGCCAGGCTCTGTGACTTCGTAGCAGTGTGCTCCTTTCTGCCTCACAGGTTGTTGGGGACAAGAGAAAACACAGGTCACAGGTCTGGCCCGCGGCCCCAGCCCTGTGTAATGGGGAGTGGCTGTGACCGCAGGCCGGTGAACAGGACTCAGAGGCGCGAACTCCAACGCTTTCCAAAACGGCGTCAACAGCATGGCCACGTCCTGCTAACACAATCCTGCGTCTCCAAATGTTGCGAGAAAGGTTATAAAAATTAAAGACAAAAACCCAAGAACAAACTGACGTGACTTTATTTTCATTCAACAAGACCCCACAGTATATAAGCGCACACCCTCCTGAGGTGGGGGGACGTGACACACAACTGAGCCGTGACAGCGGACACATCATGGGGCGGAGGTGGAAGGCCAGGAGAGGCTTACTAACCCTCCCGTGAGGGCTGTACAGCTCATCTGCGGTGGCCCTGAACTCGGGGACCAGAGTGCCCTTGCTCAGGCCCCGGGGCCCGTCGAGGCTCTGAGGCTTTCACGCTGCTGCCTGCTTCAGTCCTCACCACAGTGCAGGGAGGTGCCCAAGGCAAGCAGGCGCCTCACTTTGCTGAGCCTCAGGGGTGGCCCAGCCAGGCCTCCCAATCCCACCCAGCCTCTCTGGTCTTTTATCAGCCCCCAGACTTCATTCTGCACAGGCGTTAGGTGTTGGTCTCCCCTGGGAGGCACCACCGACTGGCCTTTCTCCTTTGCAGGGAAGGAAGGCGGAGGGCAGTGTGGGGACCGTGTCACCTCTGTCCTCTTGGTGCCTTGCGTGGGGCCAGGCCCACAGAGTGCTGTGAATGTGGGCAGAATGAGTGATGTGAACCATCCCAGCTGGAATTCTCCTGAGCAGATGCAGCCTCCAGATCAGAGACCTGGGATGGAGCTGCTTCCCTCCCCCCGGGCCCGGGCACACTGATGGGACAGAGAAGCAGGGGAGGTCTGCAAATGGCCCTCTGCTAGAACTCTACGAAGGCCCCAGGTGTTCACACCCCACAGCTGGCTCCAGTGTCTCATCTCCACTCCCCCTGGGGCCTGGGCTGAAGCTCCCTCCCTCAGCCACCAGGGCCCTATATCCTGTTACCACATCCCACTGCTGTTCTCTGCCCTCATCTTATCGATGGCCCAGCAGCAACTTCCCTTCTTGAACCCTCTGACTTTGCTCCCTCTACACCAAGCATCTTGGCCTCTCCTGCCTGACCACCTCTCAGGCAGCCTCTGCCCGACTCCTTGTCCCGGGCCTGCCCCTTCCGTGTGGGTCTCCTTCCACATGCCCTCGAGGGGCCCCCTTCACCACAAGCCCTCTCATCAGCACCCATGGTTTTCATTCTCACCTGCAGGCCAAAGACCCAGCTCCTTTCCTTGGCCTGCAGATCCAGCGTGGCCCCCACCACTGCATCATTTCCCCTCGGTGTCTCACAGGCAAGTGTCCCGAGCGGAACTTCTCACCTCCTCCCTAGAAAACTGATTTTCCTCTTGTTTTCCTTACCTTTGCTGGTGGCAACAGCGTTCACCCAAACGCTCAAGCAAGAAACCAGAGAACCATCCTAGCTAGCTCCTCTCCTTACCCTTCCCGTCCAATGAGTCCCCAAGGCCTGTCAACCCCACTTTCTCCTTTATCTCTGTCCTGTCCTCTTGGCACCTGCATTAGCTTCCACTGGTCCTCCCTAAAGGCAGCCTCAATGCTCTCTTCAGAGCGTATCATCTCGACCTCAGAAGCACAGACCTGATGACGTCATTTCCTCCACTGCACTGGCTCCCATCCCTCTCCCCTTGCACAGCCAACCTTGGGGACCACTGGAATATTCTCCTCCAGAGCTACCCACGTGGGGTTCCTCCTTGGGAACATGCATCCCTCTGCCTGGAAGGCACCTCCCCTTCTGCAGAGCTGGTGAACTCGTACGCATCCTTTCGTGCAAAGCCGAGACTTTCCAGAAAGCCTTTCCTGAAACCCTCCCCAACAAGGACCCCTTCCCCTGAACTGAAATCCAATTCTTCCGCTACCTCTACCACACGGAACTGTAATTCACTTGCTGACCTGTCTGCTTCTCCATTAGAGCAGGAGTTCGTTGAATGAAATTAATGATCATATTTCACTGAATCTAAGATGCCATCAATTTTAAGTTTCACTATTAAGTACCACCAAGGAAAAAACACTGCCAACTCAACCATGACATTCATTGTGTAGAGGACAAAGCCAAGCGTAGAGATGTTAATGTGAAAAACGTGTGTCTTAAATTGATGAACTGCAATCTTTACCGCTCTAGCTGTTTGTCTAACCATCCTAAACGGGTAGTGTGAAGGGGACATCATTCAGCTGGGGCAGAAAACTGGCAAACTGCGCCAGGGTGGAGCTATGGCATGGGGGCACTTCGAGGCAAGACAGGCCGTGGTGGCAGCCCTCACCTGTGATGTGCAGCTGGTGCAGCCTGTGATAGGCCAGGGCTGCATCCCGAGCACTGGTCTTAGCTTCCTCCTCAAAGCCTGCGGCAGTGGCCAGGGTGGCCCGCCGGTGCTGGAAGACCTTCTTGAGCAGCCAGCGCACCAGGCGCAGCTTCTGCAGGCTGTAGCGGATCACGTTCCAGGAGAGGCTGCAGGCCAGGTCCAGGCGGGAGGTGGGCAGTGCCCGGCCCAACACCGACAGGCAGGTTTGCAGGTTTGCAGCGGCAGCTGCAAAATCTCCCTAGCAAGAAGCAAGAAGGTGTAATGTTCGCTGGCCTTGACGTGGCCTTTTTGTTTTACTTTAACAAAAACTCTTACTTTCTCTTCACCCCTCCAGACTATTAGAGTAATACAAACTCACTGAAGAAAATCTGGGAAAATTTAGAAAGCTACAAAAAAGTAAAAAGAAATCACCTGTAATCTTATCCCCCAGAAAGAATGACTGCTGACATTTTAATATATTTCCTCCCAGTCTTTCTACTAAATTGGGATGGTACTATGTTGTATCTTCAAGCAAATACTATTCAGAATTTCAGAATTTATGTACGTAGCTTTCATACATATGGTGATGACATGGATCTAGACGATGAACGATGTGATCTTTTAGGTTCTCAAAGTGTGGTTCCCAGAGATCAGTAGCATCTTGTTAGATGCTACTGGTTTCTGGGAATCTTGTGAGAAATGTGAATTCTTGGTGCCTCACCCTAACCCTCCCCCCACCACTCCCCGACCTAATGAATCAGAGCCTCTGGGGTCAGGGCCTCTGGGTGATCCTAATGTCTGCTGACGTTTGAGAACCACAGTTTTAGGCAAATACACAGCTAAACTACTCTAACCAAGGATCTGAACAACTCTCTGCCAACCTGAGAGGGTCTAGCAGGGAGTCTACTGCCCTGTATTGAAGGCCTTTTTCTCTGTTTTTCTCATTACTGGAGGCGACACAGTCTTGAGAAACTGGAGTAAACGCTCTTCTCCTTTCCCATCACGCAGTGGGTATGATACCTGTACTTTCCTTCCTGCACCATTACAGAAAAGAGGATCCTTACAAGGGGAAAGTAGATGCCAACGCTCTGAGGATGACAATCTCTGAGGTGGTGCTGCCATCCTTCCAGCCAGGAGAAGCACCTGTGTTTACAGGTTCCAAAGGAGGTGAGCCTTTCTCTGTGTCTCCTGGCTCCTCTTCCTCGTCTTTCCCAGGAAGGTTGGCTGTTTCCAAGGCTCGGGCTTTGGCTCTTGTCTCTTCCAACTCACCAATCCAACTCGCCCTTGAGTGCCCTCCCCTGGCAGACGCACAGCTTCCGGCACACTCTGGTCCCGACCCATCTTGGCCACCACGGCCTGCCTCCTGGTTGGGAAGCTTCTCACCCTCAGGGCCCTCTCATAGCACTTTCAAGCAACACGGTTAGATGGAGCCCACCACAGCTTCCAGCCTCCCCCATCTCTGAGTCACTGTCACTGCCACTTTCCTTCCATTTCACATCCCAGGTATTTCTTGAATTCATGCCTTTCCTTTCAATTTCCAGCTCTTTGTCACCTCTCACCCAGCCTCCTCTAAGAGCACCCTCACTTGCTTCCATGCATCTGTGTCTCCCTCCTCCAACCCACCCTTCATACAGCCACCAGAATGACGTTCGTAAAACACAGCCCTGAACCTGTCTCTAGGATAAACATCTAGGGGTACGTGTCATCCTGCGTTAGGGGTGGCGCCAACAACCACACCTATATTGCAGTAGCCGCAGCCCTGGACATGGCTGACAGGTCCACTGACAGACTGGCTGGCCAAATTCTCTCTTGTGGGCTCCGCAGCTGGCAGGCGGGGAGAGCAAGCCCATGGCTACCTGCTGCCGAGGGCTGGACTGGTCCTTGCTCCTCCCGAGACACGGGTGTTTAACTCTTCCTTCCGTGCCGTGAGTTTGCCCCAGAATCCTTCCCATAAACTCCTTTGTTGATTTCAAAAGAGGATTTGCAGCAAATTTTCCTGCTCAAAAACCTTCCTGGTTCTCCAGAGAACTGGGACAAAAACCTCAAATCAGTTGCTAGTCAAATACGTCTCCAACTTGGGCCCTAGCTACACTACCAGCCTTAGCCCTCGTCTCCCCCGACATATCCTACACTCCAGACATACCCATCTACTTGCTAGTCCCCCAGAAGCCCACCTATTCCTGCCATCCTCTCCCCTTGGAAGGGCCTTCCTGCTCTTGACCACTCTGCTCACACCCCAGACTCCCAGAGCACTTTACTCTCCCGTCATATTACAGACTAGAGATCAGCTCGTGTCCGTGGAATCACTTCTGCCTAGGTGCCCTCTCCTCCGCTGCCCTGTAACTGTTGGGGGTAGGGTCCCCTCGTCCTCTTGCCCCCGGGGTATTTTTATATGCTGGGGTGTTGGAATAAGTTGCTGAGTTATGGGCCGAGCCTGGGGGAGGAAGGGGAAAGGCAGGCGGCAGGACTCACCCGGGCCAGGTCCAGGTCTGCCTGCTTCCGGTGCCTCCAGAAGGTGACTGAGGAGCGCGAATGCGGCCGGATCACTGGCTCCCCGTGGACCAGCAGCTTCACAAAGACGCTCAGGACAATCACACCGTTCACCAGCCACAAGAGAAGCGTTGGCATCATCCAGTCAAACCAGCCCGCAGAACCTAAGGAGGAGCGTCTCAGCTGAGCCCGTGGGGAAGCGCCTCCTGAAGCAGCCCTGGGAGACTGCAGGGCACCTGACTGACCCCTCACTGTGAGAGCAAAGAGCCTCCTACCTCATTTTTGGAACAAATGAGATTGCTTCATTTAGTAGCAATGTCGAAGTGCATAGGGGAGGAATAATACATGCACCTTAATCCACACTATAGCAAATTTGGGACAGTTCTACAGCCTAACTAGGAACCCTGTAGCCCTTGTCTCTATGGGGCAGGATGCCACAAAAATCTTTGTTAGCCAAGGCAGGGTTAGGCCACTGGTTTAATGACTCAGGCAGTAAGAAGACCACATCCTCCTTCAAACAGCCACACCCTCAAACCCCCAATTAAGGCAGTGCAGGGTCCTGATTTGTTTTGCTCTTTCTGACTGATCTCAGGTTTGCCCCGTTACTTCTGAAATGCGACTTATGCCAGTCCCTATCAGAAGCAAGCAGGTGGGGGCCCCCTACGAAAGCCCTTCGGGACCTGGCGGACAAGCCGAGTGGCTGCATGCAGGGCCTTCTCCTGCCACAGCAGCCCACCCAGGCCCGGGTGGCACGAGGGGCCTTCCACCTACCTGACTCGAGAGACAGCATGCTGCGGCCAGAGCCTGAGTGTGGATGCTGGTCCGAGTCGTGGGCCCCTCCCCATTGCAGCAGGGCGGTCAGGGGGTTAAAGGAGAGGCACAGGAAGGTGAGGACACACAGCAGGATTCGCGAGCGGTCCACCATGCCAAGTGCTACAGGAGGAGAGTCCGGCTCATCTTTGACCTTCAAAACAGGGGGCCACAAGGTTAGAACGAATACTGCGTGGATTTTTATAGGATTTTACTTTTATATATATCGGAATCAGATCATGAGATTTAAATTCAAGACCATTAAGTCAGATGGGAATAAAGCACTTGCCCTCTTGCCACCTGGGAGAAGAACATGTTCTAAAGACCAGAGGGACATGAGCTCTGCTTTTACAACAGAGCTCCATCACAAAAGAGGACACTCTGCAGGATTCTGTTTCTGTGTAATTCCACAACAGGCAAGCTAATCTAAAGCGACAGAAGGCAGATCAGAAGTCTCAGGCTGCAGAGACGTGTGTACACTTCCTGCAAAGTGTAAGTTCATGGGAGATAAAAATGTTCTATATCATTTTGTTCTAAACTAGAAGAGATTTATTCATTTATCATTTTGTTGTTTTTTTATAAATTTATTTATTTTTATTTTATTTATTTTTGGCTGCATTGGGTCTTCGTTGATGCGTGCAGGCTTTCTCTAGTTGCGGTGAGCGGGGGCTACTCTTCCTTGTGGTGTGCGGGCTTCTCATTGCGGTGGCTTCTCTTGTTGCGGAGCATGGGCTCCAGGCACGCAAGCTTCAGTGGTTGCCGCACGCAGGCTCGTAGTTGTGGCTCCCGGGCTCTAGAGTGCAGGCTCAGTAGTTGTGCACGGGCTTAGTTGCTCCGTGGCATGTGGGATCTTCCTGGACCAGGGCTTGAACCTGTGTCCGCTGCACTGGCAGGTGGACTCTTAACCACTGCGCCACCAGGGAAGCCCCATTTATTGTTTTTTGTTTTGTTTTGGTTTTTTTGGCTGCACCACACAGCTGATAAGATCTTAGTTCCCTGACCAGGGATCAAACCCGGGCCCTCAGCAGTGAAAGAGTGGAGTCCCAACCACTGGACCTCCAGGGAATTCCCTATTGTTATTTTTTAATTGAAGTATAAGTGACCTACAACACTATGTTGGTTCGAGGTACACAACAGAGTGACTCGATATTTTCATACATTACATCAGCTCCATGGTAAGTCTAGTTACCATCTGTCACCATACAAAAACACTACGATACTATTGACTATATTCCCCATGTTGTATATTTCACCCTTGTGACATTTATTTTGTAACTGGAAGTTTGTAGTATCTTTTTTTTTTAATTTTTTTTTTTAGTTTGTAGTATCTCTTAACCTCCCTCACCTATTTCACTCACCCTCCCAACTCCCTCCCCTCTGGCAATCACCCATTTGTTCTCTGTATCTACCAGTCTGTTTCGTTTTGTTGTGTTCGTCCATTTGTTTTGTTTTTTAGATTCCATATATAAGTGAAATCCTATGTATTTGTCTTTGTCTGACTCATTTCACTTAGCATAATACCCTCTAGGATCACACATGGTGTGACAACATCTCATTCTTTTTTACAGCTGAGTAACATTACACGGTATATATATATATATATATCACATCTTCTTTATCTACTCATCTATCTGTGGGCACTTAGGTTGCTTCCATATCTTGGGTTATTGTAAATAATGCTGCAATAAACATAAGGGTGAACATTACTTTTTGAATTAGTGTTTTTGTTTTCTTTCAGAAAAATACCCAGAAGTGGAATTGCTGGATTGGATGGTAGTTCTATTGCAAATTTTTTGAGGAACCTTCCTACTGTTTTCCATAGTGGCTGTATCAATTTTCATTTCCACCAATAGTGCATGAGGGTCCCCTTTTCTCCACATCCTCACCAACACCTATCATTTTCTGTCTCTTTTATTACACTTAGCATAATACTCTCTAGGTCCATCCACGTTGTCACAAATGGCAAGATTTCACTCTTTTCTTATGGCTAATATTTCATTGCATATATACCACGTCTTCTTTATCCATTCATCTATTTCTGGGCACTCAGGTTGCTTCCTTATCTTGGCTATTGTAAATAATGCTGCAACGAACACAGGGGTGCATATGTCTTTTTTTTTTTTTTTTTTTTTAATATTTTTTTCTTTGGCTGTGCCGGGTCTTAGTTGTGGCATTCAGGATCTTCGTTGCTGCATGTGGGATCTTTTTAGTTGCGGCATGAGAAATCCTAGTTGTGGCATGCAGGATCTAGTCCCCTGACAAGGGATTGAACCCATGCCCCCTACAATGGAAGCTTGGAGTCCTGACCACTGGACCACCAGGGAATTCCTGATGTTGAGCATCTTTTCATGTGCCTGTTGGCCATTTATATGTCTTGCAAAAATCTCTATTCATGTCTTCTGCCCATTTTAAAATTGTTGTTTGTTTGGGGGGTTTTCTGATGTTGAGTTGTACGACTTCTTTGAAAATTTTGGATACTAACCCCTTATTAAATTGTTTGCAAATACCTTCCTCCATTCAGTAGGTAGCCTTTTAGTTTTGTTGGTAGTTTCCTTTGCTGTGCAAAAGGTTTTTCTTTTGTTTTTTTTTAGGGTTACATCCGTCTACTCTCTTTTTTTTCTTAATTTATTTTTATTTTTAGCTGCGTCAGGTCTTAGTTGTGGCACGCAGAATCTTTTTGTTGTGGTGCGCGGGCTCCCCGTTGTGGCGTGTGGGCTTCTCTCTAGTTGTAGCCCGTGGGCTTCTCTCTAGTTGTGGCGTGTGGGTTTTTCTCTCTCTAGTTGTGGGGCGCAGGTTCCAGAGCACTTGGGCTCTGTAGTTGTGGCGTTTGGGCTCCAGAGCGCATGGGTTTTGTGGTTTGTGGTATGCAGCCTCTCTAGTTGAGATGCGTGGGCTCAGTAGTTGTGGCGCATAGGCTTAGTTGCCCAGTGGCATGTGGGATCTTAGTTCCCCAACCAGGGATCGAACCCGTGTCTCCTGCATTGGAAGGCAGATTCTTTATTTACCACTGGACCACCAGGGAAGTCCCAATGCAAAAGCTTTTTAATTTGATGTAGTCCCATTTGTTTATTTTTGCTTTTGTTCCCCTTGCCTGAGGAGACACAGCTCCCCCCAAATTGCTAAGACCAGATTTCCCTGGTGGTGCAGTGGTTAAGAATCCACCTGCCAATGCAGGGGACACAGGTTCGAGCCCCAGTCCGGGAAGATCTCACATGCTGCAGAGCAATGAAGCCCATGTGCCGCAACTACCAAACCTGTACTCCAGGGCCTGCAAACCACAACTGCTGAGCCCGTGTGCCACAACTACTGAAGCCCGTGCGCCTAGAGCCTGTGCTCCGCAACAAGAGAAGCCACAGCGATGAGAAGCCCATGCACCGCGACGAAGAGTAGCCCCCGCTCGCTGCAGCTAGGGAAAGCCTGCACACGCAACAACAAAGACCCAACGCGGCCAAAAATAAATAAATTAAAATTAATTAATTAATTTTTAAAAATTGCTAAGACCAATAACAAAGAGCATACTGTCTATGTTTTCTTCTGGGAGTCTTATGGTTTCAGGTCTTACATTTAAGTCTTTGATCTATTTTGAGTTTATTTTTGTAGATGGTGTGAGAAAGTAGTCCAGTTGATTCTTCTGCATGTAGCTGTCCCATTTTCCCAGCACCATTTATTGAAGAAGCTGTCATTTCCCCTTTGTATATTCTTGCCTCCTTTGTCATAGATTTAAGTATGGGTTTGTTTCTAGGCTCTCTATTCTGTTCCATTGATCATGTGTCTGTTTTTGTGCCAGTACCACACTGTTTTGATTACTGTAGTCTGAAATCACGGAATGTGCTACCTCCAGCTCTGTTGTTCTTTCTCAAGATTGTTTTGGCTATTTAGGGTCCTTTGTGTTTCCACATAAATTTTAGAATTATTTGTTCTAGTTCTGTGAAAAATGTCTTTGGTATTTTGACAGGGATTGCACTGAATCTGTAGGTTGCCTTGAGGAATATGGTCGTTTTACCGGTATTAATTCTTCCAACCCATGAGCACAATATACCTTTCCATCTGTTTGTGTTGTCATCAATTTCTTTCATCAATGTCTTATAGTTTTTCCAGTACAGGTCTTTTACCTACTTGGTTAGATTTATTCCTAGACATTTTCTTCTTTTTGATGCAATTGTAAATGGGATTGTTTTTCATTTCTCTTTCTGATACTTTGTTGTTAGTGTATAGAAATGTAACAGATTTCTGTATATTAATTTTGTATCCTGCAAACTTACTGATTTTATTAGTTCTAACAGTTTTTTGAAGGTGTCTTTAGAATTTCCTATATATAGTATCATGTCATCTGCAAACAGTGACAGTTTTTTTTTGTTTATTTATTTATTTTTGGCTGCATTGGGTCCTTGTTGCTGCGTGCGGGCTTTCTCTAGTTGCAGCAAGTGGGGGCTACGCTTCGTTGCGGTGCGCAGGCTTCTCATTGCGGTGGCTTCTCTTGTTGCGGAGCATGGGCTCTAGGTGTGCGGGCTTCAGTAGTTGTGGCACACGGGCTCAGCAGTTGTGGCTTGCAGGCTCTGGAGGGCAGGCTCAGTAGTTGTGGCACACAGGCTTAGTTGGTCCGCGGCACGTGGGATCTTCCCGGACCAGGGATTGAACCCGTGTCCCCTGCATTGGCAGGAAGACTCCCAACCACTATGCCACCAGAGATGCCCAACAGTGACACTTTTACTTCTTCCTTTCCAAACTGGATTCCTTTTATTTCTTTTTCTTGTCTGATCACTGTGGCTAGGACTTCCAATTCTATGTAGAATAAAAGTGGTGAGAGTGGGCATCCTTGCCTTGTTCCTGATCTTGGAAGAAATGCTTTCAGCTTTTTACTCTATATCTTGATTACTGTGAGTTACATAAGCGTATACACTTGTTAAAACTCATCATACTGCACGATACAGTAAAATAGGTGCACTGTATCACATATAAATTACACCTCAAAGTTGATTAAAGACCATACTTTAGTATGAACCTATTTACAGAAGCTTGCTTATTCTTTTTTTTTTTTTTTAGCCGCACCACACAGCTAATAGGATCTTAGTGCCCCAACCAGGGATTGAACCTGGGCCTTCAGTGGTGAAAGTGTGGAGTCCTAACCACTGGACTGCCAGGGAATTCCCAGACGCTTGCCTATATCTAAAACCACAACATTGTTTTGTTTTCTCCCCAGTTTTACAGAGGGAGAACTGGAGGCAGAGGCCCTGCCTGCCCAGGGAGCCTAAGGAGGGAGGGAGACTGGAACCAGATCTCCGCTGACTCCCAGGGTGTACATCCCACACAACTTGTTTTCAGTATTTTTAAACCATTTGAAAATTTCTTCTAAGGATTCAGACACCTATCTAATTCAACGTATATGTCACGTGGCCTTTTGTTACCAAGCAGAATCACATTTATAAAATATTTCAAAAATAGAGCTTCCTTAATAAAATTAAGTACATGATACAATAAATGGTCTGATCAAAAACTTATGCTAAGGGCTTCCCTGGTGGCACAGTGGTTGGGAATCCGCCTGCCAGTGAAGGGGACCCAGGTTCGAGCCCTGGTCCGGGAAGATCCCACATGCCAAGGAGCAACTGGGCCCGTGCACCACAACTACTGAGAGCCTGCGCTCTAGAGCCTGTGCTCCGCAACAAAAGAAGCCACCGTGGTGGGGGGCCCGTGCACCGCGACGAGGAGTGGTCCCCGCTGGCCGCAACTAGAGAAGGCCCTCGCGTAGCAATGAAGACCCAACGCAGCCAAAAATAAACAAATAAAATAAATTAAAAAAAAAAAAAAAAACTTACGCTAGAAGGGAACTCTGTGCTTTTGAGGCCAGAAACTAACTGCCAATGTCAAAATACAGCACAAACCCCAGTGGTCTCCACAGGCTCCTGGGAAGATCATTAGGCTTGAGCCTCTTTTAACGAATTCCATTAAACAAGAATTGCCAGGGGCTTTCTTCCACAATTAAAGGCCCTTGGTAGGAATGTTATCTGTTAGACTGCAAACTGTAATCATTTCCCAAAGAGGACCCAGAGGCAGCATCATCCTAACCCAACTGATCAAACTCACAAAGTGGTCTTGCCAGGCTCATTATGGGCGAGGGAAGCGATGAGGTGCCTCCAGCAACTCCTGGCTCCGCACAACAGCCGCTGTGTGTTCCCATGCTGGATTTGGCCATTATTCCCCTCTGATGGGCCCTTTCAGCAAGGACCAGTAAAACCGGAGGTTGTATCCCCATAGAGTCAGCTTTCTTTTTCTTTATTCTCCAGTACGTGGCTAATTTCACAGAATTCTCGTTCCTCTCCAGCCCAGGGCCTCTGAACACCTGACCTGGACCGCTGTCTGCAGCCTCCCCACTATTAACTTCGGGGAGATGGGAGAGATTCCAGGGGTCAGGGGATTTCAAAAGCTCATTACCTTTGCGTCATCCAATAGAGGGCTTCCTGGCTCAGAGTCGATGGAGTAGGGGGAGAAGCCTGCCTGGGACCCTGAGTCGGAGGCCGGAGGCGACATCAGAAGGACATTCTGATTAAAGTCATCGATCTTCAGGTCCACGTCATTGTCCACCAGGCTGCCTAGGTCAATGCCCTTCAAGAGCTCTGTAAAGAAAACCCTACCTGGCAAACGGTCCGTTTTATAGCACCCCACCTGGGCTGGAGTTGGGCTAGGTGAGGGATGCACAGCCCCTGCTCCTGCTTCACTCCTGAAGGCACCTTTTACACAACAGTGGACCCTGCCCGGTGCCCAGCACAGGACTTCTACTATAACCGGAAAGTCTGAAACCCTTTTCTCAACGAGCACACTTACTGTTCTTCTGATTTGCCAGTTTCAGCACCATGTTCTCCTGGCGCAGTTTATGATTGACTTGCTGCAAGTATTTGATGTAGTCAATGGCCTTCCTCAGAACGCCAGACTTGTGCATCTGGGAAGGAAGACGGGTGAAAAACACGGTGGCGTCAGACCAGCTTGCAGTGAAGAGAGCAGAGGCCCAGAGCTCGGGCTCTGGAGTGGGAGGTGCTGAGTTCAGATGCTGACTCTCCCACTACTTAGCTGTGCAACCCAGGACAAGTTACTCAACATCTCTGAACCTCACTTTCCTCCTCCGTGAAATAGGGATAATGATAGTATATGAGTCATAGGCTTGCCATGAGGATTAAATGAGCTAATATGTGTAAAGAGTTTAGCCTCTGGCCTGGCACACAGTAACACTATATATTAGCTGTTACTCCTACTTCCTATGATAATCCTAGCATCAAAACAAACTTTAAGGAAAACAAATGACAAACAAAAAACCAGAGTACTGTTGGCTGGTTATCTTAAGTAAAGGTATATTAGTACCTTTCAGATTTGTAGGCTACAAGGAAAATTATATTTTCTTTCAAAATAGAGGTAAAGATAAACAGACAACAGGTAAAAAAAAATCTCCTATGTGCCAAAGCCAAAAGGTACATTCATTGAAACACCAGAAATTTATGAAAAACCAATTTCCTCTATTTGTTCTTTGTCAAAGATCCAATCTCCATTTTTCCTCCTCCCTAAAAGGTTAAAATATTGTTAGCCATCCCTGAATACAATTAAACATATGCCAAAAATGCCATCAGCTGCCTCAGATGTACACACGATTGTGTATCTGGCCATCAGTGAGCAGTAGGTGTCTGCGACACGGTGGTGGTAGTGGAGGTGGTGGTGGCCACCACCACTGCAGAGCAGACTCAAAGGTCCAGGCAGGCCACGGCCTTACCAACACCCAACAGTTAATATTTTATAATCCTGGAATTTCAAAACACCAAGATGCTTTAGTAAGAGAGCACCTTTAACTATTCTTGCATTCACTCAGCCTGGGCCTGGGTCTTCCCTAAATTCCTGCAGCAAAGACAGATAGAGGGGAGATGATGGGGCATGAAATAACATTTTGCTTGGCACCTACCTTGGCATCTGTCCCCATGACCAGGTCCTTCAACTCAATGATTTTGTCATTGATGGAGGAGCGATACCGCTTCTCAATGATGTTGTGTGTCGTCCTCCTTTCTCCTTCCTTGGGGGGCTCGAGCTGCTTGACTCCTCCAGGTACCTGCTTAATGGGCACTTTCTCTTGTCCCATCATCACAGGCATTGTGGTCAGAATGGTCCCATTGCTGCCCACCAGGGTCTAGAACAGACACAAGGGCAGAATGACCACTTGGTTAGTCTGAGTAAAGCAACCTCGCAACACAAACCCACTGGCCCTGGCCACGTGGCATCACCTGAAAACGCTGTATAGCCTGACACCCTTCCTGGGTTAATTAAGTCCAGAAGCCTTAGGAGCCGTGGTACCTCAGGTACTGTGCCCCTTTCAGAGTCACTGTTGATTAGTCATGTGCCACAACAGCATTAATGTGGATACACACCAACCTTTGATGTAGGGATGCCAGAAACACGTCATGTGATTCCTGCTTTGCTGTCGACCCATTAGCCACCTCTGAGCTCGCATACAATGCACCAACCACAGAACTTTCTCCTGGTGTATGGCACGTATTTTCCTCTCACATGACGGTGAAGTTAACTTACTGCATTTCCTTATACGATTTGCCCATCAAAAAGCTCAAGGGCAGAAGTGAAAATCAGAGCCATTTTATTAAACAGACCAACTAGAGAGGCTTCCCCTTGTTTTCCCCTCAAATCTGCTTTGCCTGCTCTTTGTTTCTGTTTTCACTACTTTTAGTTTTATTTTCTTCAACGAATGGCCTCAATATCCAAATGGCCAATGAACACACAAAAAGCTTCTTAACTTCGTTAGTCATCAAGAAATAACTCACACATAGTAAAAAGCACACAGTTTAAGTGTACAGCTTAATGGAATTGTGATGTATGCATACAATGTGTGTAACCAAGGTAACCCTGACCAAGACACAGACCATTTCTATCCCCTTAGAAAGTTCCCTCATGCCCCTTCCCCCAGAGCAGTAATCATGCTCTGACTTCCAGCACCATCTTCCTGAACTCTGTATAAATGGAATCATCAGCAGGAACTCTCTGTGATAAGCATCTTTTGCTCAGTGTACTATTGTTGAGGTTTAGCCACGTAGTTGTATGTATCAATAGTTCTTTTTGGATGGATAGTTGGGTTGTTTCTAGTTCTTGGCTTTTATGAGTAAGGCTTGCTTTTGAATTCTGATCACTTTTTCTCTCAGACTCTCTTGCCACAAGATGAGACAGTGGCCAAGACCCTACAACTGAAGTATGGGTGCCTTTCATGTACCCCACCTTGGAGCCCCTCCCTTCCTGGGGGGCCTAGGGTCCTTCAGAAGCTAAACCTCCATCAGCAGGACCTAAGAGGCAGATGGTCCTGTGTGGAGCTGTTGCCCAGAAACTGGGGCTCCTCTGCTGTTCCTCTCTTGCCCCTCATAAACCCTAGTACTCCCACATAACATTCAGTGCTGGTACTTCTTAAGGGAAAAAAAACCTAAAATGGGGTAATTTTGCAATCTGACACACTGCATAGAGCTGCCACATCTATTCAGTATCTGGAGGCTTCGTTACCATCTCTGAGGCCTAAAACCCCCAAGAAGTGGGGGTGGGGTGGGGGGCAGCTCTTACCGGAACTTGAAGGGCAGCTGTCTGGATGGGGGTGGTGAGGGCAGTGAGGGCTGGGTTCTGGACTGCGGCCATCACAGGGCTGCCATCTGTCTTCAGTGTGGTCAAAACAAGGGAATCTGTCTTGATGATCTGAGGCTGTACCAGGACCTGGATGGAAAAGGAAGAAAAGGAAAAGGAAGGTAGCATTACTTTTCTATTTTGCATTACTTCTTCCTGTACAGACCCTCCAGAAAAGAATGAGAAAATAAAATTTTCATAAAACTGAGAATGTAGCTTGATTACTGGGTTGCCGGGGAGAAGGCGTACAGCTAAAGAGGGTCTGGGTTGGAAGGCTGAAAGGCTTTGAGGAGAGCAATGCCAGCGGCCTAGCCGGGGCAGAGCAAGCATGGCTCGGGTGGACAGTGGAAGGAAGAGAGACCTGATTGTGGACAAACTTAGGAATGTGAGGAAAAGAGCTGGGAAGCAAAAATGGTAAAACTGGATTGTTTTTTAAAGCTAACTTACTTCATTAGTTAGAAATACAGTCCACTATGATACACACCTTAAGAACATTCTGGCACATTTCTTTTCAGTTTTATACCCATTACATGTGTAAATGAGTTAATACACCAGCATTTACTGAGTTTAGGTGGGTGCCAGTGTGCATTTGCAGACGTCTTCTCTGCCAGGTCTCACGGGTGTCTCGTAAGGTCCAGGTGCCCCTACCTGCCCTGCAAGCTACTCCCTCACACTCCGCTGGTCCTGCTTAGCACGTAGACCACATCTTCAACCACAGGCCGGCCAAGAGCCCCAACCAAGGCCTCCCTGAATTCTTGTCAGCCACCTACCGGGACCTGCTGCACCTGGGGCGCAGCAACTGTCTGCACCGTGGCTGGGGCGAGGGTCTGCAGCGTGCCATTGGCTGTCTGCGTCAGCACCCGCTGGGCCTGCACCGTCTGCACCTGCTGCTGGATGGTGACCGGCTGCACCTGGGAGGATGTCACTAGGCTTTGGACTTGAGGCTGAAGGACTTGGGAAAAGAGAAGAAAAAAAGTCACGTGGACGAGGAATGCATTCTGTCACCGTAGCTGTGGCAATAACCGAGGCTGGAGTGCCTCCTAACGATCCCAACTCCCCACCTGTTGCTGAAGAAGATGTGCACAGCCATTTACAAGCTGGTCTAGATGACAAGAACATCCCATAAGGGCTGCATCAATTTCTGAGGGAACGAGTACAAATTATTTCATTACTCCGATGCTGGGGTGGAGGTGAGAGAAGCTAATCAGCAAGTGACTGCACCCAGCAAGGGAGTTAGCAGGTGTTGAGAGCCAACTCCCTGGGGCTTCATTTCCTCCCGTGAAGTGAATGGAAGGTACACTTTGGGATGAGGGTCTCAGCTTCTCGCTTTGTGGCCTCCCCCCAGCCCCTAAACCCTTGAAGCCCATTAAAGACCTGTCAGATTCTTTGAAATTAGTAGAGCAATACTAACCCCACCCAGGGGTCCCCACAGGGTCAGAGAGCAATCTGATGAAAAGGTGCTGGGACACAGCACAACACAGAAAGTCCCTCATTCACTCAGCACACACCGAGGGCCTACTGTGAGGCCCGCCAGTCGGAGACACGGCACCTATGTTAACAGGAGTACTCTTCTCTGCAGTGGACGCTCAGGAGATGTCTCCTGGATGAATGGTTCTCAACCTACAGGTGCTGAGATCTTCCTGGTACCTGGGTGAGTTTCAAGACTAATTTTATTCAAGCTCCCACCTCTAGTTACCAGGACATCCCTGTGGCTACTGTGCCCGCTGGAGTCTCTGACCACGTATCCTTGAAACAGGCACAGTAGACATTAAGGTATTTGAAGAGACCGAATGTGTTCCTGTACCACTATGCTTACGGCCAGCTACTGAAACCTCATTCAGACAGGGCCAAGTTGATAGGCTGTGTCATCCCCAGAGAGGACAGAACTATTTACAGTCTACCTCGGAAGTGTCTGCAAACTGGCACAAAAACTTCTGAACCAACCAATCGCTATTACATCTGAGTTCTGAGTCACCTTGAAAGCTGGTAGCTGCGTTCTGGTATATCAAAGGCTGCTGGATGATCCTCGTCTGGGGAGCGGTGCTGAATGTCGGGGTGATCATTACTGTCTGCTGCTGCAGCTGAGCTGGAGGCTGGGGCTGGGGCTGGGGGCGGGGCTGAAGAACGGGAGTTGCCCTTGGCGGAGGGGGAACCGCGGTGGGGGGAGCCTTGACTTGTAGGGCTGGAGCCTGGGGGGAGGTAGCCGAGGGCGAGAAGGAAGGTAACGGGACCTGGCTGAAGGACCGCTGCACCGAGGGGTCCCCGGCTCCGGCTCCGCCACTGCTGCTGCTGCCATTGCTGCTGCCGCTGTTGCCACTTCCACCACCGCCAGGGAAGGAGCTGCACAGCTGCTCTGAGAACAAGTCAGGGAACTCTCCCACTTGATTGCTGACAAACTGCAGCATCTCTGTGAGCAAATGGAAAGGAGTAATTCTACTGCCAACCAAAATATCTATTAACTTTCAAATTTGCTTAAGAAACCGAGGCATGAAAATCCAATAGCTTTCCCAAGACACTGCAGAGATGGGTCGCCTCTCTCTCATGGGGGAGTGGGACAGGACTTCACTTGCTTGATGCTCTTCTCCCTCCTCACCACCTCCAGGCTTGTTCTACCCACTTTCCTCATTGTCTGTACCAGGCCTAAGAGGAGCTACCTCTGTGCTGGGTGAATGTTCCTCTTGGAGGGTACGGCTGGTTGCATTTTACGGTTGGGGTATTGCTGTCCTGAGTCTTTGGAGCTCAGCAGCCTTGTACTGTGAGGCCACCTCCAGTCTCAGCACTGCTTCCCATGGCAGGGGAGTCCCCAGACCCCAACTCTCCTCACCACAGGCAGACTCTGGGCCTTCTCTCCAAGATGGGCATATCCCTGGGCACTGTTGGTACCCTCAGGAACACTCGGGGATGATAAAGTTGATGGCCTCCAAGTCATGGAACTTTAGAGGTGGAATGGATGGAAAGATGATACACGAAGTCCAGGACAGGGAAATAACTCGGCCAAGGTCACACAGCTCATCGGGGCACAGCAAGGATTAGAACCAGTTCTCTGCCTCCCAGCCTCGCCTTCTTCGACTGTACCCCAGTGCCTTCACTGTCAGAAGGTCAGGGCAGAACAGCCCAGGCCCTGGACCCCTCTGGCTGTGCCCCTTTCCTCTGGGCAAGGAGCCTGTGGAGCCAAGGGGATGTGTGCGCTGAAGACCATGCCGCCTTCTATTGGCAGATCATGCTCCAAGTACCCGGGACCCCTAAATTCCCAGCCTAGAGGGCCTCTTCCCCTGCTTCATCCTCCCAATGGTTCACCCAAATCGAACTTAATCCACAACTAACAACTCATCTCTCATGACTCCTTCCTCCCCGTAGGGCTGCTCCCCATTAGGAGTCTGGGGCCTCAACTTTGACCCAGGTATGTTCAGATCTACAATTCTCTCCCCTGTCCACATTCTCTCCCCTTTCCTCTCCAACACATTCCCAAAAAGCTGCTGCTTGTTCCTAAACTCCGGCACCCTCCTCTCAAAACCCTCAAGGCTGCAGGATGCTCTGATTTGGTTACCAAAAAGAAAAAACAAACAAAAACGAAAAACAAAGCCCCCAAACACTGTCTCCATTCATTCGTCAAACCTCCACCAGCAAGTCCCTCCCAGGTTTCTAGCAGTGTGTGTGTGTGTGTGTGTGTGTGTGTGTGTGTGTGTGTGTGTGTG